>NC_041224.1:152052664-152133525 GCF_002837175.3 Physeter macrocephalus
TATAATCTCTTTAAATATTTTCTCGGGTCCTTTCTCTCTCTCTTCTCCTTCTGGGACCCCTATAATGCGAATGTTGTTGCATTTAATGTTGTCTGAGAGGTCTCTTAGGATGTCTTCATTTCTTTTCATTCTTTTTTCTTTATTCTGTTCTGCAGCAGTGAATTCTACCATTCTGTGTTCCAGGTCACTTATCCGTTCTTCTGCCTCAGTTATTCTGCTATTGATTCCTTCTAGTGTAGTTTTCATTTCAGTTATTGTATTGTTCATCTCTGTTTGTTTGTTCTTTAATAATTCTAGGTCTTTTTTAAACATTTATTGCATCTTCTCGATCTTTGCCTCCGTTCTTTTTCCGAGGTCCTGGATCATCTTCACTATCATTATTCTGAATTCTTTTTCTGGAAGGTTGCCTATCTCCACTTCATTTAGTTGTTTTTCTGGGGTTTTATCTTGTTCCTTCATCTGGTACATAACCCTCTGCCTTTTCATCTTGTCTGTCTCTCTGTGAATGTGGTTTTTGTTCCACGGGCTGCAGGCTTGTAGTTCTTCTTGCTTCTTCTGTCTGCCCTCTGGTTGATGAGGCTATCTAAGAGGCTTGTGTACTTATCAGCTTTCTTAAACTGTGAACTTAGCAAAGGATTGTGAATGAAATATTAAGTAATCAGAGATAGTCTGTTAATTGAAAGATTTTAGTTTCTAATCTCCTTAGTGGAGATGTTGGAGATTGACAGATGTAGCATGCTTGAACCAGTCATTGAATATCCATAGGAAATGCACAAGATGGCTCTGGTTGCCCTTTATATTTTTCAGGTTGAGTTTTTTATTTGAAATTCATTGCCTCACCCAGTTATAGACTTTGAGCCATGGCCTGTCTCAGTGGAACATTCTACTCAGTACTTTCACATGTACCAAGGATTAATATCAAATTGGTGAGAGAAGTTTTTCACCCTCATATTTATGAATGGTAGTATCTTCTGTTAGTTTGTAGCAATATGCACTAGTGTGTTATTTCTTTTTTTTTTTTTTTAAGATTTTTAGAAATTTCATGTAATTAGTATGTTATTTCTGTTCAGCAAGGGTGGTTTGGAGAGTTCTTCTATTTAAAATGCTGCATTGTTCTAAACAAATTAATATCTTTTGATATTAATTATTAATCCAATTGTGGTTGCACTGTGCTGAAACCTTCAAACAATTTGAGAAAGTTTACGTGCGTCATTTCTTTTTAAACAATATTACTGCTTCTTTTTGCATGAATGAAAACATGGTACTGAATTTAAAAGTGGATGACCTTAAAGTAAACTATGGAAATTAACATCAGAGACTTAAAAATAATTGCAAAAATTAAAAGCAGAAAGTTTAAAAACACAACTGCTTTTGTGATATGGGCTAATGAGAAAAGATGGTCTTTTTCTGTTGCATTAATTCTTTAGCTCGTTGTCAATTACCCCCAGTTTATAACCTAAGGAGACAGTCTTTGCATTCTTGAGTAAAACTCCCCACAGGTGACCTTCAGTATAAAGAGCTAGAGTGTGCTTTTCTCTGTTCATTAACAAAGATAGCAGTTCAAAATTACAACATCCTCTGATTTTATTCTTACAAAACTTTTCAAGCAACTTTTTGGATGTTTTCTTTCTTGTTCCCCTTACCTGCTGGACCCAGATTACCCTGCTTTTTGCAATATTAAGAATATAAACATAGATGCTGGTAAGTTACCCCCTCCCTTTCTAAGTTTTGATATTAGTACTCTGGATGTATATATATATATATGTGTACACACCCACACACATACATGTGTATTTACGTGTGTGTATATATGTATGTGTTTGTTAATTTTTCTATAAAATATTTATTTTTTTCCCTTTGGCTTTAAATTTAGTCAACATATATTTCTAAGTACGTACTGTGTGAAAGGCACAATGCTGGGAGCACAGTGATCACTGGGCAGAGACCTCATCTTCTTAGAATGTGTAGAAAGCCTGGCATTTACAGTAGAGGGGAAAGAGAAAGGTAACCAACACTATCAACATTACCAACCCTAAAATACTACTTGCTGGTGGTATTCTCCTCATCTGTGTATGTGCTCGTTATTAGCTTTTTCCCCTCTTTACATTGTTGAGGTCACATTGCACACATAGTTTTTTAAATTTAAACTTAACATTATAGTGTGTTCTCTCATAATTAAAAGCACTAATTTTTGTGAGTATATAATATTTTTGGACATTCCATAATTTATGTAGTTTGGGGGCATTTAGGTAGTTTACAGTTCTTTTTTATTATAAATAATGCCATGATGAACATCTTCTGCATAAAATTTTGTCTTTTGGAATATTTCCTTAAGACATTTTCAGGAATAAAATGACTGGGTAAAAGTTTGTAAACCTTATAGAGGCTCTTGATACATAGTCCTAAAAGTTCTTTTTTTAAAACTAGTTTTCACTCTTCCCAGTAGCCAATGAGCACATTTTATGAAAAACAAAAACAACCCCTCCCCAAAAAAATTCTTTTCATTTGTTTATTTATTGAATAGAAACATTTTTCAAATGTTTAGCCAGTTATCTATTATTTTCTTTTGTGAATTGCCTATTAATGTTTTTTTTCCCATCTTTCTTTTGGAGTCTTATTTTATCTTGATTTACAGTGATTCTGTGAATTCAGTATTTTATAGAGTGTTATGTATATAATTATCATGTATAGTCAGTACATTAAACCTATGTTGTAGTGTAGTTTTCTTACTAGTTTTTGGTTTGCCTTTTAATATATAGATGTTTTAAAGTTTCATGTAACCAAATCTATTAACTTTTTCTTTTGTAATTTCTTTCATTACTTTTACACATGGAAAAACTTCCTTCATTTATATATCATATTTTCCTCTGACATTTAATTAGATTTTTAGCTAAGTCCTTTTCACTCATTAATTCCATAAGAAAGGAAGTCTGCTCTTGGTGAACCAGGAGGACTTTGCTGCTAAAGATGGCTACTACAGGTTGTGTTTTTGTACTTCTTTGCACAAAGGGGCTATTTAATGCTATTTGTTCTTCTGACTTCGCTCTGGCACTCAGTACTGGAGTAACTCATGTGACTATGGTTCTGTTAAACTTGGGTCCTTGTGAAAGTACTTCATTAAATATAAAGGATGGAAGTGAACAAAGTAAAATTAAATTAAACCAAAGTCATGATTGACTCCTACTGGAGTTCATACTGTGTTTAAGAGGCCCAGAAATGAAAGTTGACTCTTTCCAGGTTGTAACTGATATAAAGAAAGCTACCTCAGTTTTCCATGGTAGGAATATTATGGATTGTAATACTAGGCTAGAATTGACTGCCAAAAAAGAATGTAAAATATTATTTTTAGCTTGTTTTATGATGATAACTACTAATTTTCTAATTTGTACAAGTTCAGTTTTTAAAAAATATGCAATTCAGTTGAAATGAAAATACTTCCAACTTGCTGGAAAATGAATACTGCTAAACTGTCATAGGTAATTCTTAAAAATATTGGTTTGTGATATGTAAATAAGTTTAGGATTTTTAAGCCAAAATCCCACTTTTAGAATTAATATTCTTGATGGCATTCCAGGTGGAATAGGTTAAAAAATATTTTGTTGAATTCAAAGCCTGAGTACTGTATGCTGCTCTTAAATCATGTTTATTTGTTCATTTTCTCTCCCACTAAATGTAAACATTTTTAGGGCAGTAACTTCAGCATGTAGAACAGCGCCTCAAATATTTGTTGAGTAGTAGATATTTGTTGAGCAAATATCAGGGTACAGACTGAAAAATAGAGGAAAAAGCAGTGCTTTTGCTGGAGTGCCCAGAATGTACCAGGCATTGTACTAGATACTGTTTTTATGACCATATAGAGAGCCTTGCTTTTATAAAGATGAACCGGGTTTTTACCTTTTCTTTTAATTTTCTGGAGACATTATGGGCAATAGATTATTAGGAGACTGCAGAGAACTCCCCACCCAGACATGTGTGGAGCTCCAACATGTTTGAAGTTAGATTTCTGTTCTGAGAGAAGGTACATCAAGAGCCTCAGTGAACCATTCCCCATGCTTTCATTTAACCAAGTAATCAGAAGTGGCGTGGATGGCTGGTGAAAGCCGTGGATGAAGTCATGTAGGTGATTTCCTTGTGAAGGTTTAGTTTGTGAATTCAGATGATCTAAGTCACCTCTCTGTTGAATTTTCTGAAGCATTTTGAATGCATGCAAACTAGCAGCAGACATAAATATTTCATTTTCTATTCAATCTTAACTGCAACTTTACTTTTTGTAGAGAAAGGCATAGTAAGACAAAAAAGTTTTTATCATTTTTTTAAAATAATATACACCATTTATAGGTTTTTTTCCCCCATGGCAATGGACTCCCCATGAAAAATTTTATTTTATACCAACATTTAAAACATTATAAAAGATTCAAGGTTTTATCAAATAGGGCAGTAATGATCTTATACAAATATCTGTGCGAAATACTGTGTCCTTTTAGTTTACGTGATGGGTAAACATAGAGTAATAAAGAGATTTTTCTTTTTTAAAACCAAAGAATTTGGACCTAGTTGCTGATTCATCCCTAGAACACTTTGAATCTGATTCATCTTTACAAACAGAATAAAGCGTTTTCTGCACTTTTTCCTACCAAATGTAAAATTAAATTTTGAATTTCCAAAAGCAAGTTTTCCAACTGTTGAAAAAACAAGAAGCCAACTCCCATTTAAAGTGGGAAAACTATGTAAATTTATTTTTTGTGTGAAAATTCACTTCATTTTCCTGAGCCAGATTTGATGTGGAGAACTTTTTCTTGAATAGTCATTAAAATATGAGCTGAGAGAATGAGACTTCTTCATTAAAACCCGAAATTTATACTTCATATGTACGCTTTTAAAATATTTTTTAGTGGACTCGTTTCTATAGGAACTACATTTAGAGATGCATCTTAAACATCCTCTTGTCATCTCACATTTATTTATTAATTTGTTTCTTCATCCCTTATTCTACTTACAACCTCTTGTTTAAATATCTTTGATCAAAATATTGTCTACTTTTGGTAAAAATTAAATAGCAAGTATTCGTGAATAAAAATCACATTTACCTATTCAGATTTATTTGCTGTATATGTTACGAATGTGATTAGCTTCAGACATTAGAAACCCAGTCTAGTGACTTAAGCAAATGGAAAGAAGCAGCCCCAGAAGTCAACACTCCAGGGCTGGTGCATGTGCTGCTCAGGAATGCCACGAGGGACCCTGGATTTTGCCCTTCATTTCCTTGGTATCGTCCCTCAGGCTGGCCTTGGCAATGCAAGGTACCATTGCTCTTCCAGGCTTCCTGTACTCCAAGAGGAAGAAGAGGGAGACAGAAGGTGGCAGGCCAAGGGCTTGCTAGCCCAGTCTGTTGCTTTTTATCAAGAGAGCTTAAGTTACCCAGCAAGTTGCATGCTGCAGAAATCTGCTTCCTTCTCATTGGTCAGAACCACATTAGGTAGTTAACCCTAGACCAGTCACTGGCCAAGGGGCATGAGAGTCCATGACTGCTGTGGAGAATTCCTGATTTCTCCCCTGGGGTAGGGGAAGGAATACCTGCCAAGGTGCTCCATGGCTACCCGAACAAATTGAGAATCTCCTGTTTGGGAAGAATTGGGAGGGAGAAATATGGGGTAGGTAATGGATAGTGTCTGCCTGCCACACCTGCTGGAATGAGTACAGTATGTACCACATGAGTTTAGAAGCCCTGTGCATCCTCAGTTCCCTCAGCTCCTCAGATTTCCTGGAATAAATTACAGATTTTTTTTTTTCAAAAATTTATTTCAAATATTCTTATTTAGTCATAGCCCATCATTTTCATGAATGACTTAGATGTTAGAACAGCAAATGCTGTGTTTTAGAGTCTTCCTTAATATTATGTTCAGAAAAATGGGAATTTAGTCGTAATACTCTAAAATTGGATTTTGGAATTAATTTGAAGAATTTGTACTTTTTGAAGTTCTTTTCAGTAGCCATCTAGAAGATTAATTTTGTTTTATTTATGAGTAAAATACCTTGAAGGTGATTCATTTTTAAAATGCATGGACAGTGATCATTTATATATATATATATATATATATATATATATGTGTGTTTTCTTCTTTTTAAGCTTAACATAGCATTATAAAGTGTTTCCCATGTAGTATATGCCATTTAAAAAAATTGCTTTGGTGTCTTAATTTACTTAACCATTTTCCAGTTACACATTTGGTTTACTTCCATTTTGTGCTGCTGTTAAAAATGCTGAAATGTATATCTTTATTTATATGGATTAATTTTAATGTTATAGATTATTTTTTTAGAACCCTCACATTTTAATGGCTTTTAGAAGCATTTAGCTAATTGCATCCCAGTAGCATTGTACTAAAGAATTAGTGTGACCTTTTTTTAACGTAGTAAGGTGAAACATTTTCTTTCGTATTTCTTTCTCTTGTGAGCCAGCTCTTCCTGTTCTTTTCCAGTTTGTTACTTTTCTAAATAACAAAATACATTTTTTACATTGTAAAATGATACATTCTCACTATACAACATTTGTTAGCCATAGTTGTCACTTCACAAAGAACAAGTTTATTAATATTTTCTTGAACAATTTGCGTAAGCTCTTTATGTAAGTAATTATATATTTTATTCCTAATATATATACTATTGATTTTTCTCAATCTATGTGCCTGATAATGTACTAGACCCTGGGAATACTATTGTCAGTATAACAGCTATCATGTCCATGATATCAGAAAAAATAATTGTACTTTGTCTCATTTTTTTCTAATATTTCTGTCATTTCATTTTAGGTCATAGAGAATTATCTAATCTTTAATAATAATCGGTTGTTTTTCTTTTTGGTTGTTTGAAATATGTACCAAAAATAGAAACCATTCTTATAGAAATTTGTATAGAATTTTAAATGCCTACCTTGTATCTATTAAGTGATCTTATACTTTTGTTCTTATTTAAGTTATTTTTGTGGAATACTAATTGTATTGCCTAAAGTTTCATTTGTATCTGCTGATAACATATGTAAAGTTATTATTATAGTGCTTGGCAAATAATAATCTCTCAATATGTAAAATACAATAGTTTAGTTTTCTTAAATATCTTGAGTGTTGAGACTGAAACCCTATTTAACTTAGGTTTAATTGGATTGGATAACCTGCTTGTTTTTCCTTCACGTTTTTGTTTATTATGTGTGTTTCTTCATATACATGCAGAACACACTGTGATTTCTTAGTTTAATTAAGAAATTAAAATTTCTTCAAGTTAGAAAGAATTACCAGCAATCTCTGTATCTCCTATATTTGGGATGTATTTTATTGATAATTTTTCATTTCTTCTTTAGTTTTATTGGTCTTTTCTAGTATTCTACTTAGGCTATTGTGTTTTTAATAGGAAATCATTTATGTCCTTGTTTATCTTTCATTTTCAGATTTTTAAAAATATTCTCTGGTTTATATATCTAATCTCCATTTTTTTTCTCATTTCTAAGATAGTGTGATTTCTGGGGATGAAGATTTTATTGTTTTTATCAAAGGATTATGTTTGAGATATATTTATTTATTCTATTAGTATGTTTATTAAATTTTACTTTTTTCTTTATTTTATTAACATTTTTCTGTACTTTTCTGAGGTTTTGAGTTGAATTCTCAGTTTATAGTTTATATTAAAAGCCACATATTTACCTCAGTGTATGATTTTGGCTTAATCCACTAGGTGAGAAAGTTTGCTGTTCTGTTTTTCAGGATTGTAAATGACTTCTTGTGTTTCAATATGCTCATACATGTAGTTGTTTTGGGGTTTTTTTGTTTTGTTTTTTTTTTTGTTGTTTTTTTTTGTGGTACGCGGGCCTTTCCCCTTTGTTGGCTTCCCCCTCCCCGGCCCCGGGCCCCTCTCCCGTTGCGGAGCACAGGCTCCGGACGCGCAGGCTCAGCGGCCATGGCTCACGGGCCCAGCCGCTCCACGGCATGTGGGATCTTCCCAGACCGGGGCACGAACCCGTGTCCCCTGCATCGGCAGGCGGGCTCTCAACCACTGCGCCACCAGGGAAGCCCTGGTTTTTTAAAAGTACAGTTTTATTACTGTCTCCTTTAAAATTTTTTCTGTCTTTTGGTTTATACATCTTTAGAGTAACATGTTGGATTTTGTTTTTTTGTTGTGTTAACAACTGAGGTTCTTTTAGTAAGTTGAGGTAATTAGCCTTTGCTTTCATACGTTTATTACTAAGTTTTCTTTTTTTTTCAAATCTGAGAACCTGTGTGATGGTTTTAAAGCTGTGAATCCTTAAGCATTATAATCAGTTCTTTCTGACGTTTTGATCATGATTTGTTTCCTTTTGTATCTTTATATGGTTTGGAGTGTAATCCCTGGACCAAACTATTTCTTGTGACCTGTTTATATATTGCACCACATTCTTAATCCCATTGTTACTATTCTTTATGCTTCCATAGTGTGTTTTGATTCATTTCTCTCTGCAATAGCACATGTTCCTTTTTTACTCAACTACTCTCTCCAAGCTCTGCATCCAGTTCCATCCTGTTTTACCCTCCAGATTCAGCTCAACTGTTTTCTCTGTGAAGCCTTCCCTAACTCCCCAGCAAATCTTAGGTATTTGTCTTATATTCTCTTACTGCACTCCGTGTACATTTCTAGTCACTTTCTTCTTGTAATTGTGATTTTCAGTCTCTTGACATACAGTCAGTGCTCAATAAATATTGCTATCTATATTCTTTTCTTCCCTTCTTCTTCCTAAATACTATTTTCTTTTATAACTTACAATGTAGTTGCACATTTTTCTTCTCTGTACTGCAGACCCACTTCTCTTTGGTTTCACATGAATAAATGATTTAATTTTTTATGAGTTTTTAAAAAAATACACAGAGGCCTGCTTTGTTTTAGCATGTACTCCACACAGAAATATCAGCAGTATTTCTTCCCCTTCCTTGTTGTCATCAGTTCTTGGCCTTAGTTTTTCTGTCCTCTTCCTCACCCCTTTCTCCACTCAATGTAGCTGTTTACTTTAACTCTAAAATAAGTACTAGTTAACTTTTACAGGTTTTTATCAGTACTTTAACATGCTTTAATTCCTCAGTTAAAGGTACCTTTTTTGTTTCCTTTCATCCCCTGAATCATGCCCTCCATTTCTCATTGTAGAAAGAGTACTTGGATTTCACATCAGCAAATTGGCAAAAATGAAAGGTTGTTGGATGGATGTGGAGAAATGGACCCTCTCATGGAGAACATTGATTCTTTTCTACTTGTTGATATTTTCTCTTTTGGAGTTTCTATTTGGAAAATTTCATTTTTATTCTGTTGTCTTTCACTTTCACAGTAACCCTAATGTCTTTCATTTTTATTTTTCTGACAGTTTTCCTTTCATTTTATTTCTCAGTTTTTGTTTCACTTGTACCACACAACTTTCTCAGTTGGGTCAGGATGTTATTTTTGTCTGTTTTCTTATTAACTCGCTAGGCATCGGGGATCTAGTCTTAAAGGAGACTTTTTGAAGTCATTTCCTATATGTGCTCTTAATTATAGAGATACTGAATTTGGTTTTGGGAAGGTGGTGGGTAGGCCTGCCTTATGGTTTTACTGAAGGTTCCATCATTCATTCATTTTGTAACCAAGTCCAAACTAACAGCATTTTTAAAATGCTCTTGAAAGTATAATCCATCTCTTTTTCCTCCTAAAATCATGCCATAGGGAATACAAGAACATACTCCAAAGTGGACTTCTCCCCATTTGCTTTAGTGAATATGGTGGACTGCAGGGAGTAGAGCCATTTGGGTGGCTAGCTGGCAAGGCCTTTATCATATCCCAAATAAATTACCACATGTGGTTAAGAATTATTCCTCCTTTAAATATTCTGGAGTATTTTCATGACTTTCTAACTGATCTGTCAGTACTTTTAATAAAAATTATATAGAGTGTATTTTCTTACATAGTACTTCCAAAGTCCTATGTGTTTCTTTTGAAAATTACTATGTAACAAATATTTATAAAGAAGAAAATCCTTCCTCCTAAAAAATCAACTATTTTCATTTTCTCAAAGTCCCTGTTCTTCTGCAGGTATATAAATATGTTTACAAAGTAGAATATAGCCTTTTTTTTTTTAACTTAACATTACATTTTAAAATTAAGCAATGTTAACTACTAGCCAACTTGATAAGGCAACAAAAGGAAAAAGTTGTTTTGCAAATGATATGATTGTCTAACCAAAAAAATTAAAAAGAACCATCAAACTGATATTAATGCTAATAAGAGTTCAGTAAGATTACTGGATATGAAATATACAAAAAAATCAGTGATTTTTTTAGTACACTAGCAACAGCTTATTAGAAAATGTGATTACATAAATGATCCTAGTCAGAATAATGAAATATTAAAATGTACCTCATAATAAGTATAACAGAAGGTATGCTACGACCAAGTTCTCATTAGTTTATGAATTTGATGCAATTCAAAAATAGAACAAAGCAACAAAGCCAAGAGAGTTTGCCATTGAAACATGGCAGAATGATACTAAAATTAATTGAAGAAGTAGAATTAATGTGGTCAGTAGGATTTATTATAAGGCTGTGATATTTGAATTGGTGCTGCATTGGCATACGGATAGAGAATAGACCATTCAAACAGAAGAGAGACTATAGAAAGAGACCTTCATGGTGTGGGGACTTGTTTTTGACCTTGTATTACAAATTCGTATGGAAAAAGCAGGCTATTCAAAAAGCAATGGTGGGACATTGTGGTAAAAATTAAAATTATATTCCTGTAAACAAATTCTGAATGAACTAAAGACATGCATTTTAAAGAGAGACATTTAAACTCTTAAAAGAAAATATAGGAAAACATCTGTATAATATTAGAGATTGGGAGGATTTTTTTTTAAGAAGATACAGAAAGCCCAAACTATAAAGGAGAGGAGAGATAAATTTGACTATGTTAAAAATTATAAATGCTTGTATAAGAAAGCATACCTTAAACAAAGGTAAAAGACAACCTATAGAATATTCAGACACATGTCTAATGAAAGATTAATATCCATAGTATATAATGAAATCCTACAAATCAGTAACAAAGAAAACAGGGACCTAGTAGAAAAATGGACAAAACAGAAGTAGATAAGACCAGTAAATGAATTAAAATTCTCACTGATTATCAGGTAAATGCCAGTAGAAGCAACAAGGTAACATTTTATGCGATCCTGATAATTTAAATTAAAAAATGTGGCAGCAAATGTTGTTTTATATGTGACTGTTGGATTGTAAAATTGTTACAACCGCTTTGGAGTGTAGTTTGATAGTATCCAATAATGTTGAAGAACGCTCCAACTCAAGGTTTCAGCACTTCCCATTATAGAGTCCTCTAGAGAGACTGACCCATGTTCACAAAGAAGGTGTGAAAAGAATGGCCATTCTGTCTTTGTAATAGCAAAGAACTGGAAATAACCTAGATTTCAAGCAACAAACCCAAATATATACATGGAATGTAAAGCATACAGAGGTTATCATAAAGGATCTGTATCTTTTGTATCACTATGAATAAATCTAGAAGACAGTTTTGTGTGAAAAAAACAAAGTTGTGAAAGGATGCGTTTCCAATGATACTGTTTAGATTTCATAAATATACAAATACTTGTGGGAAGGGTGCCTAGCATCTTTAGGAGAGAAGTTTCTCTGGAGAGACTGAGAGAAGAATGGGGTTGGAAGTTGATATTTTCTCTATATTTATAACATTTTATTTCTTTGTGATCTGAAGCAAGTCTGGCAGAACACTGACATTTATTAAATCCAGATGAGGGGTACTACGTATCTCTTAAGTTTTTGCATGTTTCAAATATTTCATAGTTGAAAGTTTTCGGTTCAGACTAATAACATTGCAGTCCCTAGTTAAATGTGCCAGATTGAACACATGCTGCAGTTTTTTCTTCCCCTCCCAAACCCTACACCAGTATTACTAAAGGAATAGAAAAAGATACAAATATGCAAGGTCAAATATGAGGAAAAGAAATAGGAGCAGATTAGCATTATCAACACTGTTTTGGTCAGCAGAGAGATGGATGTATTGTAACTAATTTAGTGATGAGGAGAGAGCTGCA
The DNA here is from genome assembly GCF_002837175.3 of Physeter macrocephalus. Taxonomy (NCBI): domain Eukaryota; kingdom Metazoa; phylum Chordata; class Mammalia; order Artiodactyla; family Physeteridae; genus Physeter; species Physeter macrocephalus. The sequence continues at coordinate 152,064,771 of NC_041224.1, forward strand.
TGTGAGAAATTCTAGAAATTTTTGACCCTATACAGTCCAAGAGTTGGAGGCCCCAAGTAGCTGGGAAGATTGCCCTGAGAGGTTGGTCGTAGGTACATAGTCGGGTCCCTTCCCAAACCGGTGTAATTGTAAAGGCTCTGGAAGCTGGGAGGAATTATTTGAAACATTTTGGCTGAGCTTGGTTCCCAGAATGCTGGAAGCCAGGCAGGAAATGGAACCATTCTTCTCTAGAGAAAGTGAAGTGTATTCTAAAAATGACCTCTGAGTACTAGCATTTTTGGGTCCCCACTATAGGGGGAAAACTGTCAGTCTGATTTCAGCAGGAAAGGAATTTATGGAAATAGTGTTTAGTGACTTGCTGAATCACTGGAAAGGCTGTAGAACTAGGTTTGGAAAATGGGCAAGAACAAGGGAGGCCAGCTGGCCGAAACAACACTCAGATCACTCAAGAAAGCTGGCATGGTGCTGCCTCTGAGCACGGGATGTCCAATTTTGCATTGTCACCACCAGCACTTTTTTTAATATAAATTTATTTTTATTTATTTTTGGCTGCGTTGGGTCTTCATTGTTGCGTATGGGTTTTCTCTAGTTGCGGCGAGCAGGGGCTACCCTTCGTTGAGGTGCGTGGGCTTTTCATTGTGGTGGCTTCTCTTGTTGTGGCGCACGGGCCCAGTAGTTGTGGCTCACGGGCTCTGTGGCGCAGGCTCAGTTGTGGCTCACGGGCTTAGTTGCTCCGCGGCATGTGGGATCTTCCCAGACCAGGGCTTGAACCCGTGTCCCCTGCGTTGGCAGGCAGATTCTTAACCACTGTGCCACCAGGGAAGTCCCACCACCAGCATTTAAATGAGGGAGCTACTATACCGTCGCCACTACTGATGCCACCAGCTTCCATGTAAATGTATTTGCTTCCTCCTTGCTCTTTCCAGATGCTGCCTTTCAATTCAGAGTCCAGGATGAGCACATCTCATTGGCTGAGGAGCAGGTAATGTCTGTGCCCTATCTGTAAGAATAGCTAGTTAATTGACAGTGTGGCACTTTTAGGCTTCTATTGTGGAAGGCAGGCTCTGTATAAGGCAAGGAATTCCCCCGGATATATGAAGAGACTACACAGATGCTAGGCAGTGATGATTATATTTCCCCCTATGTCCAGTTTCCCCAGGTAAACCAATGGGTCCCCACCCAGTCCCCTTCAGGGAAGTCTACTTAGTAGTCACCAGGCCCTGCCCCCACCCAGGTACTAAATGTAAAAGGATGGCCAGTGATAGCAGACATGAGAAAAAGCCTTCCATGTGAGGACAGTGCTCAAAACAAATGGAAGAAAAGTAAATTGAGAAATTTACTATTTCATTTCATTCATTTTCATTGAATATGAAAAGAACACTTTTAGGACTTCCCTGGTGGTCCAGAGGTTAAGATTGCACGCTCCCAGTGCAGGGGGCCCAGGTTTGAACCCTGGTAAGGGAACCAGATCCCGCATGCCACAACTAAGAGCCTGCATGCTGCAGCTAAAGAGCCTACATGCCACAACTAAAGATTCTGCATGTGGCACCGAAGATCTGTGTGCCGCAACTAAGACCCAGTGCAGCCAAATAATTTTAAAAAAATAAAAATGAAAGTAGTATTAAAAAAGAACACTTTCAAATTAGTTTAATAATAGCAGGGTTAAGACAAAATATCATAGTCATGAAACAAGAACAGATTTTTTTTAATGGAAGAAACAATCAGAGGACACAAAATTTTTTCAAAATTGATTTCAAGAATAAATAGGAAAATTTAAATAGTCTGGTTGGAAAATGAAGTTCAAAAAATTTCCCAAGTACCTAAATGAAAAAGAAATGGGAGGTGTGAGAGAAGAGATAAGAAACTATTGAGGGAGTACAGTGTCCAATAAATAAAACATTTACAAAATGAAAGAAGGGGCTTCCCTGGTGGCGCAGGGGTTGAGAGTCCGCCTGCCGATGCAGGGGACACGGGTTCTTGCCCCGGTCCGGGAAGATCCCACATGCCGTGGAGCGGCTGGGCCTGTGAGCCATGGCCGCTGAGCCTGTGTTTCCGGAGCCTGTGCTCTGCAATGGCAGAGGCCACAACAGTGAGAGGCCTGCGTACTGCAAAAAAAAAAAAAAAAAAAAAAAAAAAGAAAAAAGGAAGAAAAGGAAATAGCAAAACAAATAATGAAATAACATTTCACTTAACTGAAAGAGGTATGTTTTTACGTTGGAAAGGCCTATTGGGTGTCCAATACAAGGATAAAAAGACTCACACGAGGCCACTTCAGTATTGAAAAGATGATCCTAAAAAATTACTGGAAAATAACTTGTATAAAAGATCAGGAATCATAATATCATTGGACCTTTCAATTCCAACAGTAGAAGCTAGAAGATAATGAAATAATACCTTAAAAATTCTAATGGTAAATGTCTTAGTACCTAGAGTTTTATACCCAGCCAAACCATCAGTCAGATTAAGGCTAGATGTGCCAAGACTCAAAACCTTAACAACTAGGTACTTTTCTTAGGCAGTTGCTGAATGAGGATAGTGGTCCATTAAAATGAGGGAATAAACTAAGAAAGAGAAAGATAATGAGATCTGGGAAGCATGGAATTCATCCCAGGAGAGGAGGGAAGGAACTGTCAGGATGATGATGGTGATGATGCCTTTCTGGAGGTGCCTGTGCAGTAGACCTGGAGATCAGCAGGGCTGGATTGGAGCATGAAGATGGAGAGAAGTCTCCAGGAGAGAGAAATGGAATGGGCACCTGTTACTTTTGACCATGTGAGAAACAGGAATGAGAAAAGTGTTTTTGTTTGTTTGTTTGCTTCTCTTGTTGAATTTAGAAAGAATTAAGGGTAGGTATATAGAAACTAAGCAATTGAAAAAAAGCAGTTATTAACTCCAGGAAAAATAAAAGTAAGCAACTGAGCAAATATAGCCATAGTAATATAAATCCTGATGTATATATGTGATATAACTGTGACATACACATATACATCTATCCATGCATAGTTACATAAAATAGGGCAAGGGAAGTGGGGAGACACTTACTGGAAGCATGCTTACTTCTCATCTTCCAAAACAGAACTTCAACAGAGAATGTCTAAGATTGATAAATCAAGAAGTAGTGCATAAGCATGTTATTTAGGAACATGGAAATATTGGAGGAAACAGTGCTATGAATTAAAAGTGATTGCTCCTGGGAATGGAGAAGATGAAATAAAGCACTACTGTTTGGTTTTGTTTTTTCCTTAAATGCCTGAAATACTATTTGCCTTAACGAGTGTATGCATTACTTTGGTAAAAAAAAAAAAAAACATAAGTGAAAAGCTAAATAAATAGAGTAGTGAGTATCTTCGTACCACAGGTTTTCCTTCTTACAGATGGTAAAAATCACTTCTCGGTGTTTCTTATACCACTTGTTTTCCTGTTCAGATGTAGTTGTCACTCTCTATTAAAGACTAAGGATCATAAAGTTAAATAAGGTGCAGTCCCTGGCCTGAAACACTTGTGGCTTAGTGGGTGGTGTATCAGGAGACTTTAAAAAATCAAGATGTTCTTTATGATTGCCTTTTGGGGACTAAGAATGTGGGGGGAGTGTTAGGGACTGTAAGAGAAAGAGTGGATGCCCATAGCTCACAGGAATGGGAAATTCATGGGGCTTGCTGAAGGAACAATGATTAGAGAGGGCTGGTGTAAGTGTGAGGAGGAGTCCTGGGGCGGCTCAGCAGAGGAAAATCCCTTCTGCTGCTGGACAGCCATCCATTTGCAAATGTTGAAAGAGAGAATATGGAGCCCAACAGTATGAATATTTTCTGGTTTACCCACCATTTTTTTTTTTTCCCTGAAACTGGTTCTACCAGTTTCCATTGCTTCTACCAACACAAGGATGTCTGTTAACTGTAGCACCATTAACAGTGGGAGGACTGACATCCCTAGAACTTTTCCTAATAGGTATAAAATGATGCAGTGTTGTTTTGATTGTATGTCTTTTGTTGCTTATTATACCCATGATTGTTGTAACACTAGTTAGGCTTTTTCTTGCGTTTGTGCTCTGTTTAAACTTTTTTTTTTTTTTTTACTCCAACATATCCTTTCTTTTAAACCTATTTTAACGAAAGTTTCATCAAAAAAAATTCAAAATCAGTTATTTTGTCAGAAAACTTCAAACTGACAGTCCCTCGCCTTTTTTTTTTTTTTTGTGGTATGCGGGCCTCCCTTCCCTGCGCCACCAGGGAAGCCCAGTCCCTCGCTTTTTATTCCCAGCAGAGCTGGTGTTAGAAGGTAATAATGCAAAGTGAAATCAATTTCTTTAAAGTGGAGAATCCCTCTCTTGTTTTTTAATCACCATAAATTACCTGCAGTCCTCTCAAGGGATGCTGTGAAAAAGGTAACGTGTCAGGGGATGGGTCGGAGTGTGGACAACTTCCTGGAAGAGGCAATACCCAAATGCAGTCTTGAAGGAAAAGAAAGAGTTCAGCAGGAGAAAGAGGGACGGGTAGGACTAAGCACAGAGAAGGAGGGAAGAGAATTGTGTGGCGTAGGTAATGTTTCAGCAGAAGTTGCCACCTGGTTTCTCCTGAAGGCTCCAGAGTGCATTCAAGGTGCATTCACGTACTTGCAGCTGGTTCCCCTTTCCCTTTTACTGGAGCTTCAGGTTCAGAGAGTGCAGAGAGGCTGTGCTGTTAACCAGGGAGATGCATCATGCATTTGGGAAATTCTCTTGCCTTGAGAGCAGAGGGAAGTTATTGTGAGGTTTCGAGCAAGAGAGTGTAAGTGTTGTGCTTCCCTGCATGCACTTTATAGAAACACCTGCACAGGCAAAGTGATCACATTTTAAAGCCAGTGATAATGCAAACAGGACTACATTTTAAGATCAAACTTACTATGTCCAGTTAGGGGATTTATTTCTCTTTGCCACAAAAATTAAAAGGGTGACCAAGAAACAAAAGAAGACTTCCTGCCGCATTATCTTTAAACACTTGGTCAGTTTGCATTTTACTTAACTTTTTTTCCCCTAGTTTGTAAATGAACATTTAAGTGATAAAGTTAATAGATTTGTAAGATCTCATTTAGAAATGTTTTTTTTTAAATTTTTTAAGCAGAGGTCTTCTTAGCAACCCATATGATTTCCCCTGCATTAGCAGGCAGACTCTCAATCACTGCGCCACCAGGGAAGCCCGAAATCAGAGGTTTTTACGTTTGGAGGCATAGATAAAAATAACTTCATTTGAAGGTTATAATGTTTATGTATATTTGTATATGTACATAATTAGTAAAAAACCCCCAAAATTTTATATAATGAGTAAAAAATTCACATAGTGTAAAAAAAAAACCTTGGAGGGTTGTGGTGTGCATTGGCTTAAAGTTCTTTCATTTGCTTTTGTCTTAATTTTTGTTGACAAGTTGCCAGAAACATTTGTATAGGGCTCCTGTTTTCAGAACCAGGATAAGTATATTAAAGATTCAAAATGTGTCAGTTGTGAAGTGTTTCATCAAGTGCTTTATGTCAGTTTGGCAAGGGAGGTCCCCTGCCTCTCCTGAACATAAGTAGATTGTTTCACGCTTCATCACTCACCCTCCCCTCCTTTTTTTTTTTTTTTTTTTTTTTTTTTTTTTTTTTTTTTTTTTTGCGGTACGCGGGCCCCTCACTGTTGCGGCCTCTCCCGTTGCGGAGCACAGGCTCCGGACACGCAGGCTCAGCGGCCATGGCTCACGGGCCTAGCCTTTCCGCGGCATGTGGGATCCTCCCGGACCGGGTCACGAACCCTTGTCCCCTGCATCGGCAGGCGGACTCTCAACCACTGCGCCACCAGGGAAGCCCTCTTTTCTTTTTTTTCTGGTTCTGTAAGCACTGGAGTCAGGTCTCTTCAGACGCGAGCTGTTCCCTGCACTGCGTCCTTTCCCTCCCTCCTTCTTATTCAGTGCCTGTCTTATTGTGTTTGTGCTCCCAGCCCCACACAGAGTCTGGAAGAATTCATGAACCAGTGAGGGGGCTACCATTGGGGTTGGGATTGGGATATCTTGAAGGAAAAATGTATTTTTCACTTTTTTAGCACTATTTCAGTTTTTTTTTTTAACAAAGCGTATTCATTTTTTAAAAACAACTGAAAAAGGGGGCAGCAAAGTGGAGACATTTGTATGGGAGAAAAATTATTTGAGGGTAAAAGATAAAAATTATTTTGACCATTATTAATTTGCTGGCAGTGATTTTTAATTTGTTTTCTCTGCCACCTGTGCTGTACTAACCACCCCTCCTTCCCTTTTCCTGTGAATGTGTTTGCTTACTTTGCTAGGATTCTTAACAGCAGATTCTATTGTGCATTAGTTATCTCATGTGATGGTGCCTTATCCAGTTCTGATTCACTTCTTGTTGCTCTTTTAAAAGATTTTCTCATTATTATGGCTATTTTTCATGTACTTTGATGATGAGTGGATTGAAGAGAGGAGGGTCAAACCGCTCTTATTTTTCATTCACGACTGGTGTGAAGACTCCTTAAGAGAGAACAATGAAGCTGAAATCTATATTAAATTTCAGTGATGGCGACTTTTTTTGACATGTCTCCCTCAACACAGTTTTTATGAGATAACCATAATTACTTTTTAGATTACAATATAAATTCTATTAATGTATCAGTTAATTTCTAGTTCATCTTAGCTGGGACCACATGGCTTTTGTTGCAAAGGATTCCATTTCAAGGATACTGAGCTTAGGTGCTTTGAGGGTAAGGATTGGATGGATCTCTGTCCTCCAGAACCTAAAATCTAATTGAGGAGGAAAGGCCCAACCATGTGTAGAGTTAATTTCAGAAAGTAGGAGAAGGAGAGGCATTTTACAGAGGGTGGGTCCTCCGGTGGCAGGAACATGGCTTAGGGATCAGACCCAGCAGTGACCCGGTCTTTTCTGAGTGGCAGGGTCTTAATACGAACTGCGTTGGATGATACCTGCCTGCAGATTGATGTGGGGAGTAAATGAGGTAGTTAGTGCACAGTAGGTGGTACAGATGGATGCTCAGACTGTAGTTACAGCTGGTGGCAGCAGATTGTTGAAAAAGCATGTTCTTGAAGGACAGCCTGGTGAAGCAGACGGGGTAGGAGTCAGGGAATGAGGAAGTCTGGCTTCACATGTGGGCTCAGCCCCGGCCGTTTAACCTTGGTGGGCTTACGGTGGCCCTGAGACACCCCATGTGGAAAATGAAGGGATCAGACAAGGTATTCATTCTAATAACTCACAGTTTTAAAATTCTGAATGTAAGGTCAAGAGGGACACCCTCAATTCTGGTTCAGTCATTGTGGAGCCTTAGGAAAAGGTGCTGGTTTGTGGAGGGCAGACTTATTCCCTGCTGTTACAGGAAGAAGGAAGGCTTTTAGGGGTGGGTGCCACTTCATTCTGAGCTCCAGGCCCAAGTCACACAATAATGGGGTTGCAATTGAGGGGCCTCTGAAGTTTCACGAAAGACAAGTGACATGACCACTGCAGCATTTTAAGGAAGTTAATTATCAATATTTTTCCCCACTGGGTGTAGAGATTCATGTCTGGATTGGGCTTCAGAAGTGACACTCAGGCTACAAATGGAGGCCTTTTTTCTTTTATAATGTATTTTCAAAATAGTTTTTCTGCCATAAGTCCTCTAACTGCTATCCCAGTATTTATTGAGAGAGAGCCCTCCACACAGTGAGCGCTTTGTCAGACACAGTGTGCTTACCTCTCCAAAGGGGAGATACTCACCTCCCAGGGTGCTTGTGAGGGCTGAGAGGAGGCACAAGGGTCAGAGAGTGGAAAGCATGGCAGAGTCCCACGTTTTCTGAGCTCTGTGGGGAGAGAGTTTATCCTCAGAAATAAGAGTACAGTGAAACAACCCATCTGCAATCTGTATTTAAGGAAACACTAAGGCAATGTGGAATGATTTTATGTTTTAATTTTTTCCTTTTAAGCTCTTGGTTCTTGGGTGGTATTTTAAAAGCTGCTATATGAAATATGGTTACTGTTGATATCAATCGTGATTAATAATGTTTAGGATATTAGAGTGTCGTGTAGAAGGAACTTTCTGTTCACCTGTTGTTCTTACTGCTGTGGCTTTCTACTATTTCCCCAAGCCAAAGTTAAGTATGCCTCAAAGTACCCTTTCTTAAATTCTTTTTGGAATATAAATACTCAAATGAGAAAACCATGATGTCTTTGACAAAGCCAGTTGCTCTGTCTTACTGAACCCTCTGGTTTTCTACACTACTCTTTTCCTCTTCCAGTTAGATTTTAGGAGCTTGAGAGTGGAAATGTTCCTTCTTTGCCTCCCCCTCTGATAGTGACTAGCTCAGTGCAAAGCATTGAACGGTGCTCGAATAGCCCACGCTGGCAGCCTGAAAAGCTGTCCTTAGTGATGCAGATTCTCAGCTGTGGTTCATCATGTGTGGATCAAAGGCAAGTTTTCATGGCTTGTATAGTTTAAATCTGACTTAATACAGTTCAGACCATCTCTTTCCTTCCTGCCCTCAGAGAAAGTCAATACTACTAGATTCTTCCTTTCCGGGTTAAGTAAACAGTTTCAGTTCCTTGAGCCATTGATACCTCATAGCACTGTTATAATGCTCTCCAGAGTGTTGGTCTGCAGTCCAAATGGTGACCTTCTTCCAATTTAGCCCGAATCTCTGCAGAAGGAGGGTTGTGAGGACAAAAGGTGAGAAGTACGTGTACATCGGAAAGTAGATGTGTTCCAGGAAAGGGCAACGAGTGATGATGACTCAGTCTGTGCTTCGTTTAGGCAGCCTCACCTGACTGCCCACGTCACTGCAACCTTGTAAAAGGGTGAAATGGAGACTCTTGGGTATGTCAATATTAAATATTTTAAAAGCAATATTAAATACGAAGAAATGAGGAAATATAAGCCCTTGTGTTAATCATCTGTATGGAGTAATTATTCAAATCCTGTAAATACTGCTAATCTTACAATCTTTAGTAATCTATACTTTATGTAGCCCTCTTTGATTCCATTTTAATCAGGGGATTTAGCATAAGATCATCTTATTGGAAGGACCTGATATCTGTTGAATTTTGACTTGTTTGGTGATTTGAATGGTTGGAGGTTTAACATGGTGCAGTCTTTAATAATTAGTATTCAAAATCATACTACATACCCAGATCATATTTTATTTATTTTTTTAGTACAGGATGATGTTTCTTTTTTTTCTCCTAAGTTTTTTCTTCTGATTATAAAAGTTATAATGCTCATTTTAGAAAATAAATAATATAGACAAATACCAAAAAGAAAGAAAAAAAGAAATTATTCATAATCTAACTATGTAACAACAAGCATTATAAATCCTTTGGTGAGCTTCCTTTGGCTTGTTTATATATCTTTACATAACTTTAAAAAGCATAGCTAAATTTATAATGTATATACCATTTTGTTTGTATCCTGAATTCTTCTGAAACTGGACCTGTTTGTGCCCGGTTACATTCAATAGGATGCACTGTATAAAAATGTTTTTTTTTTTTAAGTTCATGGTCAAATCAGTTAAGAAATATCTTAGTTGAATAGTAAGTGTTGGGTTTTTGTTTTTCTTGTTTTTTTTTTTAACAGAGTTCATGGAGCCTGAATATACTAACACGTATTATCATGTCATAACAGAGGTGATAGTGTGTCCCTGCCTTATTTACTTATGGAACCCTTTCTTATGAATTAATAACTTGGATTTGAAGCACAATTCAGGGAAAGTTGATAAGACTTTCCCCCTGTATAGGAGACATTTATTGGTTGTCTCCCCTGACATCCATTTCTCACATGCCCTTCCCCAGATCCTATTTGGTAATAGGATGATCAGTACTAGATCACAGTTTGCAGGATTGATGAATAACTTTTTAATGGATTTTAAATGAATATTAATGTACAAATTAGTATTTTCAAAATACTCACTACCTTCGTGGATCTAGTCTGCTCTCTTGATATCCTGGGTGCTGGCCGTGGAAACTCCATGCCCCTGATAAGTCGGTGAGCTCTGATTTCTTTTCCTTGAAAGTGTTCATTTGCTGCACCTCAAACACTATCTTTCCCCTAATAATCCTGGTTCACTGTTACCTTCTGCTTATTACCTTTTATCCTGCTTTTTACCTTTTACCTCCCTACTTCAAGCTCCTCACACCTAGCTCTTTGGCATTATGTTGATTGCTTATTGCATAAATTTTGTCATATTTAAATATAAGTGTTCGAATTTATTCTATTCTCCTTTACTTTGCCAGCTATGGAATCGTTTCCCTACCCATCAGTAATTCTACCATGTATCTTGCTCCATACGTTTTTAATTTTATCACCCCTCTTCTGCCATCAAGCTCACTGCCAAATTTTCATGTTGTTTCCTTCACCCGCAACTATGCAAAGTATCTTCAAGCCTTACTAGGCCTTTGAAATGGAACTTTCTTCGTTGAACTTTTTGTTTGGAGGGTGGGTGGGAGGCAAATGTTATTATCTCTTTTGGTCTTCACTCTGTCCAAACAAGCACTTTTTAAAAATATATTTATTTATTTAATTTATTTATTTTCCTTATTTTGTTTTGGCTGCATCGGGTCTTAGTTGCAGCACATGGGATCTTCTTTGAGGCAGGCAGGATCTTTTCATTATGGTGCACGTTATCTTTGTTGCGGCGCTCGGGTTTCTCTGCTTGTGGCGCTTGGGCTTCTCTGTAGTTGTAGTGTGCAGGTTTTCTCTCTCTGGCTGTGGCGCGCAGGCTCCAGAGTGCGTGGGCTCTCTCATTGAGGTTTGCGAGCTCAGTAGTTGTGGCGAGTGGGCTTAGTTGCCCCGCGGCATGTTGGATGTTAGCTCTCCCACCAGGGATCGAACCCGCATCCCCTGCGTTAGAAGGTGGATTCTTTACCGCTGGACCACCAGGGAAGTCTCCAAACAAGCACATTTTAAATTGCTTTCTTATCTCTAAACTCAAATGTAACTTTATCCTGTTACGTGTGTTTTGTATCCGTAACTTCTTTTTTCACTTTGGTAATTCCAGGGCAAGTTATCTGAATCTACTTTGTCTCCATCAGTGCTGTCTTTTTTAGATAGTGAACATTTGGAGAGCAGGAACTAGATTTATCAACTCCTCTCTTCCCAATCCTTCCTGCTTTTTGTTGAAGGGATAGAACAGAAATGAAAGAAGGGGGAAAGTCCAGTCTAAAAAGTTATGTGCTGATTCATAAAGCTTAAATTATCCAGGACATTGAACGGAGTCGTTTGTATGTGTTTCAAGGCTAACTTGAAAGAGTGAGACGTCCCTTCTATCTGAGATGTTACTTTTATGTAATGTGAGTGAAATTCAGGAAAGCCAAGAAGGGATGTAAAGAGAATTGTTGGCCTTATTTGGTTATCTTAGCTAATCTAATGTTCAAGCACTGTGGTGTGATATTTCTGTTTTAAAATAAAGTTTCCTGTTACAATCCAAAGCAAGAATATTTATGGGTATTTTAAGTCTGTGTATACAACTTCATAAACTATTTACATTGACATTTTCATAAATACTGATGTTGTATATCTGTGGAATCTCGGGGTATTTGTATAGTTATTCATCATCAAAATTCCTTCTATTGCCTGGAAGCATGGAGAGTTGGCCCTGTATTTGAGGCTGTACCAGTTAAGGAATCTAACAACATCCCATTTTGGAATATGGAAGTAATTGATGAGGAATGCTACATCTTTTTAGTGAACGTGACATCGTATTGCAGATTATTTCAGGGCAAGGAACTGTAAGTTGTTGTTGGTTTTTTCTTTCCTTCCCACGTCTTCTTGTGTAACCTTTAAACTATTCTTTATGCCCTTGGCACAAAGAAAGTTTCCCATGTTGTTCCTTTCGTTTGGTTCCTTCAATTATTTATTGTTCTCACTTCCTTATCACCCATTTATTTCTTGGAAAAATTTTATTTTCCCATTTTTTCTGCTTGTTAGTTAATTCATTGTTGAAAATAGATAAAAAGGGAAGATATCAAATGAGCACGTGCATATATTTTATCTGGAGTTTGGGGGAGAGGGTCATGAGAAGAAATTTGGAGGTAACTGCATAGAGATAATATTTAAAGCTGTGGGTACCTATGACATCACCAGACAGTAGTGGCTACCATGCAGATATCTCCCGAAGTAATTTCATTATTCTGCTTCATTCAGTTGCACAGGCAGCTGATCCAATGAAGTCAACACCCTGCTTTCCAGAGTAATATTTTTACTCTAGTGTACCCAGGCCTGCGATCTCATCCTAATGAACTCCGTGCTCCAATGCATCCTAATGCTGATACCCTTTACAGCCCCTTCCAAAACTCTGAAGACTGGTAAGAGAAGTAAGCCAAGCATACCACCCTGGAATCACTAGCTTATGAATGGAGCCCACCAGTGATCCTGAGGAATGAGCCGAAAGAAAGAGGCACCAGATATTAAGGAGAACGTGTTCATCATGGAGGCCTAGAGAAGACAGAGTTTCAGGAAGGAGGCGGAGAGGTCAAGAATGTAAATGTCTCAATGAGCCAGGATGACAGGGACTGTTTTTACACCTGTAGCTTCCCTTGGAGGGAGGGACTGTTTCCCCAAATATCTCTAGCACCAAGTGTGTGGTCTGTGTTCAGAAGAGAATGCAGAAAGGCACAGGGTGATTTAGAGGAGAGGGGGAGGTACTTCTTCTGGAAGAATGGTGTTGTCAGAAAAAGCTGATAGGTTACCTGGTGATAGACCTTGAGTGATGGAAAGACTTTCATCTACTAGACGTTGAACACATCTTCTCCTTTTCTGATAGTTTCCAGGACCTCACAGAACTAGATTGGTATTGGTATTCTAGGGAAATGGATCTACCATGGACTCAAATAGTACCTAGAGCTGTAAAATTAAACATATAACAAGGATATTTCTTAAATAGTTTACTCTTTCAACAGATGGAGGTGGCATGCTGTAAATTAGTATTGCTTTTCTATTCTGTTGTTTTTTTACCATATTTAATGATGCTTAGGCAGGTTTGCTGATAATTAGGAGAATTGCTAATAACTGTCAGCATATGTTTGCTCTTTCCATCAACCCCGAAGAATAGGTTTTAGGTGTTATTGATGTGTCATCCTATTACACACATGGATGGCATCTTTATTTTGAACTAGTACTTGAATAAATGCAAAGCATATATGTTTGTATAGATGCTACTCCGTGTCTGAAGTTTCATATTGTGCCTAAAGGGGTTTGTTGCTATAAATAAGGACGGGAAAGAGGAAGGGGAAGAGAAAAGGAAAAAAGGTCCTCATGACAAGAAAAGAAAATCTGTTATTTAACTTAGTTGTCTATCTTGAACCTCCTAGGTTTTTACAGGTCATTAAACTGTGGGTACTCTCTCCCCTATGTGCCTGTCTATATTTTGAAATCAAAAGATAACACTGAGTTGTTATTATAATCAAGATGTTATAGGAGTCTTGGCATTTCTTTTAAATTACAAAGAAATATAGTTGTATCTATATAAGATTTTTTAAAACCCATCAAAAAACACAGGAAGCATATGAGATGGTTCTGCAAAGGTGTCCTGTAGTAGTGACGACCAAGAGTGGAGATTTTTCAAGTCAGTGCTATTTACTGTATTTTGGTGCTGGCCGTCAGTTTCCTCCTACAATGGATATAACTTCACATATCGTAAAAAAGACAGTCCTGCAGTGAACTCTATTCTAAGGGAAAGGAAATGTGGAAAGAAAGAGTTTTTATACCTCGGTGGGATTGGTACATTGGCCTTTTAGAGAATGTCCATTCTGGGAATGGTAGGTGATTTATTTGCATTTCTGTGAGCTTGTGAGAAGCATTGCAAACATCTGATTTTCTTAAGAATCTATTGAGAATTATTTTGTATGTCAGTGTATTCTTTCTTTGAAAGCTATTTCACTGAAATAAACAGCTTCTTTTTCCCTAGTTCGTTACAAAATAGCTCATAAATTGTGGTTTGGGGTTGTCAAATTTTTTTTTTTTTTTTTTGAAATGGGCTAATGTTTATTTTGCATCTTGCTTCAGTTGCCCAGTTTCCTTCCATTTTATAAGGAACACTTCTTGAACCTTGGCTGTGGCCACATGGGCTGCCTTCAGATTCAGCAGTTAGCACATTATTCCACTTGAAGGTTTACAGTTCAAAAGGAGCCTGGACAGTTCCCAGATGTAAAGTCAAATCATAGCAATCTGAGGATAGAAGTATCTAGAAAGCTCAAAAGCCAGGTTTAATGGGTAGCTGTGCAAAACCATTATCCCTTTCACAAAAGATGGTGAAGAGGAGGGAGAGGGAAAACAGTTGGCGTTTCTTTGCCGGGCTGGTCTGAGCAGCCCGTGCGAGCCCGACTGGAGTTCAGCTGGCCCTGCATTCTGCAGGCGGCCGTACGTTTTGAAACACCCCTAAATGTTCCAGCCTTTAAATAGAAGCGAGTCTTCTAAAATGATGCTGCATAGCGCAGGAGAAATTAAAGCGGCTTCCTGGGAGGCAGGAAGCCGACTAGCGAGATGCTTAATTATCGTGGAAGTAAGTGCTTGCTGCCGGGGAGCGGAGCTCAGCGAGCGCGGGTCGGCCTGGGTGTCAGCCGTGATTTGTAGACAATGCGGCCCCGGCAGCGCAGTGCTGGTTCAGCAGCATCTTTCCAAACATGCATTTGGCAGGAATTTAAAGGCCACCTCTTGTGTAATTTGTGGAACCTTGGAAAAGGGTGCTCTGCCTTTATTTTCATGACGAACGCAACCATGCAGGATTTTGTGCTCCGAATTTGTGCCTCTCTCCTTCTGATTGACGTGCTCCTGAGGAAGTTGGTTTTCTTCACCTGTCACCTGGAAGGATGTTAGCAGTTCTCTGTCGTCGGCTGGGGGATATGGAAAGGTCTGTCCGCAGCAGCATTTGGTTTCTGCTGTCTTCATAAATTAGTGCCAAAGGGTGGGGTGGGTTTCAGTGTGTAAGGAAATGAAGGCATTTTGCTAATGAGCGAAACGTTCCTAGCTTTAAGGGTAGATGGATCTCAGAGCTTGGGAAAATGCTGGATGCATTCTGAAATACTCCTCTTTGGCATAAGTAATAAAGTAGAGGGAAATATAGAAGCGTGCTAATGGGTAGAATGGCTCCGGGAAAACCCTGTTTATTTTCTCTCTGTTGTATTTGCTCTTGCCAACTCTGTTAAGCCTTTGTAAAGAAACAAAAAAACAAGTTTGGATTTTGAAATACAGAAGAGGTTAAAAATTGAGTGTTGCGACATATTCAGTAAAATAATTTTTCAATTTTTAGTCTTGTTAAAAAACTGTACATTGCTCTAATTATCAAACTCTGTTGGTTATGCCTTAACTTCTGGTCAGCACAATGGTTCATGATATTCTACATTATTAGAGGTCATTGGAGTCTGTACGTGGTCTTTACTTGGGCTAGGAGCCTTGATATCCTGGAACGAGATCCCTCACCCCCCTTCATAGTGATATGAAACAGTTCAATTAATCTGAAGTGTTCATAGTCTTTTAAAATATATATAATTTAAATGATGGATATTATTAAATGCTTTCACTTTCTTCCTTCCTTTCAAGCCTGCTTTACTAAAAAGATGGGTTGTGAACTGTGAACCACAGTCCATTAGTGAGTCTTTTATTTGCATGTGTCTCGTTTTGGCAACTGCATGTTTATTTTTAGATGTATTTATCAGATGCTAATTCCAATTGTCCTCCTCTCTTTTAGAGAAAGCATGGGATTATGGCAATCACAGAGTCCCAGAGATACAAGTTCCATTCAGTTTTTTTCTGAAAGAAAGCCGTCTATCAAAGTGAAGCAGAGGAACTCTTGTGGATTATAATGTTTTGAAGGTCTGGATTTTCAGAGGTTTGAAAATAAGGCATTGTTTAACCTTTTAATTGAAAAAGATTAAGATCTCATGCAACTGATGTATTTTCTGGAAGCCATTCTCCAAAAGGGAAGTGCACATTTAAAACTTAGGTATGATGGTCCTTTCTGCGGGGATTTAAGTCTGATTGCTTTTACATCATGACCAGCTTGAAACGGTCTCAGACAGAAAGGCCGGTTGCCACTGAAAGGGCGTCTGTTGTGGGCACAGATGGCACCCCCAAAGTCCACACGGACGACTTCTACATGCGACGCTTCAGGTCCCAAAACGGCAGCTTAGGGTCATCAGTCATGGCTCCTGTAGGCCCCCCCCGAAGTGAAGGTTCTCATCATATAACCTCGACCCCTGGAGTCCCAAAGATGGGGGTTCGGGCAAGAATTGCGGATTGGCCCCCAAGAAAGGAAAATGTGAAAGAATCTAGCCGTTCAAGCCAGGAAATAGAAACCTCAAGTTGCCTTGAGAGCATGTCCTCCAAAAGCAGTCCTGTGAGTCAGGGAAGTTCTGTAAGCCTCAATTCCAGTGACTCAGCCATGTTAAAAAGCATACAGAACACACTGAAAAACAAGACGAGGCCGTCGGAGAGCATGGACTCCAGATTTCTCATGCCTGAAGCCTACCCCAGCTCCCCCAGGAAAGCTCTGCGCCGGATACGGCAGCGCAGCAACAGCGACATCACCATAAGTGAACTTGACGTGGATAGCTTTGATGAATGTATCTCGCCCACCTACAAGACGGGGCCGTCACTGCACAGGGAATACGGTAGCACATCTTCTATCGATAAGCAGGGAACGTCCGGAGACAGCTTCTTTGACTTGTTAAAGGGCTACAAAGATGACAAGTCTGATCGAGGTCCCACTCCGACCAAGCTCAGTGACTTTCTCATCGCCGGTGGGGGCAAGGGCTCTGGTTTCTCCTTGGATGTCATAGACGGGCCTATCTCACAAAGGGAGAACCTCAGGCTCTTTAAGGAAAGGGAAAAACCACTCAAGCGGCGTTCCAAGTCTGAAACCGGAGACTCGTCCATTTTTCGTAAATTACGCAATACCAAAGGTGAAGAACTTGGGAAATCGTCGGATCTTGAAGATAATCGATCGGAAGACTCCGTCAGGCCCTGGACCTGCCCAAAGTGCTTTGCCCACTACGACGTCCAGAGTATATTATTTGACTTGAACGAGGCGGTTATGAACAGGCACAGTGTAATTAAGAGGAGAAACACCACCACGGGGGCTTCAGCAGCTGCGGTGGCATCCTTGGTCTCGGGGCCTTTGTCCCACTCGGCCAGTTTTAGCTCCCCGATGGGCAGCACAGAGGACCTGAACTCCAAAGGAAGCCTCAGCATGGACCAGGGAGACGATAAAAGCAATGAACTTGTAATGAGCTGTCCGTATTTTCGGAATGAGATCGGTGGAGAAGGGGAAAGGAAAATCAGCCTGTCCAAATCAAATTCTGGTTCCTTTAGTGGATGTGAAAGTGCCTCCTTTGAGTCTACCCTCAGCTCCCATTGTACAAACGCAGGAGTGGCAGTACTTGAAGTGCCCAAGGAAAACTTGGTGTTGCACCTGGATCGAGTGAAAAGATACATTGTGGAACACGTGGATCTCGGCGCATACTACTACAGGAAGTTTTTCTATCAGAAGGGTGAGTAGAGATCTTTTATTATTTTAATTTTCTTTTGCCATACTTTCTGAAAAAGAGTACTGTCTATTAGGATTTTTAAGCAGCGTGATGTGAGATTTGCATTCATGCCTTCTCCTGATGGTGAAAGAGTTAAATAGTTATTTGCTGCATTGTATTTCCTTCTGCATTTTTGAGTTAATTCCTCCTTTTAGATACATTAAATATCTTGTATTGACTAGCTTATGAAATATTAATTTTTTTAAAACCTTTGATTTAATGGAAGAAATTGTAATCTTTGTGTAGAAGACTTGCTTTCACCTTTAGCGATAAATGTCATATAAAGTTAAAAATATTATAAACACAGCTTTTTTTTTAAGGGTTACTAAAGCAGTCTTAATGCTGTTTTTCATTTATTTAGCACTTTTACAGTTAGTACGGGACCATTTCTTTTCTGCCTCAATGTTCTCATCAGTAAATGGGAATTGTAGTACATTCCTATTCATTTCACAGGAATTTTAGTGAGAATTAATTTTATTATTTGACAAAAGTATCAGAGCCAGGAATCAAATCTAGATCTTCTAGATTTGAGTATAAAAGTCACTGAGTGAAAAGTACTGTTAACATGTTGGTGACTTCCTTTTCCGTTTTTTATGGGGGAAAATATATACCTATATTGTTGGATTGTACTGTATGTGAACTGTATTTGTATACAGTTTTATCTCATGCTTGTAAGAAAACTCTGTGATTCATTGAAAAGTAGTTTAAATGAACTATTAAGAGCTTTCTAATAGTGTTTTTGAGCAGCATTATTAATTGAAGAATGAGTTTGTCACGCAAGCTCCCAAGCTAGGAAACAGGATGCTTGCCGAGGAAGGACATACACCTGTGGTCCACTAGCTAGCTCAGTAATTTCTGCATTGAGCCCAAGTGAGAGGCCCCCTGTATGCAAGCTACTAGAGCAGTTTTTGTTTTCCCACCTACTGTTTGGGGGTTTTGAGTCCTGCTTAAGGCCTTTTGAGATTTATTCTTCCGAATGAAGTTTAATTTCTAGTACTTCATTCTGGTACTCTAGCTTTATGACAGTGCTCACTTTAAAATAAAATTTATTGTAAGGTTATTACATGGTCAACCCCATTCACGAGAGTTTATTGACCAAAAGAATCTTGTCTTGGTGTTCAGTATCCATGTCTCTTAAACATCTATGGCATAGGTCCTGAAACCAATATGATAATGAAAATCCCAAATTCATTTGTAAGCCATCTTTATTTTCTCAGCATAATCTTCTGGAGTTCAGATTTTAGAAATCACTTCTTTCTCATTCTGTCCATGGGGCTACAGGGTTTCTCGACCTTGCCATCTTGGCATTTGGGGCCAGATAATTCTTTGTTTGGGGGGATGTGTCATATGCGTTGTAGGATATAAGATGTTTAGCAGCGTCCCTGGCCTCTACACCCCAGATGCCAATAGGTGCCCCCAGTTGTGATGACCTAAAAAGTCTCCAGTCATTGCCATATGTCCTCTAGAAAGTAAAATTGCCCCTAGCTGAAAAGCCCTGTTTTGCTGTACCTGGGGAAGTTTTCCACAGGTGTTGGTGAGCTGTCTATAGGTGAGGCCATCTTGCTAAAGAACTGACACTCCAACATGAGAAAGAACATGTTACTTACAGTCTTTATTTATGTAGTAGTTGGCTCTTTTCCTCTGAGGTAATGTGATCACATTAATGATGAACATTTTGAGTACTTACTGTGTACCAGGAACTCAGCAGTTGGTATGACATGCATTTTCTCATTTCACCCTCTCCATGCCCACTGGGGTATAGGTATCGTTATCGATGGCATTTTCCAGATGAGAAAACCGGGGTGTAAGTGGCCGGTTTTAAGCTGTTAAGCTGTCACGAAGCTAGTAATATTGGAGCCAGGATTTCACCTTTGGGGTGGCTGACCAGAGTCATGTTCTTGACTGCTTTGCCTTGCTCTCTATTATATTAGACTAAAGGGAAGGAGTATATTTTTATCTTTAAACCTGGTAAAATTTTGTTCAATGTACTTTGTCTTTCAAAAGTAAGGAATAAAAATTTGAACACCTATATTCCAGAGTAATCCAGCTTAGATCATAACACTTGATAAATTTAAGAGCAGTTAATTGAAAGTAGTTTCTAATTTAAGCCATAGAAAATACCCTCTTAGCTAACATAATTGGAACAAGTTAACTGAAAAAAATCGTTAAGACAGGGCATCTTTCAGAAGTTTACATACTCAAAGTATTTTATTTTCATTAAAATTTATAATAATAACTAAATAATAACTAATTTGCTAAACTCTTGTGAGAGGCCGAGGGCGTTTCTTTGACAGTGATTCTACTATTTTGAATTCTACATTGTGTGAATACTATAAACCATAAGAGCAAAAATATAGACACTAGCAAAGCAATCTGAATCTTACAGAATCTGAGGTTTCGGAATTTTTTCTCATTTTTTATAGGTCTCGCCCACATCTAATCCAACAGCTTTCCTTTAGTGATTGCTTTTATGAAGTCTTTCCAAAGCCTTCAGTTTAGTTTTTAATAGAAACAAGATTTATCTCTTGTACTCATATTCCATCAGCTTTCATAATATTTAATTAAATTTCATAATTACAATAACAAGTCAACTGGCATAAACAGGTTTGGGAAGAGACAGCCGATTCTTTGTCAGCACGGAGTCCCAACTGGTGGGAGCAGAAAGTGTGTGTGGCACTAGAGATTGCCTGCTAGTGCCATTGGGCATTTATCATTGTGGTTTACAGAGGGGACACAGAGCAGTAGTTAATACATGAAGCTGGTCCAGTGGAAGGCAATATCAGAGAGCGCCTGCTGTGTTTTCTTAGGCTATACAACTTAGAATTTTCAAATTAGGCAGGTCATTCGTCACAATATGATAAGATACAACAAATTATGGCTCTGAATGACATCACTTGAAGCTGAAATTAACACCCCTAAAGTATAACTGTGTATTAAAAAATTTATATAGTATCTAAACCTTACTTAAATTTTATTTTCTTGAAGGATAGTTTATTTACAATGTTGTATTTAATTTCTGCTGTACAACAAAGTGATTCAGTTATACATATATATGCATTCTTTTTCATATTCTTTTCCATTATGGTTTATCACAGGATATTGAATATAGTTCCCTGTGCCACACAGTAGGACCCTGTTGTTTATCCATTCTACATATAGTAGTTTGCATCTGCTAATCCCAAACTCCCACTCCATCCTTCCCCCATTCCCCTTCCCTCTTGGCAACCACAAGTCTGTTCTCTATGTCTATGAGTCTGTTTCTGTTTCATAGATAAGTTCATTTGTGTCATATTTTAGAACCCATATATAAATGGTATCTGTACTTTTCATCACAGTATAAAATAGAGTTAGACAAGTAATTCTGTCTTATGATTTTTAATATACAACTTGATTCAGTGAAATTAGTGCACTAACTCATTTTTCCTAATCAGAACCTGGAAGCGAGTCATCTTGTTGAAGGAGTACGTCAATGTCAGATGTAATTTATCTTCCAGCAACATAGAGTAGCACTACTGACCTGGTTGTTACTACAACCTCTTCATCACCAGATATTTTCCATTCTGCCATTTAATGAATTCCTGACTTCACTGTGGCTAAGTCTTTGGAGGGAAAATATTCACTTTACTGAAGTGTATATTGTTGACATTATATGTAAAATTTAATTGTATTAGGCTGATGAAGCTGCCATCACTTTTTAATACTACATTGTTTTTATGAACATCATTATTTTGCAGATTTAGACTTGAGAGATATTTGGCTGTATCACATAAGTCAAGTCCATTGCTGGAAAGATGCTGGCCCAGTAGAAGAATCCCACTGTTTGCATTTATTGAAATAAGCAACACACCATCAATGTTCTTTCTGGTCCTTCCTCCTGCCCACGTCTCTTTGCTGTTTTGCCAATGTGTGTGGTGTTTTTATTGAGACTCACCGAGGATTAAATGACAGTAATGATGTAGCTAACATGTATTGTGTTATTCCTTTGTGCTTTATGCAGACCTCTTCACATAATGCTCATAAGACCCCAAGGCAAAGTTGTCATTCTGTTAAGTCCAAGTGATACAACAACATCCTTCTTAGGTACAAACTAGGCAGTAGGAAAGCATCAAAATTAATCTGGTCATCTCCCTTTGAGTACATATATATTTTGTGTTTAGTTTTTACTTAGATAGTCACCATGATTAAAGTAGCCGTACAGGACTTTTTCCAGTTTTGCACCGAGCGTACAAGCGTCTGAGGCACATCCTCGCTGAATCCCATTCAGAAGGATGTACTAATGGAAAAGAGAGGAGCCCATGGGTTGCCTTGGCAGTGGTGTTTGTTGCTCCATTGATCAAAAGTGTGGATAGGCTTATCTGATGTCAGACAGGGTGTCACTCTCAAAGTCAAGTTATTGAAGATGCTGTGATAGGAAAGGGCCTCTTACCCCTGCCCGGTGGCCAGGAGCAGCTGCCATTATCTGGTCTGAAGCTCATGTGCAAATATTTTCCCACTCCTGAAAAGAAGAAACACTAATGCTCCGCACCTGATTATTCTTGTGATAACTTTGAACCACCAGATTTGATTGTTCTCTTCCGGTTTACCTTCCTCCTCCTACAACTCCACCCTGCCCTACCCCACCATACGTGAGTGTTCGCACACCCACACCCACACACCCACACCCACACCCACAAAAGTCAGGTTCAGCAGTCCGCTGGGCTCCAGGATTATCAGTTTGAGGACACAAACAAGTTGGATTTCAGTTGGTCTCGCAGTGTCCAATTTTCTGTATTTACCTCTCACCCTCTTCTAATCAGCTGTCTTTAACATTTCTTTAGAATGTATGCACTGAACTTGACTTGTACTTGAAGTGACAGCTTTAGTGCTCTGATATATTCTCCAGTTGTGTTATCAGGAGCTATTCTGCTAGTTCAGTTTGTTAAATGAGCACCGTAAAGTACCTATTGTAAGTTTTAGTGGATTATCGTAGGGTACATATAGAACATCAGAGAACATCATACAGCTAAACTTATTTGTAAAGCCCTGGCTTATTTTGTTTGTTTAATTCTTCTGTAAGTTTAGCAACAGTAAGCTTGAGGAAAGTACTATGGGATGCCTTATAGCTCAGAGTTCTTTAAGGATAGCTATTCTATGGTTAGTTTTTTGTGGACAGTTGTATTTCAGGGAAGTGGTAAACTCCAGAGTCAGCATGTCTGCTCTCCTGAACCATGTTGTGCTCTTGAACTGAACAGTTTATTTCTGCCAAAACGAATAGGGAAAGATTTTATACATCTATAATAACTTATTGTCTTAATGCCCTTGTCTTTTATTTTTTCTTGAGAGCATATCAACTGTATTTAATTTGTTTGAAGGTAGCTCTCTAGTTATTTAACCCTTTTCAGGGAGATCTGGGGCACTGAATAACTTCTTGAGAAACTCACCTAGGAGTGTTTTGCTGCTGTCTCTTTACCTGTTCAGGGTTTCTGGTAGCAAGAAGGCCATTCAGTAGGAAGGTTTGCATGTCTGCTCTTTGGAAAACAAGCATCCTCTCCTTTCTTGGCCGTGATCTCTCGAGTCCCATCACTGATCATCTGAACTCTGATCTGTGAGGCGTTTGGGATTTCATATTACCTGAGCCATCTCCGTGCAGAGGTTTGTGAAAGCTGGTTAAAAGGGCATGTGCCTCAACTGCTCCTCTCTGTTTTGTTTTTAAAATCAAGCTAGACTGGCCGAAGGCCACATTTGCTCAAACACTTGACTTTACTCCAAGTCATCTTGTAAAGATCCAATCATATAGAAACAGAATGTGCTTTGGCAGTAAAACTGATGATGGAGACATTGGCCATTTGGTCATCATGCTTCAGCCCTTTAGGAAGTTCCACGTGAGAAATTTACTTTAGAATTTGATGCCAGGAATTGTTTTCTGGTAGCTACCAAATGCCTGCCTTTCTAATGACAGATGTGTTTTATTTGTTTGCTTGTTTTATTTATTTATTTATTTATTTTTACTGTATCTCCTGTTTTACCTCAACTCCCGGAAGCAAATTTGATGCTCCAGTTGTATAACCTTCATTAATAACACATTTGTTTCCACTTTTGTCTTTTATTTTCCAATTTCTGTTTCATTAGCACAACTTACATATTTCCTTTATAATGAATGACCTCAAAAAATTCCTTTTAGGAAAGGTAATTAGTATACATTTATATCCAAATAAAAGACCTCTGTTCCCAGGCTATGTCTGTCTTCAGTTCTAGCTACGTTTCTCACTCTCCATTACCTGTTTCCACCTGGTTGGTTATCTAGTTGGCAACTCGAACCCTGGGACACACATTTTGACTTCATTTTTCTCCTTGAACAAGCCTCCCACATCCTTGCGCAACCTCGTGCTGTAAATGCCACCATTATCAGTCACTTGGATTTGAAACACCAAAGCCTCTTTGTTGCCTCTCTTCATTGTTCTCAACCTCCAGTCAGTTGGGAAGGCCTCTTGAGTCTACCTTCGAATTGCTGCTAACTTCTGTTCTCTGTGTCCCAATCCCAGTTCTTTCACTTCAAGCCCACGTTTCCTCTTGCCCCAATTCTTGGCCATTGTCTTAGTCTCTCCATCTCTAGTCCGTCCTACTCAAAATGCAACGTCTTGTCTTTGCCAGATACAGTCTAATCACATGGCAGTTTACATTTTACATGGTTGCATTTATGATTTATATCATGTAACAAATACGTTATCGGGCAAGTCCTCTGAGAAGCAGGTGTTGAAACAGTATAGGCGTGCAAGTGGTTTGTTAGGGACCTGGGGGGTAACGCCTGTGAAAGAAGAGGGCAGAGGAAGTAGAATGTAGCAGGGAAGGTCTTCAGTCCACAATGCAGGTCTGACACCATGAAAGTAAAAGGGAAAAGAAGCAAAAGTGGGTAGGGGGAGCCTCAGCCCACCGTGCACATCTGGCAAAGTCTCAGCCAACGCCATGGAACGAAAGAGAGCATTAGAGAAGTCATTTGTTGGGCAGTAACAGCCAGGCCCTGTCACCCGTGGCATGCTCAGTCCTGGGGCTGCCCAAGAAGATGGTGGCTGGGCTGGAAAACTGTAGAAGATCCAAAGATGCTACAGCCAGAGACTTTCAGCTAATTGCATTTCTTGTGGCTGAATGGGTTGTGAGCCCTTTCTGGAAGGGGAGATGTTAAGTGTTGCGCCTCTGTGGCTCTGCCACATGTGCATGAGAGCCTTCATCCTGCTCGGCATGATTTTGGACGCTTGGAGGGAGAAATAAAACGGAGCACCTTCGTGAGCTTACGTTCTGGTGGAGGGAAACAGACAGTAAACAAATCAAACAAAAGTATATACGTGCTTACTGTGAAAATTCATAATGCAGAGTTGGAGAAAGTAATCCCTCTCCTAATTCTAATAGTTTGATTTGTAATCTTCTCTATCTTTTCTTTTACTTTTTTTTTTTTAAGTGAAGTATAGTTAATTTACAATGTTGTGTTAGTTTCAGGTGTACAGCGAAATGATTCAGTTACACATACATATAGAAGGATTGATACTTTTTCAGATTCTTTTCCATTACAGGTTATTACAAGATACTGAGGATAGTTCCCTGTATAAAAACTGTATAGCAGTTTTTATACGTTTCTAAATCTTTTCTTACTCAAAAATTTATTATCCAATTTACTATTAATGAGTGCCCCTCATATTTTTTAAGTAGTTTTAAAAATTAACTGCACATTCATACATTTATTTATTTGTTCATGACATAATGTGTCTTAAGCATCTACTCCGTGCCAGCTACAGTGCTCAGAGGAGGAACAAAAGCAAATAATTTTTTTTCTAATTTCTTTCCCGTAAGTGATCTGTATCTTCTGAGTTGTATTTTCTGTTTGTCTTTCACGCTGTTGGTTTTCCTAAGTTGTCCAGTAATCTTTGCCACATTTATGAACAAAGGCCAAGGAGGATTGGTGTAGGTGGCAGGCTCCCCCTGCAGCGCTGTGGCTCTCTTTCCCTAGCTGGCCTCACATTACATGGGGGAAGTGAGGGCTAGCACTGGAAAAGTAGTGAGACCCCCTAACGGGGGGAGTGTGTAGACTGAGAGGGTAGTGAACCCGGTGCAGATAGAAACCCACATGGGCGCCGGAGTTGGGAGGGCTCTATTGTGCCCCCCTCCTGCCTTTCCTCCTGCCCGTGCATCAGAGTGGGTTGTTCTCCCTGTGTCTCCTGGGATTCTGAATAACCTGCTCCTTCCCAAAGGTGCAAGTGCTTTCCCACCACAGTTCCAAGTCACCCTATGCCCTGGTTTCTGCCCAGGGCTTTCTATGGCGCCCTGGTTCATAACCAGTCTAAGCACTCCTTGAAGGCAAGGACCACAGATTAGGCAGGCTCAGCAAACGTTTCACAACTGAACGAATGTTTGGTGCTGATGCAAAGTATAAAATTTATTGAGTTGAGGAACCAGTGTATCCTATATTTATAGCATCAGGTAGAGGCAGGGAGGGCCCACTGTGTA
This sequence comes from Physeter macrocephalus, assembly GCF_002837175.3. Classification (NCBI taxonomy): domain Eukaryota; kingdom Metazoa; phylum Chordata; class Mammalia; order Artiodactyla; family Physeteridae; genus Physeter; species Physeter macrocephalus. The sequence goes on from NC_041224.1 coordinate 152,090,758, forward strand.
CATGACCTTGTGTTGTACTCTGGACACCAAATAATATGTTACAGTTCCTTTTCCTCTCTTTTCAGGAAATGAGACCACAGATAAGTCTGTGTGTGGTCATGGTGGTTTTGTGGAAATTAACCAAGACCACCCGTAGATCCCCATAGACCCAAAACACAATTATGGAGACTGATTTTTACTATTGTAAACCTTCTTAGACACAAGTGATGGAAGCTAAAGTCAGTGGATGACAGTTTGAGGAGAAACAGGAGAAGAATCAGGATTTACATAATCTCAAAGTATCTCCCCAAAGATATTTGTAAACCAGGAGGAGAAAAATAGTAACTTTTCAGTGAAGAAACCTGTCACGTGCCACCTTAATGGAATGAATCAGGTCTCTATCATGAACTCCATGAAATGATGCACTGAGGTTACATCATTTCTGTGCTTCTCTTAAGCAAAATGCATAACGTTAATCCAATCATGTGAAACCACCAGACAAACCCAAACTGAGTGATAAATACTGTTCAAAGGTGTCACGGTCATGAAAGACTGTTACAGACTGAGGAACTGTAACAGACTGCAGGGGACTAAGGAGAAATAATAACAATTAAGTACAACATGGGATAATGAATGAGATTTCAGAACGAAAAAGGACAGAGTGGAAAAACTAGTGAAATTTGAGTAAGATCTTTAGTAAATGTTAATTTACCGATTCTGATTAATGACGACTGTACTGTATGTAGTTACATAAGATGTTAACATCGGGGAAGACTGGGTTAAGGATATATGTATTGAAACTCTCTGTACTATATTTGCAACTTCTGTGTAAGTCCAAAAGCAGTCAAGATAAAACGTAAAAAACAAAAACCTTCAGGTACAGTCAATAACAGCAGCTGACATATGAACCATCCACATGAAAATGGGAATGCTTCCTCAACTTTGTGTGTCAACATGCATCAAGGCGAATGCCATGCTTACTAATTCCTATACCCAAAGAATTTCTTTGCTCTTTGTTTTGCAGTTTCGAGGACATAAGGGCCCTTTAGATCTGTTATTTCAGTACAAGTTAACATATAATAAATCCTGCCACCTATTTTTCAAATGCACACCTCATTATTAACTTCAGACACCAGTGAGCCACCAAAATTAGGTGCTCAAAACATACTTGCTTTATTGTACCACTTCCTTCGCTTGTCTTCTCTTGGAGCTCCCTGCTGTGTACGGGGAGGCCATGCATCTGAACTTCAGGGCAGCAAGAGGAGAGACCTCTCCCTAACTGCATTCGAGTCAGGTAGAAGCATTCAGTGATGTAGAAGCATCAGCAGAAGCAACCTCAGCAACCCATATCGACACAAGTGTGTGGGCTGTGCTGAGTTTTTGAGGCACATTGCATGGGCTTCACCCTCATGAGGGGCAGTGACTTCGGCCTTGACTGAATTTCTGACTGTTTCTGAGGGACTTCCCTTTCAAACCCTTCAGAAGCATTTTTCACAGACATCTTGCTGCAATATCCCTAGTAAGGAGATACAAAAGATTTTTTTAAATATAAAGACATTGAGTTAGAGACAGGTGTTTCATTATAATTTCTTTCATTTGGATGTTAAATTTTTTTTTTTTCTGAGCTGGCATCTGTAACTAACATTAAACTTAAAGAGTTACATTAAATATGCAACCTTGTAAACTATGCTTTATATACTCTTTGACCATTTGCAAACCAAATACATTTTCTATACTTTTAAAAATCTTCGGGCTTCCCTCGTGGCGCAGTGGTTGGGAGCCCGCCTGCCGATGCAGGGGACGCGGGTTCCTGCCTCGGTCCGGGAGGATCTAGCGTGCCGCGGAGCGGCTGGGCCCGTGAGCCGTGGCCGCTGAGCCTGCGCGTCCGGAGCCTGTGCTCCGCAAAGGGAGAGGCCACAACAGTGAGAGGCCCGCGTACCACAAAAAAAAAACAAAAAAAATCTTCCTATTGTAAAAGTCACATATATTCATTACAGAAAAATTAGCAACTATAGCAAATTAATCATGTGATTACTACTGATTTTATTTCTCATCCTTTTTTTTAATACATATTCATTTTTTAAATAAAATAAGGATCATTAAATATAGTTTTATGTATTTTTTTCATGGTTCCATAATTGGCTATGCCATCATTTATTTAAAGTTTTCCAGCTATTCTATATTCAGGCGTTCCAGTTTCTTATTATAAATCATTCTTACATTAGATCTTCCTAAGTGTCTTTTGATTGTTTGTTTGTTTGTTTTTCCCCCATTGACCCCTTTGGCAGTTTGGTGAAATCTATGGACTCTCCATAGAATAATGTTTTTAAGCGCATAAAATAAACGTACAAAGCAAACCAAGCATATTAAAATACAATTGCAAGAGTGTTAAAAATTTTGTGACATACTATATAGATGCTTCTTATTGCATTGACAAAAAGATCTAGCATCAGATCTGATAACTACCATAATTTCAAAGTTGTGATGAGCATAATTGATATTTTGATATGTCTGTAACAACTGTAATGTGATATGAAAATGTCTATGATTTCTATTGGCATCAAAGTCACATGTACAGCTACTATTAGTGTAGTTGGTTGGCTCATTTACAACTAACAGAAATGCTACGTTTCATTTAGAAGTTAGTGAAAATAAAGGTATAATTTTTTTCATTCAAGTTCACGGACCCCCTAATTTCTATCCATAGACAAGTTTAAAAACCTTGACCTTACATAAATGATCTTGTTACGTAACTTTTTTCCACATGTCCAATTATTTACGTAAGGTAGAACCCTGGTGTGAACTTTATAGGAACCTTGAATTTTATTGCCAAATTTTTCTTAAGAAAGCTTAGACCAGGAAGGTCCAACCGATATTTTAAGACTGTATAGTGTTTAACATTTTCTTGACTACTTTGAATATTTACAGTTTTTATTTTAGACCATTTATTATAGGTCCAAAACATTTTCATTTCTTCGATCACTAATGAGATTAAATTTTTAAAAATATAATTATTGCCTATTTGTCATAGATAATGGCCAATTAAAAATCTCCCGTTTTGACACTGATACTTTTTATTTTCCCTTTATTTCAATTAGAGCTTTCTTTGTACTTTTTTTCTTTAACCATTTGTATGCAATTTATTAATGTCAGTCTTAGCCTACTTTTTATTGGCAAGTTAGGGGGCTACTGGGGGCTGCTTAGTCACGTGAGACTTTAAGCCTAACAACTTCATGTAATTTTGGCAAATAGACCACCTTACCTTTTAAGAGTTACCTATGGAAAGAAGAATTGGAACTTCAGAGTACTGTGCACTTTGTAAATGTGGGCAGCTACTCTTATGCAACCATAATTATAAGCTTAGTGGAGTGCTTTGGGACAGAATTCTGGCCTGTGGCCAGTCCTGTGTAAATGTCCCCATCCATTACTCTGACCTGCTTTTGATTATGATGCAAAGTCCTAGGCTATTTAGTTCTAGTGGAACCTCCGCCCTTATAATTAGGATGAACCCTTTGGGGACCAGAGACAGAACCTCTGAGTAGTGCTCTTCTCGAAAAGAGCCATTCATTCATTCATTTAAATTTTAAAAAACTTTAAAAAATTTATTTACTTATTTTTGGCTGCATTGGGTCTTGGTTGCTGCACGCGGGCTTTCTGTAGTTGTGGCCAGCGGGGGCTGCTCTTCGTTGCGGTGCACGGGCTTCTCATTGGGGTGGCTTCTCTTGTTGTGGAGCACGGGCTCTAGGCACGCGGGCTTCAGTAGCTGTGGCTCGCGGGCTCTAGAGCGCAGGCTCAGTAGTTGTGAAACACGGGCTTACTTGCTCCGCAGCATGTGAGATCTTCCCGGACCAGGGCTCGAACCTGTGTCCCCTGCATTGGCAAGCAGATTTGTAACCACTGCCACCAGGGAAGTCCTCGGAAAGAGCCATTTAAACAGTTGGATCCTTATTACCTCCACTTTGGCAAACCTGTGTTTTCATTTTTAAAGCAGAATATGCTGTTGCCGCTTTTTTTTTCTTTTTTGTTTTTTTGTGATTTTATTTTCCTTTCCTTGTTTACAATTAAAATGCCAGGCTTTTAACTTTTTTCTGCCTTGTTGCACACATGCTTATCTGCAGCTTGAAACTGGATGATGTGACTGTACTTGATCTAATTACTTGGGGCTTTGAACTATTTACTATGTCCCCCTCTCTAAAAATGTGAAAAATTTATTATTTTTTATTGTGACTGTGTCAGCCAGAAATATGGCTATTTGTGTGGAATGTTCTAGTGATAGCAGAACTAGGCATTGGTGCTCTTTGTACCATCCTTGTTAAAACTCAAGAACTAGAACTAATAAGAAAACTTCGGGCTGAAAATTTGTTTAGGTGCTAAAGATGAGAAATGAAGGCAGCGGAGAATCAGCCATGTAAGGATAAAACATGAATATTGCTCCCTTTAAACCCAGTGACAGGGGCTTCCCTGGTGGTGCAGTGGTTAAGAATCCACCTGCCAATGCAGGGGACACGGGTTCGTGCCCCGGTCCGGGAAGATCCCACATGTTGCGGAGCAACTAAGCCCGTGCGCCACAACTACTGAGCCTGCACTCTAGAGCCCACGAGCCACAACTACTGAAGCCCATGTGCCTAGTGCCCGTGCTCCACAACAAGAGAGGCCACTGCAATGAGAAGCCTGTGCACCTCAACGAAGAGTAGCCCCCGCTTGCCGCAACTAGAGAAAGCCTGCGTGCAGCAACGAAGACCCAACGCAGCATAAATAAATAAATAATTTTATTTATTTATTTATTTATTAAAAAACAATAGCTAGAGCTCTTTTTCAGTAAAAAAAGAATGGAAATGCTTTCTTGGAAATAATAGCTAGAGCTCTTTTTCAGTAAAAAAAGAATGGAAATGCTTTCTTGGAAATAATAGCTAGAGCTCTTTTTCAGTAAAAAAAGAATGGAAATGCTTTCTTGGAAATAATAGCTAGAGCTCTTTTTCAGTAAAAAAAGAATGGAAATGCTTTCTTGGAAATAATAGCTAGAGCTCTTTTTCAGTAAAAAAAGAATGGAAATGCTTTCTTGGAAATAATAGCTAGAGCTCTTTTTCAGTAAAAAAAGAATGGAAATGCTTTCTTGGAAATAATAGCTAGAGCTCTTTTTCAGTAAAAAAAGAATGGAAATGCTTTCTTGGAAATAATAGCTAGAGCTCTTTTTCAGTAAAAAAAGAATGGAAATGCTTTCTTGGAAATAATAGCTAGAGCTCTTTTTCAGTAAAAAAAGAATGGAAATGCTTTCTTGGAAATAATAGCTAGAGCTCTTTTTCAGTAAAAAAAGAATGGAAATGCTTTCTTGGAAATAATAGCTAGAGCTCTTTTTCAGTAAAAAAAGAATGGAAATGCTTTCTTGGAAATAATAGCTAGAGCTCTTTTTCAGTAAAAAAAGAATGGAAATGCTTTCTTGGAAATAATAGCTAGAGCTCTTTTTCAGTAAAAAAAGAATGGAAATGCTTTCTTGGAAATAATAGCTAGAGCTCTTTTTCAGTAAAAAAAGAATGGAAATGCTTTCTTGGAAATAATAGCTAGAGCTCTTTTTCAGTAAAAAAAGAATGGAAATGCTTTCTTGGAAATAATAGCTAGAGCTCTTTTTCAGTAAAAAAAAGAATGGAAATGCTTTCTTGGAAATAATAGCTAGAGCTCTTTTTCAGTAAAAAAAAGAATGGAAATGCTTTCTTGGAAATAATAGCTAGAGCTCTTTTTCAGTAAAAAAAAGAATGGAAATGCTTTCTTGGAAATAATAGCTAGAGCTCTTTTTCAGTAAAAAAAAGAATGGAAATGCTTTCTTGGAAATAATAGCTAGAGCTCTTACTGAAATAAAGATCAAATGGAAATGCTTTCTTGGAAATAATAGCTAGAGCTCTTTTTCAGTAAAAAAAGAATGGAAATGCTTTCTTGGAAATAATAGCTAGAGCTCTTTTTCAGTAAAAAAAGATTGATGTTTCTGCACAAACGCACAAATAAGTTTTTAAAAGATCTTCCTGGAGTTATCAAACCAGAGATGGGTTTATTTGAACATAGAGTCTGAAGAAGGTGTTAGAAGTTAGTTTATAATGATCTCATCAGCATTCCCCCAACTCAGAAATGTACTTCTTCAGTAGCTGGGAAAAATCTGTTGAGGACGACACACACAAAAAAGTTTAAATGATCTTTAATTTCTTTTTTCATTTTTAAATCAATATTCTTCGTTTTTATGTAGGATTTAGTTTCTTTTTAAAATAATGCTATTATTTTATCTGCCAATTTATACTCAAATGATTGTGTTTAATCTTTGTATTTTTATATATTTACATTTTTCTGTTGTAACATTTCTAAATTTTTGTAGTTGAAATATATTAAATATTTGGTTTCCCTAATTTGTATTTTTATGAATTCTTTTTTTTTTTTTTTTTTTTTTCCTGCGGTACGCGGGCCTCTCACCGCTGTGGCCTCTCCCGTTGCGGAGCACAGGCTCCGGACGCGCAGGCTCAGCGGCCATGGCTCACGGGCCCAGCCGCTCCGCGGCATGTGGGATCTTCCCGTTCCGGGGCACGAACCCGTGTCCCCTACATCGGCAGACGGACTCTCAACCACTGCGCCACCAGGGAAGCCCTTTATGAATTCTTAAAGTATTATTGTTACTATACAAAGTACACACTTTCGTTTTGCTCCAGTGTTCAATCTCTCTTTGAGAGGATGTCTAAATAATATTTCAGATGCGACCTGAAGGATGAGAGGACTTAGTCAAATAAAGAGGAGTTGTGGGAAGAATGTTCTAGGTAGGGTGTCTCAGGTGAGAAGGGGCATAGTGAGTTGAGAAGTTCAGTATGATTGGTTCTCAGAGTTCAGAAGGATGATGGAAATGTCCAGGTTGAAACTGGAGCGATAGGCTGGTGACAGGCTGTGAGAGCCTTTGGGAAGCCACGAGAAGTATCCAAGGACGGGTGGGAAACCAGAGGAGGGTTTTAAACTTAATAGTGATGGTCAAGTTTGCATCTTAGGAGCCAATCAGGAAAAGCCAATCAGTCAGCAGACTCACAAACATCCAGGCAAATGATGATGAGGGTAAATCAGTGGCAGTGAGACGGAGGAAAAGTAGGTGGATTTGAGAGCTATCTAGGAACGAGAATTCACAAGGCATGACATTGGGTCTGGCATGAGCAACTAGAGGAATGTGGTAGCAGTCGCTGAAATTGGGGTTGCAGGGAGAGCTGTATAGGTTTGTATGGAAGGTGATGGGTTCGCTTTTACAGATGCCACGGGACAGACAAACAGTGAGTTCCGTTAGGTAGATGCAAAGATCCAGGGCTCACAGACGTCTGGAGTGGGTAGGTGGACTCTTGACAGTCATCAGCATTGAGATGGCAGTGGAAGTTCTGAGAGTGGATGGAAGATTCCAGATGGGAAGAGGAAGGGAAACTGAGTAAGAAGAGCCAGAGTGGTGGAAGGAAAATCAGGAGAGGGTGGTGTCTGAGAAGCCAGGAGGAATGTTTCTAGAAAACAAATGAAATGGCCAGCTGTGCCATTGGCGAGTCGTTGTGGCGAATTTGAGCAAGATAAGGGCCAAAAGTTTCCATTTGTTTTAACTTGAAGGCTGACATTGGTGACTGTGCAATGGTGTCAGATGATAGGAATCCTGAAGTGAAGAACTAGGCATCTCTTACATGAAGTTTCCAGTGGAAGGAAAGAAAAAGGAGATAACCTGGAGGTGGGTAAGGAGTGGAGGGTAAGTGTTATGGTTAAAGATGAAGGAGACTTGAGCCTGATTAAATGATGATGGGAATGAGTAGGCAGGGAGGGGAAGTTGAAGATACAGGGAGGGTGATCAGGCATCAGTGTCCCTGGGAAGGTGGAATGAGCGGAGACCAGAATTTCGGGGGAAGATTGGGTTTTAGATTGTAAAGAAAAGGAGGCAAAAGTCTGGACCCAGGTGAGTGTGTGTGATGGTGGAAAGTGAGGAAAGTTGCTTCTGAAATGGCTCTTTATCTTCTTTGTGATGTATGTAGACAGCATTATCTGCTAACATTGAGAGAAGGCAGATGGGGGGAGTTTGAGGGACAATAGAGAATACTTGAGACATCTTCTCTGGAGAAGGAGAGCGAGAGCAGACCAGGGACAGCTTGAGGACGAGTTGAGGTTATTGACACTAATTGAGAGCGACCCCCATCTTTGTGAATTTCTCCAGCAGCAGAGAATAGCAGTCTCACCTGCCCTTCCTGAGGTTCGTGGGGGGGGGTGTTTGAGGAGTTTTCTGGAGAGTCAGGTTTCAGTAGAGTCCATGAAGTGCAAGGAACAGGATATAATGAATGTGCCGCTCATCTTTGACACATTCACTGATGTTCTCTGCTGCCGGGTTAAAATATGCTCTGAAGTCATTGAAGTTTGTTAAGCTCTTCGCTCCTTCAGTGAATGGCCCCAGACTGCTGTCTTGTTTCTCTTTCAGTTCTTGTCTGCTTTTTTATACTATTTCTGTCTCCTCCCTTTCTGTTTTCTTCCTTGTTGTCAGTTGTTCTGTCCCATTGCTGTCTGCATGAAAGTCTCTATCAGCCCTACACCCTGGACTTTGTCAACATCTGGAATTACCACACCTCTGAAATCAAGCTGTGGGCTTGAAGATCAGACAACCACGCTTATTAAAATTATGTGCAAAGTAAGAGTAAATAACCTCTGAGTGTGATTCTCACGTGCTGTGCTTTGAGGGTGTACATAAATGTTTGTACATGAATTTTATGATGTTTATTGGGTTGTTTCTCAGCTGTCCTTATATGAGATGTTTGTTGCTTGTATTCCCATTGTGTTTCCCTTATTTTGAATTTCCATGGATTATGATAATATTCTTAGCCTGTGATATTGAGTACATCTTTTATAATTGTTCTTTAGTAGTTGCAAAGCATTTTCATACGTATTACCTAAATTTTAAAATTACATGATTAGATATTTTATGCTGTTGTTTCTTATTATTCTCATGGATTTTCAAATACATGTTTTGTATGCAAATAACATGTATTTTCAAATATCGATGCATTTTGTATGAGAAGAACCTACCATGTCACAACTCAGTCATTTAACCATGTCACATGTAAATGAAATAGGACAATGTAAAGTAAGTGTTTTGGAGGTTCGAAAAGTAAGTTATCTGTTCTGGCTTTTCATATATTTGTTTTATTTGCTTTCTCATCTGTAAACGTATCATGTCTGTATCAACGATTTAAATTTTTTTTAAGAAGTAGATATTTAGGTGTACAGTAAACATCACTTTTTACGTTTTCTGTAAATTAATTTAATCTTGATCGCAACCTTCCTTCTTGTCAGGAGTAAGGTAAAGTCAACACCAGTCATTTGGACACTTTCCCCCAAACCCCAAGGTTGTGCTAAGGTTCGGAGTCTGGAGCAATGCCAGACATTGAGGAGAGAGGCCCCTGAGTCGCCATTAGTCACACGGCCACACTGGTTGCCTAGGAGAGATCCGTTATCCCAGCCCTCACTTCCCTCCGGGTTCAGTGGCTCCGTGGGATGCTTTTTGTGCTTACTATGTGGGAACCATTGGTGAGGCCCAGAGCCCCGGGTCTGGGCTTCTGCCTCCCAGGGGCACTTTGAAGCTCTTACCTCTGAGCTGAGACTCCATCTTACTTGGGCAACGTGGGAGAAAAGCTGCCGAATAACTCACAGACCTCTCTCCAGTCCAGGGAATCTTTTTTAATCTGCAGGAAATCCCTCCGTATGCAAACTTTGTTCTCAATAGGTTTGGGGGGAGTTTGTTGTTGTTGTTTTTATGAAAGCTAAGAAGCCCTGACACAATATAGCCTGTTTATAAGGAGAAAACACAAGTTTCTTTTAAAAAAAATAGCAGAGCAGCAAGTTGCCAAGTAGTAAAAACCGGAACAGGCCACCTCTGTTGTCTTACCTCCTCTGAGACTAAACCTGTGTAGCTAAGTCTTTACTTTTATAACTCATTGAAGAATACTAATTTTGTTAAATGCGTTTACATTTTATTGGTATACAGTAACTTCTGAGTGATCTAAATAGCAAGCAGCATATAACATTTTTAAGCGTTCTGTAAATATTCTAATTTTGTTCTGTCTCATTGTACCTAAGAACACTGGAACTATTTTGGGGCAGATGAGAATCTTGGTCCGGTGGCTGTGAGCATTCGAAGGGAAAAACCAGAAGAAACGAAAGAAAATGGATCTCCATACAACTACCGAATAATTTTTAGAACTAGTGAGGTAAGTCGCACATGAGAAAGACTTGAGGCTTAATTTAATTGAGGAAAAAATAGAGTAGTAGCAGTAGCAAAGCAATTAAATTTAATAGCTCATGGTTACAAATGTCTTTAGAATAAACAAAGACCCCTTTCATTCCTTCCGGTGGTGATAGGGCTGGACATAATGGTTAGATCTGGACCCTTTCTTCCCATCTAGCTCTGGATAGATGCAATAGATGAATGGGAGTTTTGATTCACAGAAAGATATGTCCATTAAGTGTGACCCAAGGAAATTGGAGTCCTCAGAATCCCAAACTGGATATTACATATCCTGCTTGGGCAGCCGGAAGGCACCGAGCCAGCTTGAGGAGGCAGAGAGGGTCAGCCAAGACTTAACTCACTTTTCCAAACTATTGCTTAGGACATTTCTTGACCCAAGAAAACTCTTTTCTTCTTGCATTTTCACTTTGCCATCTTGGACCTATTCTCGGAGGCCTAAAATGCAGACTCTTTGAACCAGAGGCTGTCTAATTGTGGGTAAGACAGGTTCTTGGAGCTCTTTAGGGATCTAAGTACACATAATACGTGAGTTTTTATTTTAAAATGAAATTCAGGTCAAAAAAAGAAAAGGAAACATAAAATAGCCAACAAAGCATTTAAAAAAAAAAACACAGCTCGTGAACAAGTTTGGGACTGTGAGGTTTTTTTCCTTTGTTTTCTTTCTAAACATATGTTTAGTTGTGCCTGCCATCAATTTATTGCCTCTTTGAACCAGATCACTTTAGGATTGTTGTTATGCATTAATGCCTAATGCTCCCTTGAGGTATCTAGAAAATAATGGTTTTGAAACTAGTTTAAATAGGGCATTTGGCTTCATTTCCCCCATTGAATACAAGGCAGGTTGCAGGGGTTGGCTTCACTTAGTAATTGTTCCTCGGCTTGAACTCTGGGGAAATTAAAAATAGGATTTTTAAAGGCACGGCTTTAATATCTAATGTGTTGTGTCGAGTGGCGCGAGAGAAACGAAGAACTCACATGCTGCAGGGTCCTTTTTCTCCATGCCAAAGCTGATCGTTAAGCAGGGTCCGTACTTTTGTTGAACGTGAAAAGCACAGAGAACACACTGTGTTTTTGAAGTTGGGTGTCGATAGTTGCTTCTCTGACCCCACCGGATATCTGAGAGCCACACTTACCTCCTGCCACCTGTTTTTGTCTTTCCTGTCCTTACCTTTCCCCCTCCCCAAGGCCACTCTGATTTAAGTCCTCATCATACTTTTCCTTTTCTATGTTTTTTATCCATTTCAATTTCTCTTCTTGCCACTATCCTATCATTCTTCATGCCGGACGTTGAAGCTTTCTAAATCAGTACTTTCGTTCTCAGATCCTGTCTCCGGTGTCTACGATTGTCCGTTCCAGCTTGCCTTGCAGGCACGCCACGGCTGGTCACAGCCCCTCTCTCTCCAGGTCAACTCCTATCCTAAGTGAATGTGGTCTGCTTCTCCCTGCCTCAGCCTCCAATGCTCCACCTGTACCTTCCTCCTGCAGTTACAATTAAACCACACTTAAGGATTCTCTAGTCCTGTAGTTCAGTCCTTTTCCTGCCAACCCATTCTGACGGTCCATGGGGCCACTTCCTTACCCTTTGATTGAAACATCCAAGTCAGATGTTGTTCATGGTTCAAAAAACCATTACCACCAGTTTTCATGTTCAAATTAATGTTTAACCGGTGACAACCCTGTTGTTAACAATTGTTCAAGCCGGAGACCTTGAGGTCACTTTTGACTCCTCTCTTCTCCTTCCTCCTGCTCCCCACATCGGGTCTGTCCACACAACTGGTTGACTTTGTCTTCAAAATGTATCCAGAATTCTACCGCTTCTCCAATCCCACCGTCTCTGCCTGAGCCAAGCCACCATCATCTTTCTCCAAGAACCATTCTTCCTGCTTGTGCCCTTAAGCCCTGCATCCTTTCCAGCCCAGCAGGAGTCCTTTAGAAATGTAATCCACGTCTTGTCATTCCTCAGTTCAAAATCCTTTCATGGTTTCCCATCTTCCAAGTTAAAGTCATTCTCCTTGCTAGCCTAGGAGTCCAGACGCATCTGCTTCCGACCTTGACCTCATCTCCGAAAACTCCCCCTCACTTAGTCTTTTCCAGCCACACTGGCCTCCTTCCCTCTGGGCAATCTCAGGACACCTCTGTCTCAGGGCTCCGATAGTCCCTATTCCTCTGTATTCAGTGTTCTCCCCAGGCATCCTCGTGGCCGCAGGCTCTCTCTTTTCCTTCTGGCCTTTACTCTTAAGTGACAGGGGCCTTCTTTGGCCACTGGATCTAAAATTTCTACTCCCTCATATCTCATTTCATGTCCAATTCCAGGCTTTCTTTTTTTCGTGAACACTTAACCACTATCTCATGCACTGTACTTACTTACTTGGTTCATTTTGTGACTCTCCCTCTCAAATATAAGGTCAGGGAAGATGAGGGCTCTGAGTTGTTCGTGACTACATGCCTAATGCCTAAAACAGCCCTCCCCCGTCATTCCTTCCTTCCTCTCTAATGTTTGTTTAATTAATTGCCACTAGCCTTTGTGTAATTTTTTTCATTCCGATAGAAATAATCCTTAAGTGCGGTTTCATTGTAATATTGTTAACACAAATTCGTGTGCCTGACGCACAGTGAGGACAAACAAACTGAAACGTTGGAGTTTGGAGCAGAGAGAGGTTTATCGCAAGCCCATGCAGGGAGACAAGGTGGCTCATGCCCTGAAAAGCGTCGAGCTCCTCGAATTGTTTCTGCAAAGCATTTTTAAAGGCCAGGAGTGGGGGTGGGTTGCAGGGTACGTGATCAGGTTGTGCACAATTCTCTGATTGGCTGATGGTGAGGCAGCAGGGTGGTGTCACAGGGGTTAACATTATGAGCCCTTAGGCTCCAGGAGGCCTGAGAAGAACTTCTCAGGGTAATCAAATAGTTCTTCCATTTGGTGGGGGGTTTTCACGTCTGCAAAACAACTCAGGAAATTTGCCTCAAATCTAGGTGCTTCAGAGAGGAGCTAAAGCAGAGGATATGGGGGAAGGCCTGTCCCGGGAAGGCCCCCATAGGGTCCTGCTCAGTTACAGTATCTTTATGAGAGTTTTCATAGAAATAAACTAATGAAAGTCCTTTGATAGAAATACCTCTAGATGCTGGTTCGGCTCCAGAGCTGCACATTGTAGGATGGGCAGTTCACTGAGTATATAATAAAGTAAGGCTTAATTCTTATGCCTTTGTAGGGGCTTCTCATGCTATTGATTTCTCCTGTTAATAAATCCACTGAGAAAAAAGAAAACATAGTCACCACAGTGATACTGCTGTTGCTTCAGTAAATGGCATCAAGATAACAGAAATACAAACAAATCTCTTTCAGTAGAAATAGGCATTGTACAGCAAAGAAACAAAAAAGGAATTTACATGTATTTGGAAGCATGACAGTTTGTTTATGAACAAAATCTGTGGTGTGAGTGCTTTTAAGCATGGGTGCACAGGGATGTAGGCGGATTCTCTTCCTGTTTCTGGAAGTCATTAACAAAAATATCAGTAACACTAGTGATTCAGGTATAAAAAGGAATCATTCCTTTTTGGTTTTCTGCTCTGGCTTTCTTGAGGTGGGCTGCTGTCTTCCTGTGGTGCAGGGTTAGCAATGATTAGCATTCCTCATCTGGGGTTCTCAATTGGAAATATGTCCAGCCTTTGCAGCCTCCTGTCCCCAGGAGCACGAGAGTTGCCCAGCCATTTCCCGTGATTTGAAAAACGGAACAAAAATTATTTCTTCCAAATTAGATATTAAGTCACAGGAAAAAGGTATTTTTTACACAACTGTCATTTGAAAGCAAACTATTTATTAATGAAAGAAAAGATACTAATCAAATGAACAGACTGCAGATACCCCAAGCACCTTTTTCTTGAGAGTCAGAGGTTGGTAACCTTGGCTTTTCCTACCCCCATCTCTCTTCTCCATCAGTTGGCACAGTTACAGATTTTACTTCCCTGGTGATTCTTCCTTTGGTTTCCATTTTCCCTGCTAATCCTCTGTCACACCCTCTGCCTGTTACTTGAAGACGGTTTACAGTTTGTTTCTGTTTTCCCTACCTGTAGTTTCTTCCTCGGGCAGTTCATCTTATTTGCCAACTGAATTTTCTTACATCATCATCCCTATGCAAACAAGTTCTGATATGGCCGGTTGGAGCCGGATGAGGTGCATGCCCGTCAGGGTACACTCGGCTCGGGGCTCCGGCCTGCCTGTAGCTTCACCACCCACTGCCCCTTTGGGCTCGCTTAGATCCGGCTAAGCTACAGCAGTCGCTCTTTCCCGCTCACACCCTGATCTTTCTCATCTCCACACCTTTGCTCTCTGACATTGTCTCTTTGTATAATTTTTCCTAGATTTCAAGGCCCCTTTTCAGTGCCACCCTCTTCCATGAGGGCCTTTCCTTATGCCCTGAGCCACGGTGATCCCTTTTCTGCCTCCGGACTCTTGTAGAACCTGACCTTGGTAAATTTTTCTTAGTAGATATATCCTCCTGAATGGGTATTTCTTACCTCTCACCCTCTTGTATGCCACACCCAGCCCTCAACGTTTGCTCCTGTTGCAGTACAGTGCCTTGTAACCTACACACTTAACGGAAATTCGTTCGACTTAATGGGTTTTTTCTTTAGGTCACCGTACAGTGTTTAAATTATTCTGACAACTTTGCCACGTGGAAATGTCTGAAAATTAAGACTAGTTTACTTCGACAGATCATCATTACTTAAGGAAATTTCTTTGCTTATGTTTTTATTTCATGGTAATAGAAGGGATCTCAAGACATAAGGGTAAAGCAAAAGTCGTTTTAAATGCAGTTGATGGTGCCGCTCTACTACCTATAATCACTGTCCTATTGTCGCGGCATTTGGGGATGGGAATGGTTTAAGCTAGTCAACAGTACATTATGAAATTTAAAACTTCCTCTCCCCCCACCCTTACCTTTTATAATTCAAAAAGGTGTAACATCTAAATTCTCAGCATTTAGTCTTCAGATATTCTCAGGGATAGCTCCTTCTTAACTTCCTGGTGAGTGTGTGTGTGGCATTGCATAGCTATATGGAGACCTTGATCTTTCTGAGCTCTCTAGGGAAATACGCACTCTATTTGGTATTTAAGGAAATGTCCTCGGAAGGCTTGATTATGAGTTCCGTTGGACTTGCCTGCGTCTTCTTGAAAGTGTTGGTCTCATTTTTCATATATAAAGTATCTTACATCACTTCCCTCATCCTTTCTCCCTCACTAGCTCAACCAATCAAATGTCATTTCCAGCTCCCTAAGGGGGACCTCAGACTGGGCTTTCAGTGCATTTAATGTATTTGCTCATCTCACCGGAGCACATATCTCTCTTTCAGCTCATGACACTGAGAGGGTCAGTGCTGGAGGATGCCATACCCTCAACGGCAAAGCACTCGACGGCCCGGGGACTGCCCCTGAAGGAAGTGCTGGAGCACGTGATTCCCGAGCTCAACGTCCAGTGCCTGCGGTTGGCCTTCAACACCCCCAAAGTCACAGAGCAACTCATGAAACTGGATGAACAGGGGGTAAGTGTGTCTTCCAGGGGAGAACATTCTTGCTGCTCAGGTTTCCACTAGGCATCCAGAATACAGACCTGAATAGTTCTTTTTTGGTGGGGAAAACTGATACTATTTATTGTGAAGGATCTTCTCTTTGCAGTTATTCACTTTCTTTTTTCTTAACTCTGAACATTTCTCGTCTGTTGAAATTCTCTTTGTCAGGACTGACTAGTACTTAAACAATGTTCAACTCTTTTGGTAATCTTCCATAAATGCAATGAATTTTTCAAATACTCCAGGAATAAGTAGTAGCAATAACAGTAATAACAATAGCTAACACTAATGAACATATTCACCAGGCTCTGTTTTAAGTACCTTAATATGTTATCCCAATTATTGTCCCAGCCCCAAGAGAATGATACCATTTTTATCCCCATTTTAGACATGAGGAATCTGAGACAGAGAAAGGTTCAGTAGTAAGTCCAAGTTCACACAGTTAAGACGTTCAAAGCCTATACTGGGAGCCACTACTCCACACCATTCTTAAAAGCTTTAATTGTTAGTCTATTAATACCACCAAAAATGTATTTTAGCCGAGGTGTTTAAATAAAAATTTAAAAAATCTGGGTCCTAATTTGTAACAAAATGAAAGTGCTCAAGATTTTCTCACTTCCATATTTCCTATACCTTAATGTGGAGCCATTGATCCAGATACAAATGAGTGATAGGATAATCCATACAGAGGAGGCAGAAGAGTAGAGAATGCAAAACTATAATCTGGAAAATCCACTAACCAGAGAGTTTATCCACATTCGACTTGGAATCATTTGAGCATATGGGCTAGTTTTATTAGACATTGTTATCTATATACTCTTAATTCTTTCTTTGAATATTTTAGCCATATTGCGTCCTGGCAGTGAGTGGTAGTAGCTTTCCCATTGTACTTTTTAAAAATTCTTCCAAAAGTAAAATTGGTCCAGTTATTGAATTCCATTTTATAAACAGATTTTGATGGTATTTTTTTAATTAGGAAAAAATTTGAATTTTATTAAAATGAATGGTAGTTCAAAAAAATCAGTTTCAAGGAATATTCAGTCTTTTAAATCAGCTGATAGGAATATATTATTAGGAAGCAATATTTGTATGTAACTTTTCTAATCACTGCCCTTTTGTCCATTCATCTCACTTATTGTAAAGCATAGCTAATGTCTATTTCATATGTATATTTCAAATAGGCTGTGAGTATCCATGTTTACAACATGTAAATTTGAGCACTTTGAATGCTTCAGAAGACTACTGATACATAAACTTAACTATTTTGGGTGCTGTTTTTCCAATAAATATTTTGAGCATTTATTCTAACAAAGGAAGAGTAGAAAAATAATGATTAGGTTCAACTTTACGGATTCAGTCTTTTCAGTTACTACCCTTTTCAAGGAAAACAACAACATTTAGACATTGATAATATAATCATATACTGCACATTCTAAATTCAACAGCTTATTTTGTGTAAAGGAGGTATTTTCTTCCTTTTTCCCTTTGTTTTACTTATATTAAATTTAAAAATGGGTGCCCCAATTGTAGACATTGTATGGACTCTCTGTCACATTTTGTGCCCTCTCTTCGTGTTTACAAAATGTTGGAGATGTGGCTGCTGTGTGATAAACACTATATCGTCCTATCCACACAGGAAAGACGAGAGCAGTATAATGAGTTTAACTTAAAGGTACATTTGTTTAGTTCACGAAACTGCCCATTATTCTGAAATGATGGGTTTCTTATTCTTGGGGATATTAAACTATCCTTTCCTTCATAAATTATTGATGATAATATGTGTTAGTTGTCTTCTTTAATGCCTTCCAGCGAAATTAAAATTTGACAGTCTAGGTGAGTCTCCCCAGTTTTATTTTGGAAATTTTACTAAATTCTAGGCAGTAGAATCTAGACGTTTAAAACCTGCTATTCTGTATGAGCAGCTCTTTATCTGAACTAAGGGACACCATCCATCGCTTGGCCTCTCTTTCCGTTTATATATTCATAGCACTTAAAGCCCAGAATTATGCTGATAAAAAACAGAGGACACACGTACTTAGGTGTTTAGTCTGGGGAGTCATATTTTTGGTAGGAAATTTTATTAATGCCTTGAAATCCTTGTGAGAAACTAATTATTTTGGTGCCTTTACAAATACAGATTTTGAAAAAGAAATGCTTGTAAGTGCAGTACATTATGCATTTGAATCTTTGCAAAGCATTTTTAGTTTCCATTTATGTCATCATTTGAAATTTCATGCTTTGTACATCCTTATATTTAAAGAGATTGATAGTATGAATACCAAAAAACTGGACTCACTAGAAGGACCTTCTACATCTCCCTTTAAGTTTTATTTAAATGATTCTTTTAAAATCTTTTCTACTTTAACAGCTCACGTAATTATGCTTGGATAAAGAAAACACTGTTTGCTTGCTATATTGTGGCATTTTGCCTTTCAGATCTTTGGTGCTTTTTTCTTTCTTTCTTTTTTTTTTCATCTTACCATTTAAAAATGAAATGAACAGAAAAGCAGATGTAAGTTATATCTATATACTATAAAAGATAGTATTTCACAAAAATATAAAAATTTGTTTTTCATTTGACTAGACTCTGATATTTATGTGGGAACTGAAGTAGGCATTTTAATTCCCAAAGTTTTAGGAAATGATTATATGCTTTGTGGCTTACCCATGCTTTCACATTCACCTTCCTGACCTGATACCTTCCTGGGTCTTTCACTATTGATTTATGTCCATTTCCATTACCATCTAAAGGTCAATAAGAAGATGAAATAACCTGCCAATGATTTCACTTTGTCAAGAATTTAGAGAAGTTTGTGACCCAGCAAATTTAGATCAACTCTGGATTTAGTTTTTCCATCGTGGTCCTACATCTTCATGTATTAGATAATTGAGAGCATCTCTTATGATGAAAACACATTAGATAAATATATATGTTTACTTATTACACCGTTCTGAGCTCTTTACCAGCATCATCTGATTTAATCCTCACGGCACCCGTGGGCAGTAGGTTCTAGTTATTGGCCTATTTTACGATTGAGAGGATCGAGGCTTTCAGAAGCAGTGCCATTTTCCCTTAGGAGTCCTGAACATTGGATACGCATTTGCACGATACTACCTTTTGTTTTTAACATTTGCAAGTTTTCATCTCTTTTTGCATGTCTCAAATTATTTTGGTCCTCCAAACTACACTGTGAGATATCAGGAATTTCATTATCTATTCAGGCCAACTTTTAAATAATATGGCTAATTCAGTTACTTTTAAATTTGCCATATTAATGCCATTTTTCTTCATCAGTCATTAAAAAACACCTTTATCTCATCTACCTAGTGCAAGAGAAATGAAAGGTCATTATACCAGGCTCTGTTTCAAGGAGTAAAGCACACGTGTAAAGCACTTACTGCGCATGATTAATGATAAAATAATAACTCATTAGTCCTTTACATGCATTATTTCATCTTTATCAGCATCCTGTGAGAAAGCTGCTGTTACAGATAGTATAAATATACTGTGCTTAACTTTCAGAAGTAAGCGTAACTTTTCAAATTCAATAAATGCTAATTGAGTAACCACTCTTTGCAGATTGTTAAATACTGTAGAAAATAAATAGGCTAGTAAGACACAGTCCTTACCTATGAAGGAGACAAAGTCATAAATTACTCTAATGAAAGGTAGGGTTAATGTAATGAGTATAATAAGAGAACTGCAAAAAGACAAGCCAGTGGGGCCAAGTCGTGATTGGTTAGATGGGTCAGGAGGAAACGGACCTTTCATCAGACTAGAGAATAAGCCGTACGGTGGTCTAGACTCAGAACAATGAGAACAAAGCGCAGCAGGACAGAAGCACAGAATGTGGTTATGGGACAGCAAGCAGTCCTGCTGAGCAGGAGTGTAAGGCAATAATAAAAACAGATTACTGGGCTTCCCTGGTGGCGCAGTGCTTGAGAGTCCGCCTGCCGATGCAGGGGACACGGGTTCGTGCCCCGGTCCGGGAAGATCCCACATGCCGCGGAGCGGCTGGGCCCATGAGCTGTGGCCGCTGAGCCTGCACGTCCGGAGCCTGTGCTCCGCAACGGGAGAAGCCACAACAGTGAGAGGCCCACGTACCAAAAAAAAAAAAGCAGATTACTAAACCAGGAACTGAGCAGTGACTAAGCCAGGAACTGTGTGAAGCAATTTACGTGAATTATTTTAATTAACCCTTAGAATCCTTTGATACACGTGCTAATTATTGTTCTTGCTTTGCCGACAAGAGCACCGAGGCACAAAGAGGCGGAAGGACCCCCCCCAGATCACAATTAGGATCTGGTGGAGGCAAGTCTTGCATCCAGGCATTCGGGCTCCAGAGTCCACTTTCTTACCCAATACACTGTACACCCCATCCTCCCCTCCCCTCCCCTTGAGTGGGAGAAGGAACTGGAAATATGGATCCAAGTTTTATTGCTACAGGCTACAGTGCCCAATATTAAGTATAACATGGAAAACCCAAATAGGATCAGAATAGAGCTTAAAAATAAAGTGCAATTGCCAGTTTGCAGAAGAGAAAATTGGAAGACCTGTTTTCATTAGGAAATGTCAAGGTTCATGTACACAGTAGTGATTTTACCTAAATGAGTATCTCCACTGTTTTTCTAGATACTTATTAAAAATACAAAGAAATGAAAATATTTGTTGGATTCTCTATTCTTTAAAATGTTGCCCTTCAAGTTATTGAAGTTAAAGGGGAAAAGTAATCAGATCTAATTAGGTCTGTAATATATATCTCAAGAATAGATGTAAGGAAAGAAACAGTGTTTATTTGATAATGAATAGCACTGTTCCTTTGATTAAGGGCATGGGTGAAATTCGCTGCTGACTTAGCCTGTTCATTGCCCTGGTGCATTATTCTATTGAAGATAAATGAGTTTGACTAGCCACTTTCCTTTTTGATTCAGGCAGCTGGATTTAAAGAATGCCATAGGGAAAACAATTTTTCCAAAACCCATTTTCTATGAATGAAGCTTTGGCAGAACAATTACCATTTCTGAAATTTCAATCTTCTTCTAGATTATGGTATCAGCTAATGCATGTTGAAAGTTCAGATGGCCACCACATGGGTTCCATATGTACATTATCAGGAAGACACATACGTGACTGCCCTCAGGTCAGAGAAAGGAGACAGTGGCATCGGTTGCTTTGTCTCGTCTGTTCACAAGTAATGATTACACGGGCTCATCCATGCTCTTTTGCCTGGCTGAGGCTGGGGTGGGTGACTGGATGGAGTCCTTTCCAGTAGTAAGATTTATGATTAACATGACTGATAGCAGTAGCATTTGGAGGACATTTGGCTGGGTAGGACTGCAGTTTGCAGTTGAAGGAGCTCAGCATGGCTAAGACTTGCAGTGAGGATTCTTTGGTTCACAATCCAAAAAGACAGAGGAACTGTTTGCAGATATTTCAGTCTTCCTGATTTTAAACTGTGAATTGTGCTTTAAATTCAGCTTTAAAATAAAAAGTTAAACTAGTTTCCTTTGTACAAGACTTTAATTAGTTAATATCTTCAAATGATCCAAAACTCAAAGTATTTACATTGAGGGATCCCATTTCCACCCTGTTCCTATCCCTCACCTCTCTTCTCCTCTATATTACCACTTTTATTAGTTTCTTATGTATTCCTATGTTTCTTTATACAGATATACCAGATATGCATATGTAGTCTTAGTTCCCTTTTTCTTTTTTTCTTTTTTTTTTTTTTTTTTTTGTGGTACGCGGGCCTCTCGCTGTTGTGGCCTCTCCCTTTGTGGAGCACAGGCTCCGGACGCGCAGGCTCAGCGGCCATGGTTCACGGGCCCAGCCGCTCCGCGGCATGTGGAATCTTCCCAGAACGGGGCACGAACCCGTGTCCCCTGCATCGGCAGGCGGACTCTCAACCACTGCGCCACCAGGGAAGCCCCTCCCTTTTTCTTATACAAAATATAGCATGCTGTAAACATTTGCTTCTTCACTTAGTAATATATTTTGGAGATCTTTCTATGTCAGTACACAGAAAGTTTTCCCATTGTTTTTATGGCTGCATAATATTCTGTTTTGTTGCTGTACCATAGTTTACTTCATTAGTTCCTCTATTAATGGACATTTAGATGGATAACAGTCTTTTCCTATTACAGACAATGCTGCAATGAAGAGCCTTTTCCTATGTAATTGAAATTCATCTTAATGTCAAATCAATACAAGTACATAAATCATCATTTTAATACCCAATATGAAGCTTTCTATTTTTGTGAGAACTTTTGCACAGCATGTTATTAGATAAGATTATTGTGTGTGTGTATAGAATATTTCCTTTACATTATGCCAAAGATAAAAATAGATTAGAATCTGTACACATGTATATAAATAATTTTGACAGCATCTCTGTCAGATTTTTTAAAATGATCTTTCTACCCAGTATCCATATGTCATTTTTTAAAGCAATTTGATTTTTGTTAGTAAATTCCGATGAAGATAAATTTTCTAACTAGCATTTTTTGCCCCCAACACTGAATTTTTCCAGTCTCTTTGTCATTCTTTTTGGAGGACGGTATAGTGATAAATCTTTAGGAAGTAGTTAAGACAGTTATCATGTTTATGAAGAACAAGCCAAAGTAAATGCTATCAATGTGAATCATGAGGATTTGAAAAAATGACCAAGGTCTTCATGTCCAGTAATGGCAGAGTAGCTTGTCTCAGACCAGCCCACCCACTGAGAATAACCAGAAACACTGGACAAAGTGTTTTTTAAAAATAAATTTGGACTTTTGCTTTTGGAAGTATGGGGTAGATGTAATTTTCCCCTATTCTTCCTGCTAAGTACAGCTAAAAACTTTGTACACTGTATATAAAGCAAACATGAATCTGAAAGGTGGAACAAAGGAAGCAGATTGGCTGGGGAACTTGGGATAAGGAATGACATAGTGGTCACTCATGATAAGAACGGAAATAGAGAGGAACTTCCTCAACTTGATTAAAAACAGCTACACAAACACTACAGCTTACATCATAGTTGATGCAAGACTTAATGGGAACAAGTCAAGGATGTACACAGTCTCTATTGCTATTCAACACAGTACTAGAAGTTCTAGTCAGTACAATAAGGCAAGAAAAGGAAATAAAAGTCAGGTGGATAAAGGAAAGGAAAATATAAAATTGTCCCCATGTCAAATGACATGATAGTCTATGTACAAAACCCCAAGGAGTCTACAAAAACTTTCTAGAATTGCAAGGTGTGTCCAGCAAGGTTGTATGATTCAACATCAACTCACAAAAATCAGTTGGATCTCTTTTAATGAACATGTGGAAACTGAAAATAAAATACAATACCATTTACAATCCTTCAATAAAAAATGAAATAGTTGGGTATATACCTAACAAAACATGTTTGTATGCTGAAAACTATAAAACACTGATGAAAGAACTCACAGAAGACTTAAATAAAATAAAGAGACATACCATGTACTTGGATTGAAAGACTCAACCTATTAATGATGTCAATTCTTCCCTAATTGATATTAGTTTAACACAATCGGTATCAAAATCCCAGCAAGATTTTTGAAATTATAGACAAGATTATTCTGAAGTTTAAATTGAAAGGCAAAGGAACTAGAATAGCCAAAACAATTTTGAAAAAGAATAAAGTGGGAGAAATCATTCTACGTGATTTCAAGACATTATATTATATTGGTATAACTACAGTAATCAAGACTGTGTCTTATTGGAAGGACAGATGCATGGATCAGTGAAACAGAATAGAGAAACCAGAAATAGCTCCACGCAAATATATCCAACTGATTTTTTTGACAAAGGTGGAGGAAGGATAGGCTTTTCAAACAAGGGTGCCAGAACAATTACATAGACAAAATAATGAACTTGACCTAAATCTCACACATTACACAGAAGTTTATTCAAATGGATCATAGTTTGAAATGTAAAACTATAAAAATTTTTGACAAAAACATAGGAGAAAATTGGGGGGACCTGAGGATTGGTGAAGAGTTCTTAGATATAACACTAAAAAATATTTCTTCTCTAGACTTAGTCTAGAAAAGAAATAATTGAGAAATTTGGGTTCATCAAAATTAAATCATCCTGCAGCACTTTTTTCCTTGGACATTTGCTGATTTGTAAGAGGCTTGGGGCTTAAGTATAGCATAAAGCTGCAGATAAAAAGTTAGGTGACTGTTCAGGGTTTTCATTAATTTCATGCGGGCTGCAGAAATTAAAAATAGAGATCAAGGATCACTGGAGAACTTGGGATTTGTTTTTAAAAAATCAAATTGAAATCCTAGAACTGAAAAAACAAAAACAAAAAGTTAAAATCTCAGCAGATGGGTTAAAGCACATTAGACACAGCAAAAAATTGATGAATTGAAGTTAACCAGCAAATTTTTAACTGAATAATGTAGGCAAGAAAACATGCGAAGTACAGAAAAGTGCCTAAAAGACATGTGGGCCATAGTGAAATACATGTATGTAATGGAATTCCCAGGAGGAGAAGAGAAATTAAAGCAATATTGGGGGACAGAATTGATGTCTGAAGAAATACCAGTAAAGAAGTTTCGAAAACTGATGAAACACATGAATTGAGACAGAATCAAGGAGCTCTGCCTACTGTAAGCAGGATAAATACAAAGAAAATCAGATGTAGGCCCATCATAGTAAAAAAAAAATGCTGAAATTAAAAGAAAAAGAAAAAATCTTAAAAATAGCCAGAGGAAAAAATACCTTCAAAGAAGAACAGTAAGACAGACAATTGGATTAAAATTAACCATTTCCTGAGCTATAAAGCATAAAGAAAAGGTGGAAGCCACATTTCTAGAATGCTGAAAGAGGAGAACTCTCACTAGGAATTTTACCCAGCAAAAATATTCTTTTAAAATGTAGGCAAACCTATTTACAGTGGGAAAAAAAAGAACAGTGATTGTCTGAGGCTGTTAGTTGATGCAGGGATGGACAGCAAATGGGAACCAGGAAACTTGTCGTGATAGAAATGTTCTATGTTTTGATTGGGTTGGAGGTTTATTAGAAATCATTAAACTGTGTATGCCTCAAATGGATGCAGTTTACTGTTCAGAAATTATATACCAGTAGTTGACTTTAAAATGGAGTCAGATTTCTGTTTCCAGCCAAGATTAAAAGAGAGGGACTAGATTTACTTTCCCATCTGAAACAACTTTTAAAAGCTAGGCAAAACAATGAAACATTGGTTTTTATGACATTGGGCGTCAGGCAACAAAGGACAGTGATCTCTGGGAGGTGGGAACCAAATGAACAGTAAGATTGTACCAACTTTCTGCCTGAAGAGAGTTTCCAGGCTGTGGAGCTGGGAGGGACACCCACTTGAAGCCCAGGAGTCTTCCTGAGTAGAGATTGAGATGTGAGTCCAGGGAGATAAAAGATTTGCAGAGCTGAGTACTGGTAAGTGCATGTATTTGAGGAAACTATTTGCGGCCAGGGTAAGAACACCCTAAGATTGAAGGAGGCAAATCCTCAGACCTCTGCCTGGCTGAGAATAGTTCCTGCTCCCACCAGGCAATCTGGAAAACCTCATACATAGTTCACATGGCATTGGGTGAAGTCTCAAAATGACTTTGCCTCAATAATGGGGCAAAATTAACCTCAAATTAAATGCTGCGCTGTTAAGACCTGTCAGAGCTTAAAAGGAAGAACTGAAAGGATCAAACTATTTCCAATTAACTGTGTCCCTGAACAAAGCTCAAGCATCTCTCAAGGGTACATGACCCACATTTTGAGAACTGCTGGACAATGAAATACCTCATAGTGACTGTTTTAAATCTCTGGATTAAATCAGACAATTTAAAAGATTTTGTAAGAAGGGAAGAACTGGGTTGTTCTCATGGTCTGTGCTGCCCCCAGTGGCCTTCCTCTGGCTGTGACATCAGGAAAGAAGAGGTGAAAACAGGGAACTTCTTAAGAGGTCTCTGAGAACTTGGTTATTCAAACCTGTTTCTACTGGTAGAGGGCTCTGACTTTATCATCCATCTGGGCTCTGACTTTATCCTACATCTTTCCAGGAACTCAGGGCTGCATAAGTCAAATTTTGCAGTACGTGTTTCTTTGATTCTTTGTTAGAGTGCCTATTTTTTGAGAGGAAGAGCAATTTTTGTACTGTTGGTTCCCAGCTGTGGGAGCCCAACGTCACTTTTGGTGGGTGTTGAAAGACACTTTCTTTATTGAGATTCAAGACTTTCATCTCAAACAGAACCTTGGTCCTGTTGGATTGACCATCATCACTTTTTACAATGCAAACATTTGTTGAGTGTCCAAACACTTCCATCAGTGCTCCATATGAACAATAGATATGCAAGGATGGAACTGTACAGCATGACTTCACGGTCATCCAAAAGCAAAATCCTAAACTGTGGATAAACTGAACCTGTTTCCAAGATGGCTTCTGGCGTCATCATAACTCTATTTTGAGCATTACAGGAAAGTATTATATATTCATATACGTAAACCCATACAGATGTGTTTGTGTGTGTCTCAAAAAAAAAACTGTTTTATATAACCTCAGAGCAATTCAAAACCCCCAAACCATAGCTCTAAACTCCATTTCCATTTGCTCTTTCTCTTGAAATATTCCTTATTATACTTACATAACTCCTCCTTAACAGCTTCTCATATTCTGGGCAGGAAACAAGGTTGCTAACTGAAGATTCTAGGAGCCTGAGTTTACAGAATACCCACCTACCTCGACTTCATTGCAGCAGAAACAAGGATACAGTCATAGTGTCACCTTTGAGGATAGAGCACTGACATTTGGCACTCTTGAGAGGAAATTTGACATTCCAACAAATTTCCTCATCCTCTTAAAGGAGCCTTCCTTTCACAACCAGCAAATAACCAGTCTGGTCTCCTGTCTGCAGGTGGAGCTCACTAGAGTGTGAGAAACCCGTCAAAAGAAGGCAGTGCTCTGTCTCATTGTCCTTGCATTCTGCTTCTACAGTGGTTTGGGGGAAGTTCCGTTACTTATCTTCTTTCCGAACTCTTTTTTCATATATGTAAATGAATCCTCTTGAATATTGCGCAGTGAAATCTTAGGCCTTTATCTAAAGTTTAAAAAGCCATCCACAAATCCAATTTCACAGCGATGCTTTACACTGAACAGGGTGACTTTTGTTTTGCATTGTTGCATGAGAAGGCTGATCTGGGAGGCACAGAGCCAAAGAGCAAATAACTCCAAGCTCCAGTTTGCTTCCTTTCTTTGACAGTTCTCCCTGCAGGGGGAGAGTAAGAATCTGGCTTCATTAAGGAGTTCTTTTGTAACAGACATAGAGCCTACCACTACTTTTTTATTTGTTGAGACCTAATAGGATAGTCAGCTGAATTCTAAAGCCAAGATGAAATCGCTACCTGTGGGAGTTCCCCTCTAAGTATTAGTAACATTCAGACCTTTGAAGGAGGCCAGCTGCCAGTGGTATGTGGTAGGTTTTACTTTCTTTTTCTTTGCTGCATGTGGCATACAAAAAAAATGAACTAAATCCTAAA
This sequence comes from Physeter macrocephalus, assembly GCF_002837175.3. NCBI lineage: Eukaryota > Metazoa > Chordata > Mammalia > Artiodactyla > Physeteridae > Physeter > Physeter macrocephalus. The sequence continues at coordinate 152,118,099 of NC_041224.1, forward strand.
TGTGTTTCTGTTAATAATTAAAGTGAAGTAGCAATAATGCAAGGTTGGATGCTATTTTTAAAAGATTCCAACTTTGGTATATCCAGTTATTTGCAAGCTTCATATTTGGAACTTTGCCTTCCACTTGTGGAAGTAGGCAAAGTAAAATCAATTCTGCACAATTATAGAAGTCCTAAGGAGCTCTCACGTCTGTGGGTCATGAAAAAGCTGCTGAACCTTCCTTGTCAACTAGTTAGCATGCAGTGGAGAGGGGGGAAAGCAAGCAGGAGTTCCCTCATGACATTTTCTGGTTATCACCATTCTGAACCATTTGGTTTAGAAAGTTGAAAAAGAGTTGCTTAGGTTCACAGTCTCTTGTAAAACAATAGGAGCTGGATATGTTTCAGAATTAAGAAAGGTCCAGCTTTAGAAGGATAATAAAATGCATGCAGCATGGAGTAATAGTCCCCAGAATCTGGAGCAGCACCCCACAATCAAACACATTAATATTTCCAAAAAATATGAATACTCACAGAAAGAGGAATAAATTAAAAAGTATTACTGTCAGCTCATATCAAGTTTTACTGCCAAATGTATTTGCTTAAATTTGGTTTTCACCTTTCAACTTTGGAATTGCTAATAAGGGGCTATGGACATACATTGCAGTGACAGAAATAGAGCACGACAAGCCTGGTTGAGTCCTGGTAATATTTAATAGAGCCGAAATCACAGGGCTGATAATTTATAATCTCTCCCTACTGGGCCAGTTACTTGCTTTTCCCTTTTCTGACCTTCTCTGTGCATATCTGTCAAACAGGGGTAATATTTGCTTTGTAGGCTTTTATGAGGATAAGATAATATAAGTTAAACACTAAACAGTGATTGGCAGACAGTGGCTGTTCAATAAATGTTAGCTATTAAAATTTTGCCTCTTCTCTTCCCCCTTCCCTTTTATGAGATAAAAATTTACTGATACAGTGGTTGCAGTGCCACTCTAGAAAACAGGCCTAAGTGATATGGATCGCCCTGATTTTACTGGAGAATTAAAAGTCTAAATTTTAAGATTGAAAACTCATTTAGTGTTAAATGACTAATACAACTTTAAAATGTGTTTATAGAATGACTAAACTTTTCAGTGATGAATGAGTGTTTCTATTAATGTTACATCATATTTAAATTTCTTGAATGCTTTGTTTTAACTGTATTTGAGGAAGGAATATTTACCACTAGCTGATTTCCCATTATGAGGCCCCTTTTAAAGTTTCTATCCAGGTACTCATCTTTTAGAAAAATATTTGAAAAGCATAGTGTCGATGATGCTAGTGCTGTCACAAAGATATAACCAAGGTTTATAATTTAATATATTGGAAAAATGGCATTAGGAGATAAGTCTTTTCCAATTTTACCCCCCCAAATTTTATAAGAACTTTAATGGGCTTTTAGTGCAAATCAGTTTAAAGTAACTTTTGTGAACAGAAATAGACCCACATACATAGAAAATAAACTTATGGTTACCAAAGGGAGAAGCAGGGGAGTGATAAATTAGGAGTGTGAGATTAAAATACACACACGACTATATATAAAATAGATAACCAACAAGGACCTACTGTATAGCACAGTGAACTACACTCAATATTTTGTAATAACCTATAAGGGAAAGGAATCTGAAAACGAGTGTGTGTGTGTGTGTGTAACTGAATCACTTTGCTGTTCACTGAAACTAACACAACGTTGTAAATCAACTATACTTCAATTAAAAAATAAAGTATCTTTTGTAAAGTAGACCTTTACTTTTAAATTCTTAAGGCCTCCCTTTTTAAAGGGGGAAGAACGAAAGCAGAAGGATTTCAAGAGAAGAAAGAGGTTAGCTTACCTGATGGGCATATGGCCTACAAGACTTATTAGCATTTAAGCGGACAGAGTGGGTCTGCCTATATTTATATGCATTGTATCACCTGCCTTCACAGCTGAACTATCAGCAGAAAGTAGGCATCATGTACTGCAAAGCTGGACAGAGCACGGAAGAAGAGATGTACAACAATGAATCAGCCGGCCCAGCCTTTGAGGAATTCCTCCAGCTATTGGGGGAACGCGTTCGGCTCAAAGGATTTGAGAAGTATCGTGCGCAGCTTGACACCAAAAGTAAGAAATACTTATACCCTCCTACTAGGCTTATTGTCCTCCTGCTGTTCACCTGATACGTTGCCTGTAAAACAACATTGCCACTTACTGTAGAAAACTGCTGGTGATGGGGGAGAGGAAGCCAGGGAGGGAAGATATGGCTCGAAAACAATTGAAGACCATAGTCAAAGTAGCTAGGATTGGACTTTAAAAAAAATAGTGTTATCGGAAATGTGGAAGGTAGAAAGCAGTGGATGGAGATCATGCAGAATTGCCCCTGGATAGTGTTGCATAAATTTCACTATATTTAGCTGAAAAACTCCTGCAACTTAAAACCATCTGGTTGCAAGCCCTAGAATTTTTGACTTTCATTAACTCATTTCATAATCCTTGTGCATATCTGTGTAGTCAGTCATTGTATGGTTTTATTAATCATTTTTGTATTTTAATATCTAGAGGTATTTTTGTTTATTTATTTCCTGTTATCATTGTCCATAGTCTAACTCAATCTCTAAGCAAATAGGCTTAGCTTTGGTATTAGTTTGGCTCATAAAATGTGTTGATTCAAAGCACAATAGTGCAGCAGTCTGTTTAGCTACAGCTCATGAACATAGAGGTTTGTCCCTTCCCATTCCCAGGTGGTTAATAAAAGAGTTATGTTCTCAAGTATCTAGAGTATGTTGACTTCTGCTATGCATCTGTGTGAAGGCAATTTTAAATTTTATCTCAAAATCCATCCATAGACACCTGTGACCTGTTTTTCTTTGAGAGGGTCTTTGGATTAGCACATCTGTATTGCAGTCTATAGTAATCGCTCTGATTTTCTGTACAGGAAATTAAATAAGGAGGTGAGTCATGAAAACAGAAAAGCATTCATAAACTCTACTGCAGGGAAGAATTTCCTGTTGCCATGGTTTTGCTGTTGCCAACTTGGAAACAACATGCAGGAGAACCTATGAAAAACCATAAATAGCCTAGACTCTTAAATATTATTTTAACGTTCCATACTGTGCTTGCAGCTGCATAATATGTTAAATCTCAGTATGCCCTTAAACTCTTTTTATCAAGATATTTTGACATTTCCTTTGTAATTCCTTCACGTTGTCCCGATCTGTTGTGTTATGTAAATTATCACCACAGAGCTATTAAAAGGGTCTGGGAAGAAAATGTAATAAGCACCTTGATTCTGTCAGTGAATGGCCAGATTGGGAGTTGGTAAGATTATTTATTATTTGTGTGGGACCATTTACATGGTCCCAGCCATCTCTTGATGGTGAAGGGCAGTCTGAGAAATGTATAGCAAGGGCAGACTTCAGCAATGTGGCACTGAGTAAGGCAGTGGAATAAGCAACATAAGCACTTTGCACATTTTGCCCCAATATCCCAGTAACTGCAAAGGCCTGGATCAGCAAACTGCCTCTAATGGCACATTTTTAAGTTATGTAATACATTCATCTGGGAAGGGTTCCTTTTCACTGAACTACTCTCCTTTAAGGCTCCTTGTAACCTTCTGAGGCATAGCTCCTGAGAAAGAGGGTTCAGTTTCCTTTTCTATCCTTTCAGAGGGTCAAGTTTCCTAAAGTGAATGAAAAGTAGGAAAGTGTTTCCATTCTAAAGCCTGAAGAAGACAGTATGCATATTTATCTCTCTTACTCCAAGCTAGAAGAGACCATTAGCCTCATCACTTAAATGGGTATTAAACAATAACAGACCACAAAAATAGGGATCAACCAGCCTCTGCACTCTCCCCAGCATGGCCTCCTACTGGCCATGACACACCTAGAGGTGAGACTTTGTTCTGTGTACTGTGAGATAAGCTCACCACATCTTACCTAACTTTATGTTGTGTTAAGAAACTCTTTCAATATGATCTTTAAAAAGGGAAAATGCTTTCCAGAACATGTGTTCCTAAAGGATCGGTCCATCTCCATATGACAGTGTAGTTGTCATTTGGATCTGTGGATTTGTAGTCTTCATCAAATTAAAATATTATTTGCCGAACTCATTTTTTAAATTTTTCTGCACCCTTCACCTTCTGAATCTTTAATTACACATATATTAGGTCACTTACTAGTTGTGATTTGATTTTTAAACTTTTTTTCCCCTCTGTGCTTGTGTTTGGATAATTCCAATTAATGCATTTAAGGCACTGTATTTTTCTTTTTTGCATAGTGTCTTAATCTGCTATTATCCAATCTAGTGAAATTTTCATTTCAGATATTGTGATTTTCAGGCCCAGAAGTTGTATTTGGGTTTTCTTTTCTCTTTCTTTTTTTGGCGGGGAGTTCTCTTTTCTTATATTTTCCATATTATTCTCATTAGGTTCATGTCCTCCTTTAAAGCCTTGAATGTATTTATAATAGCTGTTTTAAAGTCTTTGTGTGCTAATTCCATCGTCCCTGTCATTTGGGGTCTCCCTTTAACAGATTTTCTCCTGTTTTTTGTTGTTGCTTTTTTTTTTTTTTTGCGGTACGCGGGCCTCTCACTGCTGTGGCCTCTTCCGTCGTGGAGCACAGGCTCCGGACGCGCAGGCTCAGCGGCCATGGCTCACGGGCCCAGCCACTCAGCGGCATGTGGGATCCTCCCGGACCAGGGCACGAACCCGTGTCCCCTGCATCGGCAGGCAGACTTTCAACCACTGCGCCACCAGGGAAGCCCTCTCCTGTTTTTGAGTTACATTTTACTGCTTCATCTGTCTGGGTTTTTTTTTTTGTTTTTGGTTTTTTGTTTTGCAGTACGTGGGCCTCTTACTGTTGTGGCCTTTCCCGTTGCGGAGCACAGGCTCCGGACGTGCAGGCTCAGCGGCCACGGCTCACGGGCCCAGCCGCTCCGCGGCATGTGGGATCTTCCCGGACCGGGGCACGAACCCGTGTCCCCTGCATCGGCAGGCGGACTCTCAACCACTGCACCACCAGGGAAGCCCCTGTCTGATTATTGACATTGTGAATGTTTCATCATTGAGGATCTGGATTTTGTTGTCTTCTTTAAACAGTGTCGTTTTATTTTGGTGGGCAATTAATTTAATTATTAGAACAGCTTGATCTTTATGAATCTTGTTCTTAGGCTTTTTTAAAGCATACCTAGAGTAGCCTTTGCTCTCTGGGTAATTTAGCCCTCCTGCTAAGGCACCTGAATACCAGCATATTCAGTGAGGTATCTCTGCTGTGGTCAGAAGTTGAATGACTTCTACCCCTGTGTGAACTATGAGAATTGTTTGGCTGACAAATCTCTGGTAGTTGTTATTTCCCCAATAGATTTTCTTTTCTTTTTTTTTTAAATTGAGATATGATTGACATATAACACTGTATTAGTTTGGGGTGTACAACATAATGATTCAGTATTTGTATATATCCCGAAATGATCACCAAAATAAGTCTAGTTAACATCTGTCACCATACCTGGTTACACAATTTTATTTTCTTACGATGAGAACCTTTAAGATCTACTCTCTCAGCAGCTTTCATTTATGAAATATAGTGTTATTAACTATAGTCACCATGATGTACATTACCTTAATATTTTTTCTTTCCCTGGCTTTTGGAACCTCACTCTATGCTTGTGCAGCTTAATATTCAGCCCAAGACTCAAGGGAACCCCTGTGTAGATTTCTGAGCCTCTTTCACCGTGTGGTTTCCTCTTCTTTGGTATTCTGCCCAGCAAATATCAGCCACCTCAACCTTCCAAGCCTCCAGCATGTTTTAGCTCCCCTCTTCAAATCCCTGCTCTGTGCCATTATTTTGAAAGTACTTCCAGGTAGAAAGCTGGGTGGGGATCATAGGGCTCACCTTCTTTGATACTTTTTTCTCAGGGAACACTATCCAATGCTGCCTATTGTAAAATGTCTGAAAAAAAAGTTGTTTCGGATATTTTGTCCATTTTTCTATTTATTTACAACGGGAGAGCAGGTCCTATACCGAGTGCTGTTATGGCCAGAAGTAGAAGTCTTAGATACTTGTTATATGTCATCTCATTTAATCCCCACAAACTCTGCTTGATGCCAGTTATCCCCATTTTACAGAATTGGCTTCTTTAGATTAACTAACGTGCCCAAGGTTAGGCAGCTAGTAAGCATTAAGGAGGGAGAACAGGTCCTAGTGTTACGGTTAACGACGTGTTCAGAGAAAGCATAAATGTAGAATTAGGTACAGTGAAGCCTGCAGAGCTCTGCTGTGTGGCTGTATCTTCCCCTCTCTCGAGCCCTTGAGCTAAAAATACCCAAGCCATCTCATGAGACAGCTCCACTTGTCATGTATTATAATTATATTCAGATTTTAGTACTTTGGTAAAGGAGGAAGAGGCTCAGGAAAGGAAGGATTGATGGAACTGTCAAACCATTTCTTCTTTTTCCCAATGTTCCATACAAAGTCCAGTTTCCATCTCAGAAATAAGGACTTCTAGCAAGCAAGCTACAGATGTGTCAGGGGTTGGAACAGTTCTGCAATGAAGAAACTTTCAGGAGTAAATTTTTTTCTCCTTTTTTTGTTTCATTATTTGGATGGCATAACCTCTAGATAATTACCGTCCCCTCACACTATGGTAAATACGAAAATAAGCTTCCCACCAAGCAGTTTATTATTTGAAAGCTGGAGACCACCCTCATTTTAAGCTGTGTGTATGGATTATTATTTGGGAAATTATTTCCCAAATGAAGCACGTTTGTCAAGTCGGCACGTAAGAGACTTAGAAACCCTTTGAAAAGCATTCCTTCAAAGCTCTGCCTTTGATTTGCCGCAATATTAGTGAATGCTTGTTGCTTCCCCCATTTTTCAGCAGTATTATAAAGATCGTTGAGATTCATGGTCTTAGAGGAGATGGAAGACTTTTCATAAAGAAAATAAATCGTTTATTTGGAATATTTAACCTTTGATAAAGAAAGGAGTAAAACTAGCATTATTTAAATGTTTCACACATGCAAAGGACTATTTGGAGTTCTAGAGACTGATGAATGAAGAAAAGTTTTCTTTTTTCACCTCCTAAACGTTAAACTGTGTTATAGTGTAAGGTTTTTCCTTTGAGTGTTACTGAGATGCAGTTGGCAAAGAAATTAAAATATGTAAAAGGCCCTATTTAAGGCAGTTACACTTTTTATCTGAACTGCACACAATTCTAAGTTCTGATCAACACATTTCTTGAGCATCTTTTATGGGCTAGTACTTTCATACGCATTGTTTCAATCCTCACAACAGTGAGAAGAATATCGAGGGGCGAGGGGTGGAGAAGTGAAGTGACTTGTTTGTGGTCATTTAGTAAATGATGCTGGAGGTATTGGAATTCAGGTCTTCTTACTTCCAGGTGGGAATCCAGGTAATTGCAGGTATCTTGCAAAGTGCTCAGTAGGTAGAAAATAGTAGTGACTGATTCCTAAGTACCTGTCCCACATCATCGCTTATCCTTTTCTTACCATATGTTAGTGATTTTAAGAAGCCTTCAGTCCCGGGTACATACACATGCATACTTGCACGTTCCCTGAACTGACACAGTATGAATTCTCCTGTCATGGCAAAGGGTGGTATTACAAACTCTCCTTGATCCCTTCCTCAGTGAAGTAAAGTAACCTACCTCCTGACCATGGGTAAAAGTACATTGAAAAAACATGAGTAAATATGGTAGATGCCAGAGAAGGTGGGATTCTTGACTTCCCCAAATACTTCGTTACTGAGTGGGTGAAATAGTACTACAAGGAGGCGTGAACAGTACTACAAGAGGTGTGCCATCCAGTGTTCCATATGTTAATACTTGTCCCCGGCTGTGCTTCTGAGCATTGACCTCTGCATCCCCAGACCCGGAGGCAAGCTTTCATAGAAGGGAGATCGGGGGTCTTAAATGGGTGGCCCTCAGCAGCCAGCTGACTATTGTAGGATTTCAAACTATGGATAATAATCAGATCCACAACCTTTCTGCGATTTTGTTCTGCATTTGATGTGTTCTGTAGTGGTGAGGACGTTCATAAACTGAGCTTAAGCTTTCTTCATTCTATTGACTTTATTAGTCTACATGCAATTAGGTCATGAGATTGCTTTTCTCCTTGTATTCATAAATATTTAAAACTAGGAACTTCCCCAAAATCGAATTGCTTAGGCTTGATCCTTTATCTAGCTTTTCTGAAGTCAAATGTATCTGTTAGTGACCAGGAAGTGGTTACATAAAAATCGAATTACTTTTTCCAGATTCAGATTCCTACACATCCACCTATATCATCCAAGTTTTATTCCCCTTAAAGCAAAAGAGTTGAGCCAAGAGAAGTCAAGGATGAATATGACATTGACCGTATCTGAAACTGCTTCTACAAACTTACTAACCTATTCATATCATCTTCAAATAGAAGTGCCTAATGTAGGGTATTATCACTTATCGACACCTTTTCAAAGCAGCTGACAAGAATATTCTTATCATTCCTCACTTATTCAGTGTCTTCTTATCATCTAGTTTGAATATTAGAAATTTTATTTTCTATGACTTAGTGTAGAGGGCTGACCTTATTAGTGGATATACACCATTCGCTGGTAGTATAATTTGGAGGCAAATCACATGATTATCAAGATGACCTATAAGATGCCCAAATTTATTTTTTAACTTTTAAAGCTCCATACAAATATGAAGGGGCATTATCTTCTTTTTATCCCTCTTCTATAAACATATTTTTCCCCTTAGAAATCACTCAATATATACTCTTTCAACCAGAGAAAAAAAGATTTTTGTCATTTTCCCAATGGTCATCTTCCTGATTTTCATTCTGTTAAGTATTTCATGGTCTCAAGGTCACTAAAATAATAATAATAATAACAACATTAAATGCCTTATTCTTTAGAGACTATAACAAACATTCAGTTTCCATTCTCTCTGGTAAAGTTTAGCAATTCTATTATGTACACAGTAATTTCAGGATTTTGGAATTCCTTTCTTCTCAGACAAGAAAATTTCATTGTTTTGGCCCTAGTTTCATTTCTGAAACTTTTGAAACTGTTTCCAGACTGTTTAAAATTATCAGCAAAGCTGGGATTTTCAGAGGTCCCTAGAAGAAGACTGGTCATGCAGCATCCATTGTATAAAATGAGGCAAGTGTCGGAAAGAGAGAAAGGACAAGAAATAGAAAACAAATTATCTTCAGGGTTGTCTTCATTTTTCTTCACTGGTAGTAATGCCTTTAGAATTAGAAAGACATATAAAGCAAAACGTAGTAGATGAACACTGGATGATAATATGTTTTCTAGTTCATTAACTTTGCTTTAAATTGACTTGAAACACATGTAAGTACTCATCACAGCTGACACATTGACTTGAAAGCTGTAAAATGTGCGAATCCGTTCTAGAGGTATTTATAGCAAGGGTCCTTAACAATAGAAACCTTCTTCATACTCAAGATCTGTCTTAAGTAGGTCAATGATTTATTGCAGTTGTATTTTTTTGTGGTAGTGATCATTAACATTTAGAAGATATTTTTCTTGGGGCGTTACATGTTGGTACGTATCTTTGCAGTTTTTCAAAAGTAGTCTTTGCTTTATTCTACAATTATCTTGTTTTTAAAACCCTTTGTGGGGCTTCCCTGGCGGCGCAGTGGTTGAGAGTCCGCCTGCCGACGCAGGGGAGACAGGTTCGTGCCCCAGTCCGGGAAGATCCCACATGCCGCCGAGCGGCTGGGCCCGTGAGCCGTGGCCGCTGAGCCTGCGCGTCTGGAGCCTGTGCTCCGCAACGGGAGAGGCCACAACAGTGAGAGGCCCGAGTACCGCAAAAAAAAAAAAAAAAAAAAAAAAAAAAAAAAATCACCTTTATGTTTTATGCCCTCTTCAAGATTAAGATCCAAGGTTGAAACTCAGGGCTCTGGAACATCTTAACAAGTCTCTGCAAACCTCCCTTATGGTCTATTCTTGGAGCAGCGCCTAAGGGCAGTGCAGCTACTGCACTAGAGTCCCCTGGGGGTGTTTATTAAAATAGATTCTTCTGCCCAGCCCCACACCTACGGAGCAGTATTTCTGGGAGTGGAGGATGGGAAGCTGCCTTTTAAGCGGCTCCCCAGCCAACTCCATGCACACTCCAGTTTGAGAACTACTGCCTTTCGGTACATGCCAGAGGCTGTCTTGCAGTGTCAGTTATTCTCTAAAATGCGGTAAAGTGTTTGCTCCTCAGCAATATGGTTGGTGGAGGATTGAGTTTACCCAAAATGAATGCATTTCTGTTCATTTTGCCGCCTGTAAGTCCAGGTCCTAATCTAAATATATTCCCCTTCAATTGGACAGTTAATAATTCTCTTTGGTTTCCAGGTATTTATGAGCAAGTTGATTTGTTAATGATTAAGGGGGTCGAGGTTGTTTTTTTCCTTAAGGAAGATGAGAACAGAACACATTCAGTCTTAAATTGTTGGACATTGCTGTAATACCTTTGTTATTCAGTGTTACAGTCTTGTTAAGTTTCCATCTATTTGTTAAGAACAAAACGGTTCTCTTGCTTGAGTCAGAAGTATTGGAAAAGATGTTCTGAACTTGAAGTCTGTGGATGGAATTCAGGGGTCTTGGAACTTGGATGGGAAGTAATTTTACATTCACCTTCATTGGCCCCTAATTGAGATTTAGCATTTCCTTCAGTTGTGAATGTAGGAAACACACCACAGTAGTATAAGCTCTACCTGTGATTTTATTGCCAGTAGAAAGCATAGGTATTTTCATACTATATTGTTTGTTGTTGGAAGTATGTCAAGATACTGCTTATGCACTTCACTATGTCAGAATTATAGTAGTTATTAGACCAACTGCTTAAACTTATTATATAAATCTTATGCTATTATATCATTCTAAAATTATTTTGATAGTGGTATTTTTCAATCTATTGATTTCTGTTGAAATCTTATGTATTTTATGTTATGCATTTACAAATATTATTCTCAGAAGGAATCCAAAGGCTTCACTAGACTGCCGAGGGGGGATTGGGTACAAAAAATGGGTCAGAACTCCTATACTGTGTCTTGTCTTAGGATGTCTTCATCCTAAACCATTTCCCTTTTTTTTTTTGAGATCCATTTCTTAAATGAACTATTTTTCCTATTGTTACAGTTGTCTCATATTTTTTTTTTTTTTTTACTGTAGCTGACTCCACTGGAACCCATTCTCTGTACACAACATACAAAGACTATGAGATCATGTTCCATGTTTCTACCATGCTGCCATACACACCTAACAACAAGCAGCAGGTAAGAGATCCTTGTGTTATCTGTGGGTTTTTTTGCCCTTGTTTCATTTCCCCCAGAAGCCTAAGTGGCAAGTTTATAAAATCTTAAACCAGAATTTAATGTTGCACCTGTCACAGCAGCAGGAAGCTTTGTACTTTGTGGAAGTAAGGAATAGCAAATGAGCTGAAAACAAATGAAGAGACACAAATTCTAGGTTAACAGCCAGCTGGATAGCTTTGTGAATTAATCATTTGCTTTTCACCCACAAGAATTGAGGTTTTCCTGAAATCTGAAAAGAACAAGTTGAAATCATGGTGATTAGATGACTCTGCAGGGTTGCAAAGAACACATATGAGTGGGTGAAATTTCATCTCAAGAGGCCAGTGTACAAAGCAGGAAAGTACTGATGTTTCATTTCAAATTTCAAAGGAGGTTTCCTCCACTAGCTTGGAGAAAAATCAAAATGTCGATGGGAGCTCAGGAAATTGTTTTTCCTTGATGTGTTCTTCAGGGGACAGCATAAGTAACAATTGCATTTGTGTACCTCTTGTGTACCTCATACACAGAGTTTCTTTTAAAAAGATCTAAAAGCACAGGACCTAGTACTAAAATGTAATCTGTGAGATGATAAAATGTGAAAACTAAGAAATGGCAGATGGTTACAGAGCAAGATGGAAATGGTACTGTTTTAAAGAGTATGTGGTAGTTGTTGTTTTTAAAAAATATTTTAAAACAAATGGTACCAAACTGAAACTTAAAAGAACCAGAGAACTAACAGACTCTCCTTTCAGTAGCTGTTATAAACACAGCAATCTAGTATCACTTCTGACCTTAAAACGGACATAGATTTTTGTAATTGTCAATTGTCGTACTAACAGAACACAGGGCCAGCTGTAGAATGAACCACATCCTCTTTCACAGAATTTAACAAAACATGGATCGAATCTAACACGTCATCACTTTAGGTTTGATTACATCACACATCTCAGTAACAAAATCTTGCCTCTTACGATTACCAAAGCAATCAAAACCTAGGAAGCAAAGCAATGAATCAGCTCTAAATCTGAAATAAACCTATTTTAAGATAAATACCCCTATCTGGAGTTTGTTGACAGTTTGTTTTTTGCAAATTCCAAGTTCTAGATTTTTGAGAGGAAAACACCATGCTAAGAAAAATATACTAAACTCATTCTGACCAGACAGTAGAGAGAATTTAAGAACATCAACAAATGATCTTTAAAGGGGAGGTGAAGGCTTATTCTACCAGATTGCTCAGCAGAGAAAGGTAACATGTCGGGGAATGGGGGTAAAAAATTTACTAACAAGACTCAATTGTATATCCAGCTAAATGAGTCAAAGGGCTGAGCTGAGTGAGTTGGCATTTAAGTGGACATCTATCCAAATTATTTAATTTGGGGTCCAATCAAGGCAAAAATATTATGGTCCTGAATCAGAGTGAAAGAATAATTGGTATTCTACACATTAAGAAATTTTAAATTCTCTAGCTAAAGAATTTATTTCTTCTACATAGATTATGTTATGCTTGGAAAAACCAAGCATGTGAGATGGATAGGTTTATTTCTATTTGGGTCCTTTAGTAAGACAGTAACATTACATATCAGGCCATATTTTGAAGGAAGAATGACATTGTATCAAAAAAGACAATGGTATCTATGCAGGAGTGACATATACATAGATTGTATTTGAGCTTGATAGGTTCAAGATCCTGAGGAGATTAATAATCTTTGATGATGGGTATATTTTATATAGCAGTCAATACAGAGCAGCCTTTATTTCTGTAACGTCTGATAATATAATATAGCATGTTTAGAAATGAAGTACACAGCCTCATTAGAAGATCATTTGGGATGCTTTAAAATTCCTAAGGTTAAAAGTACATTTCCCGAACATTCTAACTCCCAATTCTCAACCCTAATCTAATAGGCTATTGTTTCTCCCAGCTGGCAGCCAATACTCAATCATTGATTTTACTGATACGTAATCTGTGTAAGTTAAAGTCACTGGAGAATTTTTTTTTTAAAGATTTATAAATACAAGCTTATGTCTGATGGATAGTTTATATAAATGTCAGGTTTAGTTGTTTTCCTCCTGGTAGGAGCCTCCATGTAATAATATGAGTAATACAAATTTCGTTCAGTTTTTCTTCACATGATTGAGTTAAACTCCCTAATAACCCCTTCCTAGAGAGGCGCTGAGCTAGGATGGTTTGGAGTGCCTGAATTTGAAAGCCACCTTTCCAAAACACCGTTTAATGTGAAACAGAAGGTGGTCTTAAGCAGCTTTCACTATAATTAAAGAAGCTATTTAAACCTGAAATTTAACCTGCTTTAAAACTGTTAGAACATTTTGGAATATTATTAATTTCTGTATTCCCACCTTGTGCCACAAAAAGTATTATCAGAAAACACCTTAGCCACATTTCTTTAAATGAAGCTAATTAAATCAGAACATAAATTGCGTTGTAATTACTTTAGCCGTTCTCATCTTTAAAAAATATTCCCTATGGCAAGTTTCTTTCTTACATGAAAATGGAACAAAACTGTTGTTATGGAAACTGAAGATTTGGAGATGCTGGGACTTGGCATAATATGCTAGAGATTAGTTAGATCTATTTGAATGGACTGTGTGTTTTATGCAAATTTCGGAATATTCATTTCCATATTCTTCCTTGGAGGGAATGATAAGACCAGCTAAAATATTGACAATAACTGTGTAGATTACCTCCCCTAATATGTACTGATTAATAATGAATGTTTTAAATAGAGTTACATAAGGGAATCGGGGAGGAACAAGCAGAGCGTTGTCATTTATGTCTCTTGCTTATGTTTTCTTTTAGCTCCTACGGAAGCGGCACATTGGAAATGATATCGTAACAATTGTTTTCCAAGAGCCTGGAGCACAGCCATTCAGCCCGAAAAACATCCGATCCCACTTTCAGCACGTTTTCGTCATTGTCAGGGTTCACAACCCCTGCACTGATAGTGTCTGTTACAGGTACTGGCTCCAGAGGTGGCTGGATGGGCATTGGTGCGTGGTCACATCGAAGGCCCCCTCCAGCTCTGCTTTCTGAAGTGGCAGTGGGAAGTCTATTGCTATTTATTTCTGTCTTTAAACTATGCTTGCGGATGGCTGAATTCACAGGATGACGTAACCTGATGGCATTGACGTTCCCCAGACATGTTGGTTAGACACCTGCCGTTTCCATTTGCACCTCCTTCTTAGGTGGCATCCTTCATCCATGCCATCTGGACACCAGCTAATTACTCATGCTGCTAATTATATTTTGCTTTTGCCATGCCAAAAGCAGAGAAGAATGATCATAATAAGTAGGGAAAAGAAGTTTAATTTTTTTTAAATTATTATTATTATTTTTTTAAAGCCCAAACCCTTGCTTAGGGCTGACTTGATTACCTCTAACATTTCTGACTGCAATCTTAGGGGTATTTCTATGCTTTGTTAGGCATTTGGTGGAATGGTTTCAGTGTCCCTCGTTGACCTAGTCTCATGAGTATTAGAATTCAAGCATCTACCTGCAGAGGCCTCTGCAAGAATCCTGGAGAGGGTTGGTGTTGAAGAGGGTACGAACCTGTGATGCTGGGTTGACATGAGTGTAGTGCCAAGAAGATGTGCGAGGATGTTCTAGCTTTAGTAAGATGTCCTGATAGGAATCTGTCCTTTCAAAATATGAAAGTTTATCGTATCTTTCCATCCCTAAAATTTAGAAGACAAGGCTTTGTTAATTTTGGATTTTTGTTCTTGAATTAACAGAGCCACCTACACAGAAAGTGGCCAGTGCAGACTGATAATTGGTTTGTTGTGATATCTACAACTGTCTAATCCTAGGTGTAATGCAGGTTAAATATAGGAGAACAAGCAAGTTCAGGGAACAAAACAAGTCAAGGTGGCATGGGACTCCTGCTGACCGCCATCATCCTTGCCCATTCCACAGTAACTACGTATGATGAGCTCTAATTAGAAGCCCAGCTCTGATCTAGGCACCTTATTTGTGTTACCTCATTTAATTTTTTAATTATTATTATTTTATTTATTTATTTATTTTTGGCTGTGTTGGGTCTTCGTTGCTGCACGCGGGCTTTCTCTGGTTGCGGCGAGCGGGCGCTACTCTTCGTCGCGGTGCGTGAGCTT
>NC_041224.1:152133956-152137611 GCF_002837175.3 Physeter macrocephalus
CCAGTAGTTACGGCGCACGGGCTTAGTTGCTCCGCGGCATGTGGGATCTTCCTGGACCAGGGCTCGAACCCGTGTCCCCTGCATTGTCAGGCGGATTCTTAACCACTGCGCCACCAGGGAAGCCCTCATTTAATATTTAAAACCTCTGAGGTAGGTGCTGTTTTAATCCCTGTTTCCAGATGAGGAAATTTAAGCGTGTGGGGGTAAGGTAACTTACGCGAGGTCGGCTGGTACTGGGTGGAGTTCAGGTTTGAATGTACCAAGTCTGATTTTAGAGCCCAGTCTCTTAATGGCTCTGCCATGCTGTCTCCCTCCATGCTGTGTGCAATAGGGGTTTTTGCTGCCCCTGCTGCTAATGTACTAGCTATTCCTGAACTTCTCGGGTGCCAATATGAAAACCCCAGACCAGGGAGTTCTGTAGCTTCCTAGACTCAGTGAGTGGAAACTCAAACAAAGGAAACCTAGATCTGAAGCTTTTTCTCAAGAATGTGGTCTCCAAAAGCTGCTTTATTTAGGTGTAGAAGGAAAGAATTAGTGCAGAAGATTTGACTGTAATTGGGATGGATAACTATTTGCATTTAGAAAATACCCCAAGCAATTGAAATGTTCTATGTACTGGATTCATGCAAAGGATTTCATACTACTTTGTAGATAGAAAACTAAATCCTTTTTGCAGTGGTCACTAGGAAGTTTGGGGAGTGGAAAGCTATGTACTTTCTTTTAAAAAGAGATTCTTCTTTTAAAGGTGTTTGTCTAAATAAAGTGCTGTCCAATAGAAATACAATGCAAGTCACATATTAATTTTCTATTTTCCAATAGCCATATTTTTAAAGTAACAAGAAATAGGTAAAATTAATTTTAACAGTATGTTTTTTGACCCAATAGTATATTTTATTTACCTGATATATCCAAATATTATTATTTCAACACATAATTTTTAAATTTTAAAAATTATTGAGATATCTTGCGTATTTTTGGACTAAGACTTTGAAATCTGGAGTGCATTTTTGACTTGTAGCTCATCTCAGGATGTTCAGTTTTCATTGGAAATAATCTGTATTTAGATTTCATAAAGTTTGCAGTTGGAGAAGTAGATTCATAACAGCTTATTGCAAACATACTTTTTAAGTATGTCTCCCTCTCCTTCAAAGACTTGAAAAACTGAATCGAGTGTCAGTTTTTAAAATTTAATGTGATTTAATACTCTTTGATCATACTAGCCACATTTCCACTACTCACTAGCCACTGGAAGTATGGCCAGTGCAAGTCTAAATAGACTGATAAGGAGCAAAGTTGTCTGAACCTTCTTCATTACTTGGCTGGATGAGTAAGTGATATCTGTTTTATTCTTTTCAAACCCTCCTTCCCAGC
The DNA here is from genome assembly GCF_002837175.3 of Physeter macrocephalus. Classification (NCBI taxonomy): domain Eukaryota; kingdom Metazoa; phylum Chordata; class Mammalia; order Artiodactyla; family Physeteridae; genus Physeter; species Physeter macrocephalus. The sequence goes on from NC_041224.1 coordinate 152,135,328, forward strand.
CTGAAACTCATGATTGTTGCTCTCTCTCTTTCTTATTTTTAATCTCTTACCTGGAGAGCCCATCTTCTTAAGCCCACCTTGTGATGCTGGGAGCCTTTGCAGGAGGACACTGGACACCCCTGCTCACAAGACATGGGCTAGTCTGGAATTTCCCTAGTTGCCAAGCTTACTTGAAGACCCAGTGCACTGTGATTTTTGGAACTAAAGTAGTGATCTTTTCCTATTATAAACTTTGGGTACATGAATTTTTCTCAGTCCTTCTCAAACTCAAGTAGGTGTGTTTCCTGGGGTATGGGGTGATGCCAGGAGATGTTTAAAGGCCCAGAATAACAAGGGTACCTCTCTTGTAGTCTTTAATGCCTAGGGGAAGGGGTGTTTATTTTCACGAGAAAATAAATGTATTATGAAGTAGAATGGAAAATTTGTATCAATTTTAAGATACAATGTGGGTCTTCAAAGAGTTTTCATACCTGTGGGTTTTTTCTCATACATTGGCCCCTCCCCAAACTACCAGAGATGTGAATTTATAGGCCTCTTTCATTAGGGATACTCTGGTGGGAAAGCTTAGAGATGCATTTAATTTGTACAAATTTTATTTAAATCTAATTTATCTCTAAGAGGTGTAGTTAGAATAAGTCAAAGCCTTTTCATCATTTAAAATCTCTTGTTCCCACTTTCTCCACTGTGAACACTCACTTTTATTTACTGACATCTACTTGGTGCCCAAAGTGTGGAAAGTTATTTCCTCAAAAGAATGTCTTGCTCTAATTGTGTAGAGAATTGTGGGGTCAATACAGGCTAAAGATATAAAGAACATTTAACTGAGAAAATGGGATTCGGTGTGTGTTTTGAAGCACAGATGGTGGAATTCAGTGGCAATATGAGAATAATTCTGTGAGTCTAGGGGTGGAAAGTGGTATAGATGAACACGTAGACACAGGAAGGAAAGTGGAGAGTACAGTAAGAAGGCTGTGCTGTCAGAAAGATTAGTGGGCAATGGAAGCCCTTGGAATGCTCGGCCAGCAAATAACACTGTATAAATAGTTCTAGGAAACTTTACTCACCGTCACCATGCGAGGTAATTTATATACAGAAACACAAATTTAGGCTTTATTGTTGTTCATTTATTTTTCACTAGTTCTTTACAGTCCTTATCAGAATATACTAGGCACTATTCTAGGCTCTGGGATTCAACAGGGGAACAAAGTGACAAAAATCCCTATAGTGAATATGGAAATGAGGCTCTGAAATAATGTGTGTCGTATCACCCTCGGAACTAGAAAGTTTATACGGGAAAAACTGACTAGTTTAAGTTAATTCCAGAGGCCAGTTAACCTTGAATCGTAGACATAGCCAAGAACTCAGAAATTAATCACTAAGCCTGTGTACAAAAGCTTATTATGCCCATACCTGATAAGAGGACCCTCTGGTCTCTATTATTTTACTTGTATCATTACTAAGAGCTTAATTGTCTGGTTTCAGTTGATAGAGCAGATTAGAAGCAACAGATCAAAAAGATGAGCCGTTTAGTGGCAAGGATATACTGAAAGCATCAATAAGTGATTACCAATAAGGGAGATGTAGAAAAACAATTCACATTAAAGGTACAAATTCAATAAGCATAGCAGTCTGGGGTCACTTGGTTTGGGACCAAACAACCAAATATACATCACTCACCCCGAGGCCCTCACTTTGTAAAAACATGGTGCAAAATCTTTGTCACCATTTTTTTTTTAACAAGTAATAAATTAATGGATCTAGGCATTGATCATCAAAGGCTGCAAACATCATAAAAAGAGACAATTGCGTGTCTCATAATGGAAGAATACAACCCCATCTAGGAATTAGTCTTATCCTCTCTTCCCAAAATTGAATGTGAATCCAATCAAACCTCTAGAGAGGCCAGGAAATACAAAAGACCAAAGAACATGTTTGTATTCAGCAAAATTTCAGGCTCTGGACTATGTGACACAGAGCCCAGTTTCTTCAACAAATAAATTGCAAGAAATAAAAGAGAAGTGGAGGGGCATTAACAGAATATAAAAATTTAAGATAAAATTAATTAATTATAATGTATGGGCCTTATTTGGATTCATTTCAGACAGACAATTTAAAAATCTTAGGGCGTCCCTGGTGGTGCAGTGGTTGAGAGTCCGCCTGCCGATGCTGGCGGGGGACGCGGGTTTGTGCCCCGGTCCGGGAGGATCCCACATGCCGCGGAGCGGCTGGGCCCGTGAGCCATGGCCGCTGAGCCTGCGCGTCCGGAGCCTGTGCTCCGCAGCGG
>NC_041224.1:152137682-152146963 GCF_002837175.3 Physeter macrocephalus
GCGGAGCGGCGGGGCCCGTGAGCCATGGCCGCTGAGCCTGCGCGTCCGGAGCCTGTGCTCCGCAGCGGGAGAGGCCACAACAGTGAGAGGCCCGCGTACCACAAAAAAAAAAAAAAAAAAAATCTTAGGACATCTTAAACAACTGAAAGGTAGAACTTTGATTCACTCTATGATGAAATTAAAGAATTATTGTTCATTTCAAGACTAGTATAGTAGTAAGTGGTTTTTATAAAGACTGTCTTCAAAAACAGATGTTAAACTGTGGTCAGTAACTATTTTGGGGAAGGTAGATATGTATGTTACTCCTCTCAGAAAGATTTCTGTATTCAATGGTTAAGATGTAATAAATGTTGAAGGGGATTAGTGTGATGTAGTATAAAAAGCACCTGGAATCAGACCAGACAGTTAAACATATCAGATTTTAAATTTCCCTTTCTGTTCAATGGAAGGTGGCTTGACATCTACCTGAAATCCCATAAGTAAAGTATCTGGTGTAGGCAGGGAGTGTTGTGTATGCACATTAAATGACCATGCCTTTTTCTTCTTTTCTCCTCTTGAATAAAAATAAATAAATATGCAAGCTTCAACCAGGAAGAAAAATAACGGAGGTAGAAATTTCTTTCAGAAAGTCTATTCCAAGCCATCATTAAACAGCATCCCTATTGTCCCATGTAGCTGACCTTTCTAAGACAAAACTCTGAATATGTCACTCTTTGTGCTTAAAATCATTTAGGGCAACTTTGAGACTCCCCAGCATAGCCTACTTCATGGAGCCCTTCAGGTCTGGCCTCTCTTGTCCCTCAACGTCCACTGGCACCTCTCCCAGTCCTCCCCCCAGCATAGAGCTACTTACAGCCCCTCCTCTCTGCACATGCCGCTCTCTGGGCAAGAATGCCTCTTCTCACACACCCCTGCCACTTTCATCCAATGAACGCCTGCTCTTCTTTTCTCTGGGAGTGCTCCCCTGACCTCCCAGGACTGGATAAAGTGCCGTTCCGAAGTGTTTCCAGTAGCGCGCTACACCTCCTAGGAGGGCACTCAGACCACGAGCGGTAGCCCCACCAGGCTTGAGCTTCTGGAGCGCTGAGCTTGTGACATCTTATCCTTGGTCCTGGCGTATAGTCGGTGCCCAGTGAGTGCTGGTGATTGAAGACTATTAGAAGTGGAGAGGCCCCAAGAGGGAACAATGGGCACACATTTCTTCTGCCACTCATCTTTCCTGTCCTTTGCCGAGGTCTGCTTTCTTGGAAAGCTCGCCAAGCTGGCAGTCTGATCTAAGCTTCAAGGGGAAACTTCCCTCTACTGTTTTGATGCTAAGTTCCCTTCCTTTTAAACTTCGTTATTTATTGCTGTTTCCGTGGTGCTTCAGAAGTTCAAGTGTCTTATTCTCACTCTTTTTCATTGAGACCTCTGTTCAGATGTCTCTGGAACATTCCCATGTATCAACTTGCTACTTCATCCAAGGTCTTTGATGCCAACAAAGGCCGAGGCCCACTAGGAACGGCCTATAATGGTGGTCTCTTTGGCCATGTGACTCTTGTGGATGGTCCCTTTTGCAAGCACCTCAAGAGTGGAAGATTCCACACTCGGGGAATAAGCGTGGTCTTGTCACACTGTTGGCCATCCAGCAGCTCATATTCCAGTCTTGGCTTTCTCTAACAAGCTCTGGGCAAATCATTTTACTTCTCTGAGTCTGTTTCCTAGAGCAGTGAAGAATGTCTACCAGCTGTTCAAAAGGAGGTTCAGGGATGTGTCAAATGAGAGTGAAACAGAACACCTTCCTGCGCCCTTAGTTGTACTCCGAGATTTGGGGAACAGAACAGATTTTTGTGTTAAAATGAATACAGATATTCTTCAGTGGAATGCAAAATCAAGATGAATGTTATGATGAAACTCAAGATTTTATTGGCAGAGTTTGAGGAACCCTGACTTCTCTAAGTCCCCCACCCCCCAGTGCTAACTTTCCATAACTGTTTCAGCCTCTGATCTTCTGTCTGTTCTGTCATCTAGATAACCCTCTTGAGTAGAACATCCTAGTCCTTGACAATGCTGAGCAAATAAGGCATGGCTATAATTTTAAAGAATGTATTATTTCTAAGGAGATACAATATTGCATACTAGGCAAACATAAGTGTAGACTAGAAGCCCTTTGGAATCTGCTTTTAAAAATAGCAAAAACCATTTATAATTAATATACCTCAAGTATCTATATATAGCACACTGAAATTCTAGAAAGGCTTCTTTTCCTAGGAAGGCAAAAATATTCTCTCTACTTAAAACAGGCCTTATTAAGAGTTCAGAATAGGGGGCATCTAAATTTTTGAGCTTTTAACCTTGTAGAAAACCTTGAAAGTTAAATTTACCCAAAACAAAACCCTTTATTTGAAAAGAACATTCTAGGGTATCATCTTCCTCATCTTCTTCTGTGAGGATTCTATTTCTAATGATGCAAAGCTAATTTTAGTGTCTGTATCATTTACCTCCCTTCCATAATGAATCACTGATAATTATATGTTAAAGGGTTCAGTCTTTTCCCTCATTGTTCATTCTAGAGGCTTCTAATTATTGGTGGGTTTTCAGTATATGTTTGTCTAAAGTCCTATTAATTAATAAATAGATCTATAGATAACCAGTGAATTTAAAGGGCAAGTGGATGGATGGTCCTCATATCGACACCTTCTGCTAAGCATTTTCTTCTCCTTATTTAAAATAAAATCACAGCTGTTTCTTGAGAAAGAATAATGATGCAAAATTAGCAAGAGAAGAAATTTGCCAATTTAAAAATGAAAGATATTAAATATTTCTGGATCCTTACGGGATTCCTCTTAGAAAAGCTAGCAAATCTGGATATTAGCGTCATCTGCTTGACTTGAAAAAAAAATAACATAATCAATTTAAAATTATACAGCTGTCAGCATTCAAGCCAGACAGTTCACATTAGACAAGAAAAACTGACTAATACTGATGTAATTAGGCTATCACGCATGTGGAGGTTTCTGTGAATTCTCATCTCCAGTTAGAAAATGGGATGTTGCTTGCCACCTTTCTTTGTCGTGAAGTGAACTAGGTAGTCTTTTTCTTTTTTTTTTTTTTTTTTTTAATGAATTTGTGAAACACCATTTTCAGAAATAGGCCATCTCGTGGCATTTTCTAACAAAATATATAATTTGTCTTCTGAGGTTGCTGATTTTTATTTATCCTATTTTCACAAGCAACAATCGTTTTTTGAAAAGCAAAGCTGAATATCTTCAAGCAAACCCTTGAAATAAAGAAAAAATAGTGCAACAGAGCTCTTCAGTTTAATTTGAAAGATGCACACTCTGATTATGTCCTTTCCATTCTGGGAGTTCTGGAGAAACACATTTTGTGTTGCTCTGCTAATAAGTACAGTTGCAAAATTGACTCACTTTTAAATAATTAGATAATTTGAAAAGGGGATGTTTGATCTGTTAGAATCTTCATTTCCAGCCCTCTCAAACTTTGCTGAGGTCCTGGAAGGAGATCTTGAAATATGATATAAAACACACAACCTATCTCCATTTAATTTCTGTTGTTGTTGTTATTATTGTTTTAGGAAAAACTTAGTCTTTTTCCTTTTGAGATTACAGATGCTTGTATGATCCTTTTCTTAGTCCCAATTGTAGCAGTGTAGATGCAGAGGAAATGACTGGAACACGCTTTCTTTTTTTTTTTTTTAACATCTTTATTGGAGTATAATTGCTTTACAATGGTGTGTTAGTTTCTGCTTTATAACAAAGTGAATCAGTTATACATATACAGTGCTTCCCTGGTGGCGCAGTGGTTGAGAGTCCACCTGCCAAGGCAGGGGACACAGGTTCGTGCCCCGGTCCGGGAAGATCCCACATGCCGCGGAGCGGCTGGACCCATGAGCCATGGCCGCTGAGCCTGCGCGTCCGGATCCTGTGCTCCGCAACGGCAGAGGCCACAGCAGTGAGAGACCCGCGTACCGCAAAAAAAAACAAAAAACATATACATATGTTCCCATATCTCTTCCCTCTTGCATCTCCCTCCCTCCCACCCTCCCTATCCCACCCCTCTAGCTGGTCACAAACCACCGAGCTGATCTCCCTGTGCTATGCGGCTGCTTCCCACTAGCTATCTATTTTACGTTTGGTAGTGTATATATGTCCATGTGGAAGAGGCTTTCTTAAATCAGCCTTGCTTAAAGGAATGGGAAAAGGAGCATAGTCTCACAAATAGTCAGACTCCCATACCAAAAGTAGAGAATTGGGACCAAAGTTTAAAAATATGATTTTAAAGCACTGTTGCTATTACCAAAAAAAATCATAATCTCTTTCTGTTACTCAGATTTCAATTTTTGTTTTAAAATTATGCTTTTTGATCTGGTTGCTTAAGGCCTGACACATAGGACAACAATGATATTTGTTTAATTTTTTTTAAATTTAATCCATTTCTCTTATGTCATGCATCTGTGGATATTTTCATTATAAGCTGACTGCTATGGACATTATACCTAAAATGGGGATAACATTTATGTTCTTACATAATCTGTGCTTGTTCTGAAAGGTTATATGGTGATAGAAGCCAACCCCCTCCCCCCTTTGGAAATAATCACCAGAGATTTAAAATGTTATCTACTCTGAAGAATATTACAGTAAATCTTTTTTTTCATGGAGTTATGGTTGGTTTAAATTTTTAGTTTAAGCTTTTTGGGTATTTTGACCTAGAAAAAATTTTGTTCTATAAATCCTAAATATGGGTGAAGGAAAAGTATGCACATGTTAAGTAGAAGTGTGTGTTGTTTCTTGTGGGACGATCACAGTTATTTTCCTTCTGAAGGGCATCTTTGTCTGAGAAAGTGTATTTTATTCTCCTGCTGTGAGTCTGAGAAGTATTGACAAGCCTCTTATTGATCTTTGCTTTGTCTCTTAGTGTGGCCGTCACCAGGTCCAGAGATGTGCCTTCCTTTGGACCTCCCATCCCCAAAGGGGTCACTTTCCCTAAGTCAAATGTGTTCAGGGACTTCCTTTTGGCCAAAGTGATTAATGCAGAAAATGCTGCTCATAAGTCGGAGAAGTTCCGGGCCATGGCAACACGGACACGTCAAGAATACCTGAAAGATCTGGCAGAAAAGAATGTCACCAACACCCCTATTGACCCATCTGGCAAGTTTCCGTTCATCTCTCTGGCCTCCAAGAAGAAAGAAAAGTCTAAGCCATACCCAGGAGCTGAGCTCAGTAGCATGGGGGCCATTGTGTGGGCTGTCCGGGCCAAAGACTACAACAAGGCTATGGAGATAGACTGCCTTCTCGGGGTCTCCAATGAGTTCATCGTCCTCATTGAACAGGAAACAAAGAGCGTGGTTTTCAACTGTTCCTGCAGAGATGTGATAGGGTGGACCTCAACCGACACCAGCCTCAAAATCTTCTACGAGCGAGGTGAATGTGTGTCAGTGGAGAGTTTCATTAACAATGAGGACATCAAAGAGATTGTCAAAAGGCTTCAGGTCAGTGTTTTCCTTCCACTTACCTACATGCATGTGCCTTTCATAAAGCTTTCAGTACAGGCTAGAGCTAAGTTACAGAAGCTTGTTCTGTTTTATTAGCTCTTCTGAAAACTCCCTTAACAATGCGAAGGAACACAGAGTTTATGTCACACTTGCTTCCCATCATTTTTTTCAGAAGGAAAAGTAGTAGAACAAGTGGGGGAAGACACACTGACTGTGCATTTTTGTTGGAAACTCATTGGCATGTGACCCGATCCCATTGCCTTGTGACCGATGATGTAGCCCAACCAACCTGCTTTAGTTGGTGAAAAGAATTGTTGGATCGGGTATCTGCTGCTTTGAATGTCTGTCTTAAGGGCAAAATGAGTAGCAGAATACCGTTTTTCTTTGCTGCCAGCTCCCTGTAGGTCTCTGAGAAGCCGTTGAGACAAGTGTGTTCTTTTTGGCCTGATGAATGGAGATTAGTGAAGGCAAAATAACCAGGCTGCTCTTCAGCTGGCATTAGGGTATTCAGAAATAACCCTGCTTGCCATGCTAACCACTAAAGACCCTATTGCATTCATTAAACTGTGTATCTTTTGTTTCTTTGTCTAGTTTGTGTCAAAAGGCTGTGAATCGGTGGAGATGACTCTACGAAGGAACGGGCTGGGACAGCTTGGCTTCCACGTCAACTACGAGGGCATCGTGGCAGATGTGGAGCCCTACGGCTATGCCTGGCAGGCAGGGCTGAGGCAGGGCAGCCGGCTGGTGGAGATCTGCAAGGTGGCGGTGGCCACTTTGAGCCACGAGCAGATGATCGATCTCCTGAGAACATCTGTCACGGTGAAAGTTGTCATTATCCCCCCGCATGATGACTGCACCCCACGGAGGTAGGTCTGAGAGTCCAGGGCCATTTGTGTACCGTGGAGAACATCCCCAACTGGGTCAGAGTGTAGGAGGTTATGAAGAGCGCTAGGTTACAACGCGATGCTGAAAGTTCCCTCCATGGAAAGTCTGACTCAGGACAGAGCTCCCTTTCAGCATGTGGCAGCAGCAGCTGGAAAGAATCACTAACTTGGACCTTTCACGGGATTTACATCTCTGAGTATATGAAGTCACCATTACAGATAGAGATATCTGGTAATATCCATTTTAAACATCTTGCACCAGTAGCTGAGAAACGGTGAACACTTAATGTTAAAAAGAGATTCAGCGTGACAAACTGTTAGACTTTTTTCTTTTATGTTCCGTGACACTCTTATTCCCCCAAATCTCCCATTTGTAGCCAATTGCTGTCCAAAACTCAAAGTGCTGTTTTTGACCCCTGCTCTCTCAGCCTGGAGGGCTGAATGTGACTTACCAAGCTTTTTCTTAACTGCATCTGCATGTGTCAGAAATTGGCTTCAAATGAGCTGGTCCTGCTTGTGATGCTTGGGCAGTTTGGTTCCCGGACTTTCCCAAAGGGAAGCCCGGGAGCTCCCTGCCCCTCCCAGCTCCTGCCAAGCCAGCAGCACTGTTGAAAATTTAATTTCTCTGTCTCTGGGGAGGTTTCCTGATGGAACAAACTTAATCAACTGTTTCTTTTCTCCTTTGGGCATGCATGTGCTGGGTTTTTTTTTTTTTCAATCTGTTAATTTGCTTTGAACCCATTATTTTCTAAGAGTTTCTGTTAAGCTTCAGCAATTAATTCTTAGGCTTTCTAAAGCCAAGACAATATTCTTTATGCTATTTTTTCCCCCAAAACATGACCAGTCCTACACATGAGCTCTCATAGATTCCTGAACATCAGATGGCAGAATATGTAAACAGTTATGAGGGGTTATTTGTGCCCTTTAAAAAGTAAGCGCAATGACAATATCAATGTACTTAAGTTCTTGAAACCAAGTGTTATAGACCAGCCTGTGCTTGGGATGGTATTTAATACTGCTTACCTCCTAGATGGCCCAGAGATTATGTGCTGATGTCAGAATGCGGTGAAAATCCCTTTGTCTGATAGTTTTAAGAAATGCTCCCATTCGGATGACTGGATTTCCCTGGAAACCAGAATTTATATCCAGAACTTTTTGTTTTAGCTGTCTTGAGGGCAGGGAGGGTATATTCTGAAAGCGCTGCCTTCGTTTCCTCAACCACATCGTATTAATGTTAAGTATTTTGCTGAACCACAATTCAAGAAGGACTCTTACCGGTGATCAGAGAGGCAGCTGGGTCCTTACAACACTCTCCAGGTGCTCTGTGCTCCTCTTCCTCTTGTCTGTTTTCCATCCCGAGGTCTTCCATGCAAATTGTCTGCTTTATAGTTTATATGTCTAAACAGGCATCTATAAATTGGAGAAGATAACCAAGCCGTGTAACTTGTCAACCTTAGACAGTACAGAGTTACAGACGCTGGTCTAAGGACTAATCTACTCAAGAGGAAGCCTGTAGATCTTGCAACACCATCTTGTCTGCTCAGGGGTCTTTCCCCGTGTTTCTAAGCTCTTCAGTTCGTATGGGGGAGAGGGAAATAGGTGTGTGTGAGGAGATAGGATGGAATGGGCAACATTACTGACATTCAATTGTGAATAGTAGTTACTAGAAAGATGAGTCCAAAGGCCTGGCCCTGGATAGATGATAGGTCCGTGACAGGAGGTGGTTTGTCTACAGAAAAATACTAGGCTAGATACGTCTTCTGCGGTGTATTGGTAACAACAACTAATATTTGCTGAGTATTACTTTAATGTGCCAGACCCTAGAAAAAACACTTTTATATGGATTAGCACATCTAATCCTTATAACGACCCTATGAAGTAGTAGTATTAATATTACTCCTAATGAAAGGAAACCAACACTCAAAAAGGTTAGTAACTCCCCAGCCTCATCTGGCAAATTCAGGTCTAACTTCAGAATCCAGACTCTTAACTTTGTGTGCTTGGGACACAAATCCTTTCCTATGTACCAGCATAAGCAGAGATCTGATGGTAGACTGGCTTTCTGTTGGGGAAAAGAACCTTGATTTGTAGTATTGGCTGTATTTGTCTTCATCTCCCAGCACCGCTTCTGGGGCATCATTGTCATCCTCTCATAGCCAGGGAGCTGGCAGTGACGGGACAGAAGAGTGCTAGGAACCTGCCACCATCAGAGCGTGGGATGGGGGGCTAGGCTGAAGGAGCAGCGCACCACACAGCCCCTCAGGCCTCGGAGACACACTCTGCCCCTTGCTGTAGAGTTTCCACCCGAAAAGCCACCATCAGACCTTCTAGGTGGGTCTGAAATGATGCCCTGATACCTCTGGAGGACTAGAAGCCTGCTTTCCCCCTCCCTTCTTTAGAAACAACTTCAAAGGAATAGTTGAAGCATTAACACCTTGGTACAATTTTCAACAAAGTAAGATAATGCTCTTCTGTCACTTTTTTCCTCTCCTCCGCACTTCACACTCCCACGGCTGTTGTCCTTGCAGCTAATTACTCTGCTCTTTGACTAGTCACTCGCCTGTCTGTCAGCTGGCGCTGCCGCTCCAGCGCCAGGAAGAGCAGGCCTCCTGGAAACACGCTGCCCTCCGTCCCCAGCCGCGTGCTTCTCAGGGTCACCAGGATCCGAGGGTCCCAGGACACAGACACTGGCGTGGGGATCATATGTAATCACAAACATTCCACGTATGTTCACATGGAAGAGTCACTAGTTTTGAAAAGGCAGGCGGTTTTTGTTTTGTTAACCTCTTTATTGGAGTATAATTGCTTTACAATGGTGTGTTAGTTTCTGCTATATAACAAAGTGAATCAGCTATACATATACATATATCCCCATATCTCCTCCCTCTTGCGTCTCCCTCCCACCC
>NC_041224.1:152146993-152166618 GCF_002837175.3 Physeter macrocephalus
GAGCTGATCTCCCTGTGCTATGCGGCTGCTTCCCACTAGCTATCTATCTTACATTTGGTGGTGTATATATGTCCATGCCACTCTCTCACTTTGTCCCACCTTACCCTTCCCCCTCCCCGTGTCCTCAAGTCCATTCTGTATGTCTGTGTCTTTATTCCTGTCCTGCCCCTAGGTTCTTCATAACCTTTTTTTTTTCTTAGATTCCATATAGAGTGTACAGTATTTGTTTTTCTCTTTCTGACTTACTTCGCTCTTTATGACAGACTCTGGGTCCATCCACCTCACTACGAATAACTCAATTTTGTTTCTTTTTATGGCTGAGTAATATTCCATTGTATTTATGTGCCGTATCTTCTTTATCCATTCACCTGTCGATGGACACTTAGGTTGCTTCCATGTCCTGGCTATTGTAAATAGAGCTGCAATGAACACTGTGGTACATGACTCTTTTTTTTTTAAATTAATTTATTTATATTTATTTTTGCTGTGTTGGGTCTTCGTTTCTGTGCGAGGGCTTTCTCTAGTTGCGGCGAGCGGGGGCCACTCTTCATCGTGGTGCACGGGCCTCTCACTGTTGCGGCCTCTCCTGTTGCGGAGCACAGGCAGGCTCTAGACGCACAGGCTCAGTAGTTGTGGCTCACGGGCTTAGTTGCTCCGTGGCATGTGGGATCTTCCCAGACCAGGGCTCGAACCCATGTCCCCTGCATTGGCAGTCAGATTCTTAATCAGTGCGCCACCAGGGAAGCCCCATGACTCTTTTTGAATTATAGTTTTCTCAGGGTATGTGCCCAGTAGTGGGATTTCTGTGTCGTATGGTAGTTCTATTTTTAGTTTTTTGAGGAACCTCCATACTGTTCTCCATAGTGGCTGTATCAATTTACATGCCCACCAACAGTGCAAGAGGGTTCCCTTTTCTCCACACCCTCTCCAGCATTTATTGTTTGTAGATTTTTTGATGATGGCCATTCTGACTTGTGTGAAGTGATACCTCATTGTAGTTTTGATTTGCATTTCTCTAATGATTAGTGATGTTGAGCATTCTTTCATGTGTTTGTTGGTAATCTGTATACCTTCTTTGGAGAAATGTCTACTTAGGTCTTTTGCCCATTTTTGGATTAGGTTGTTTGTTTTTTTGATATTGAGCTGCATGATCTGCTTATAAGTGAAAAAGCCAGTTTAACAACAACAAATGGGGCTTTAGTAACACCTGTTAAATCAAGCTCTTTTCCCTATTCGCAGGACATAAGCAGACTCTCTATGAATTGTCTCCAAAGGCAACTGTTTTAAAGCGAAGAGGGGACAGGGAAAGTAAAGCAAAATTCGTGAGCCCCTGCTGTGTACTGGGCTTTAAAAAAAATCTTCATGGCAGCCTCATTTCCATTGAAACAACAAGGAGAATGAGGGTTAGAGAGGTTTAACAGCTGCCTAGAGAGTGAATAGGGCCAACTAGGATGACAGCATGATGAGAGCAGTCTTGGCAGAAATAAGTTTGGGATTTGGCTGCAGACGTCACCAGAAGGCTTCCCCCAGGGAGTAAGATGTTGCACTGCAGGAGGGACCCCCACCCCCTCCATCGCCAATCAGAGTGTATGACCAGGTGTATGTCTTGGTGTCTGTGACCTCTGACTCTTGAGCAATCATTCTCTCGGCAAAATTAGAAGTACCCAGATAGCAGATTCAGTTGTGATGCTCTGAATGGTATCGCATGGGAGTGGCAGGCCATCATTCTGTTGAGGGCCACCAGCCTATGGGTTTGTTTTTTTAATTGAAGTATAGTTAATTTACATTGTTGTGTTAATTTCAGGTGTACAGCACAGTGATCCAGTTATGTGTTTACATATATGTGTATATATTCTTTTTCAGTTTCTTTTCCCTTATAGGTTATTACAAAATATTGAATGTAGCTCCCTAAAGAAAGCAATCAAGGGCCATTCAAGGGGAAGAGTTAAAAACGCATTACCTAAAAGGACCAGATTACCTTTTAAGTAAGAATGGGTTGCAAAGTTTTTTCTTCATTTTAAAAAACAATTATTTCAAAGTGCAAAAGCATCCTGCTTTAGAGCTAGAAGGGCTTTGAGAAATCATCTGGTTCAAGTCTCTCATTTTTTTTAGATGAGGAACTTTGGTTCAAAGAGGTTAAGTTTTTTTTTTTTTCCAAGCCAAAGTCACATGAATGATTAGGGACACAGCTGTCCCCAGACATCCATCTTTTCTGATTCAGGAGTCCAGGTGTTGTGATGTTTTGTTCAATATACCGCTCGGCTGATTTTTCTATCTGTATTTCTTAGTGTCTTAGGAATAATTTCTTTAATAAGAAATTAAAGGAAAAAGTTAGAATGAAAAGAGTGAAAAAGAGAAAGAAGATGGAGTGACTTTTCAATTAAGTTGTGGTTTCAGCTTGTCACCCTGTGTCACTTTTAGCACCGAAATTTTAATTCCTTTTGACCATAGCTCTTTAAGAATTGTTGACATTTTGTCATAGTCCTTGCCCGAATGAAATGCAATAGTCAGTATAAGATGAAGTTTGGGAACCTGGAGTAGAAATGTTCTTTAGTTAGTGACTAAAATAAGACTACTCTATAAGTAGACTTTTTCTGTGGGTTCAAATCCTGGCTCTGCCACTTCTTCTTGACTGTGTAGTCTTTGCAAATTAATCTCTCTAGGCCTCTATTTCCCCATCTGATAAATGGGGATAATGATACTTGTACTTCAGAGAGTTGGTGTAGGGCAGCCAGATTAGTGCTGGCCCATCGTGAGCTCTAGGTGCCTGAGTTTTTGTTGTTCAACACCAGACTTGACTTGGAGTAATACAATATAAATCCTTTTATGAACTTCCATGCAAGTCATTAAAAGCCAGCATTTATCTTTGTTCTTCAGTGTACTGTGCACTTCTGGATTCCATGCATCATTCTCATAGGGATAAGTAAGGGAGCAGAAGCTAGTGGTGTGTTCCCCCTCCCCACCCCCACCCCCAGAGAAGGCAGGGTAGAAGCGGCGGGATGGCAAAGGTTCAGCACTGTGGAATCTTTGCTTTTCATTCTCTGTAAATGAATCTTCTCTTCCTGCTTTGGCCTTATCATACTTCATTCTATGATTATGGAATATGCAGAAGGTCTCTAATAATATGCTAAGGGTGGTGGGGATGAAATATAGACTAGAGAGAAGACAAAATCTTTGGCTAATAGGATCTTTTAACCAGTTTTAGTATTAAACATTATGCAGCTTAAAAGACTCTTTCAAAGAGTGCTTGAACTAGAAGAAAGTTTAGTAATTATCAATTACAAGTCTTTCATTTTACAAAGAAACTAAGGCTCCAAAGCTGATATTGTCTATTTGATATTACATTATTATTGTTTCTATTTTAATTATTTACAAATTCTCTACCCTGATGCAGTATGGGCTTGAATCAGCCTATGGAGGTACAGAATTAAAATTCAATGAGGGAATCTCTGTGTATGTGTGGTAGGGAAATGGGGAATGGGGGGAAGTAAATGGAAAATGTAGCCAAGGGGGAAATTTTTGAAAAGTTAATGCCCTGGAATACATGATAAAGGTCTGTACATGTTCTGTACATGTGGTTGGTTCCTAGCAGCCAAGAGAAAGGGACATGGATGATATGATCCACTGAGTTTACAAGTTAAACAGACCATTGCTGAGGAGAAGCAAAGCTAGTGCTGATTTTGAGGTAGAAAGAAATTTTTTCATGCATTTTTATAAATTTTTATTAATATTCTTTTGGCAAGCTACAACATTCTTGCATTTTGCATTCTTGCAACATTCTTGTATTTCCAGATCCAGAGCTCTAGATACTGCATGATCAGAAATGAAAGACTTCAGATATACTGCAGTAACACCTGTGTTAACAACCAAAAAAGTATGGTAATGGCATATTTTTGTCAGAAATATTGGTTCAAAGCTAGAAATTATATCAAGGCCTAAGGTGATAATCCTTCATTTCAGAGAAAAGCGTTTATTATATAAGAAGTCAATAACTGCTGAAACTAATGTCAAGTAGGCCATACAGTGTTTTGCGAACTGCAGATCGTAATTCTTAAGTAGATCACGAAATCAGTTTAGGAGGTTGTACCCAATGTATTTTTTTAATGAAAGGATTAACACAGAATATAGCAGAATGGAAGCTGACAGAGGAAGGGTGTATGTGTGTGTGTATTTGTGGTTGTGCTGTATCACAGTGTAAAACGTACTTGTCACCAGGATTGTGGTCCAAAACATTTGAAAGCCATTGTCATCAAACCATTAAAAGGGGCACAGCAGCATCTTGGGCATAGGGTCAGATTAAGGTTGACCTAGGCTTTTGAGGAGTCGGAGGGAGAGGTTAAGGAAACTCCAAGCAGAGGTGCCCATTGGAGACTTGGGCTAAGACTGAGGAGGGCAAGGACCCCAGCAAATGCACATGCTCCAAAAGCAGCACTTTTCAAAACTTGTGGCTGTCATGGAGATGTGGGAGAGGACGCATGGTGGGGTACATTTAAAATGTCATGAGTCATACCCTGAGATACACGGACAAGGTCATAGAGGGGGGGCCCGTTCCATTGTGTTCATTCTCCCACCAACATAAGCACCTTCCCCAAATCAAGACCAGGCCTTCAGCTGGATGCCCTTTGGACCTACACTGTCCCGTACAGGAGCCATGAGTCACCTGTGGCTACAGAGCCATTGTAACTTGGCTGGTCCCAAGTGAGACGTGCTCTAAGTATAAAATACACTCGAAATTTACAAGAATGTAAAATGTCTCGTAAATTTTTTAATACTGATTTATTGATTACATGTTGAAATGATAGCATTTTGGATATATTGAGTTAAATAAAATGTATTATTAATTTCACCTGTTCCGTTTTATTTTTGTAGTATGGCTGCTAGACATTTAAAACTTACATACATGGCTCCTATTTGTGGCTTATATTGCATTTCTGTTGGGCAGCACTGGTCTGGACTCTCCTTATGCTATCTCTAAAGTACCTCTTAAAGGACTATTTCGTAATTACTCTTAATCTTTTCTTTCCAGATCTTCCCACCCGCTTCTCAATCTTTGAAATGTCTTTAAGAAAGAAAGTCATTTTTTCTCTTAGTGATGAAACTCAAATGCACAGTTTGAGTTAATGTTTTAGTGGGGGTAGGTTTTTTCAGTAATTTTTCTATCAATCAAGTCAATAATTGGTCGAACCTTCCTTGGTTGTTTGGGTAAAGGTAATGGAAAGTGGGTTCCTCGTTTCCTAAGTTTGGGGAGATGGAATGATGGCACAAAAAGAGGGTAAAGTGATGGAAGACATTTGTGCCTGCCATTAATTTCACTCAGACTGCTGCCTGGGGACAGTGCTGCTATGGGAGATTTCTAGCTTTCAAGGGGAAAAAAGAGGCCTGATTTCAGATTATGCTTTGTTCCCTGGTGATTTGATAATTGCTGATTTCAATAACTGGCTTTTTTTTCCCTCCTCCTGAGCTAAACTTGGCTCTCAGTTTGGATTTCAAGAATTCTCCCCACTTATTTTTGACTATCGGTATCCCGACGAATTCAAAACTATATACCCTTTTAGATCCTTAATCATAAGGGAAGGATCTAAAGCTTCCCTTACGATTAAGGATATAAAGCTGACTCTTCCTCCGAGGCCCCATCTTAGGGGTCTGTTCCCACCATGCTGTCTGGGCACCCTCCCTCCTCAGGTCTCAGTGCTGACTCTGCCCCCTACTCCACCCCCCATCCCCACCAGGGTGACCATAGGTCTCACTGAATTTTCAAGACTCCATATCTCAGACTCAACATTTAGGATTGAGCAAAGGAAAATACTAGTATAATACTTCCTGGGATTCTGGTTTTTGAAAGGAAAATAATTATAGGCCTAATGATTGAAAGATGGTTTGAAACTGAGAATGAAGTGTTTGATGCATTTTAACTGTTAATGAGAATCAGTGTGGTTCCACCAACAAGAAAAAGCAATATTGATTTTTCTTCTCTCTGTGCCCTCCCCCTAGGAGTTGCTCTGAGACCTACCGCATGCCAGTGATGGAGTACAAAATGAACGAAGGGGTTTCCTACGAATTCAAGTTTCCCTTTCGAAATAATAACAAGTGGCAGAGGAATGCCAACAAGGGGCCTCATTCACCTCAAGTCCCATCCCAGGTGCAGAGTCCCATGACCTCGAGGCTGAATGCCGGGAAAGGAGACGGGAAGATGCCTCCTCCAGAAAGAGCCGCCAACATTCCTCGAAGCATCTCCAGTGACGGGCGCCCACTGGAGAGGCGGTGAGTGTGCCTCCCAAGCTTTTCTCTAAATCTCTGCCCCAAATTTAAATAGCACCAGGCCCATAAGCACTAGCTTTAGGTCTTCCCATATTTTACTAGAAATCAAAACTTAAAACTGAGATGCATGCACTAGTGGTTTTCAAATCATGGCAGCATTCCAAAGCCATCAGGATAAGTGAAGATGTATTCCAGCAAAGCATTCAGCTCTGTACAATGGTATTTGGGCTTTGCTCTTTCATTTTCATGTGATATCAACAGAAATCATCACGGCACGCTCAGTAGCCATATGAACTAGAACTTGGCAGACTCTTTGAGGTGACATTGACCGTATCATCATCTTTGACAGTCTTTGTCTTTTGGAGATGAGTGATACAACAGTGGCAAGAGAATGCAGGTTTTTGGTTGAGTGTCTGTGTTTGTGTCACTTTGTTAATAAAGAGTTGTGAGAAGGGAAAGCCACTAGTATAGCACAAACATATTTTTCCACTGCTCTGAATGTAAAAGAAAATAATGGGTATGTTAAAACACTCAGTTCTGAGTAAAGTAAGCGAAAGGAGAGGGATTGAGGTATCCCAGAAAGTAACAAAACGAGGTTTGCTGTTAAATTGAAAGTCACAGTGGATTCCCTCACAGGTGATAACTGGTGAACTCTTCCTTAACCAGGATGCCCTAGCACTTTTGTCTCAAATTCACTGTAAGATGCAGCACTGTGAACTAAGAACCTTGGCCAAAAATTGAACTCGATAAAGTACTCTTAAAATGTGAATACAAATGGACTACATAATTTTAAATCATTGCACTATAAATTCAGTTACCCCAAATTACCTAGGCTAATGAAGGAGACGGTTTAACTCAATAACCTGCTGGTGCCCTCCTAGAAGAAGCCAACTTCTTTCTGTCCATGCACTGTCCTTTCCCCATCACTGTGCTTGTCTTGATCACATCTCTGAGTGTTTTTGTGGCCCCCGCACTGCAGAAGGATCAGGAACCCTCAGAACTGGTGGGGAGAAGTCTCTGTTCCAGGAGCTGCTATGGGTAGAAAGAAGGTCTCTGGAGCAAAAATGTGAGCCTGACTCATCTGATCAGGAACCAAGTCCAGCAAGAACAGGGCACCAAGGAAAACAGATCCCAGCTCTGCTTCAAGAGTCATTGGTTCAAGTTGAGAGCAGAAAGTTGGAGATTTTAAAAACCACACAATTATGTCTTTTATCTTAAAAGACATAAAACATTGTCACTTAACTATTTCAGAAATATGAGAATACCATGTAGAAATAGTTTAATCACAACAGACAACCAAAAAAAAACCTAGTTGTCTTTCTAAAATTCCTCATGTAATACTGGGGATTTATTTACAGAGCCTTGCTATTTATCTCAATAACGGATTCCTCTCCCAAAGTGGCTGCATTCCCATCTGGACTCCTCTTGCTTTCATTATTTTCGAGAAGGAGAAACATCCAAGTGGTCGCTGAATAAATTCTTTGTTCTGCACATTCCAAACTTGGCTCCCTCTGAGGTGTGTGTTAACTGGAATTCATGATTTGGCCCACATTTGGAAGGATGAACCTAGGAAACTATTGTTTAGAGAAGGACCTTTTGTTCCTCTCAATGCTATTTTTTTTCTCTCCAGGACAGTCATCAGGCTTTTATGAGTGAAACTGGATTTGTGTTATTTTCTTCATACAATAGTCCCTATAATAAAATAGCAGAGGGCTTCCCTGGTGGCGCAGTGGTTGAGAGTCTGCCTGCCGATGCAGGGGACATGGGTTCATGCCCCGGTCCGGTAAGATCCCACATGCCGCAGAGCGGCTGGGCCCGTGAGCCATGGCCGCTGAGCCTGCGCATCCAGAGCCTGTGCTCCACAACGGGAGGGGCCACAACAGTGAGAGACCCGCGTACCGCAAAAAAAAATAAAAAATAAAATAAAATAAAATAGCAGAATATATTTTGATTCCACGTTGAATTTAATTTCTGCAACAGAAACTAAAGCTTATTGCTGAACATACTGACCTCTGAAAGTGAAAATATTTTTTGTAGCTAATTATCCTCTTATGATGCAAGCAACTTTTAGTGCTAAAGAAGGCATCAACTCCATTTTTTCCAGATGGAGATCTTTGAGTTCTGGAGGTTCTTTTTGTGGGTACTTGTGTCTGCCTTTCATCGTAGCTCCACCCAGAGGAAAGGGAATCATCTGCGTGCTCTCTCTATAAGACTAATAATAGCCCTGTGGCTCTCCAAGCTATAAGATGAAAGTGACAGAAGTGAGGCTGCCAATGGTTTTTTAACCTCTACTCACTTCCCTCTAAGGCTTCTTAGTTTCAGATATCCTTGAGGACATTGGACTGGGATTTAAGATCTTATGACGGAGGGCTTGTAAAATCTGAGCTTTACATTTTCAGTTTATTTGTCTCCTCTTCATTTTGAAAGGTGTGGTAATTAGACGGCTATTCTTTCATGAAAATTTAAGAGTTCGCTGTCCTATCCCATCATTCTTAACTTTTAATAAAGCAATATTTCTTAGTTAAGTTTCAACTTCGAGTCATAAATAGAAGGTACTATTTGAGAAACTTTGTATTGCTACTGTTTGCAGAATATTTGAGTATAGAATAGACTTGTGACCTTCATTGGGAATACTTCCAGATTCCTCAGATTCATACAGTGTACCTGGGAATATAATTTCC
Source organism: Physeter macrocephalus (assembly GCF_002837175.3). Classification (NCBI taxonomy): domain Eukaryota; kingdom Metazoa; phylum Chordata; class Mammalia; order Artiodactyla; family Physeteridae; genus Physeter; species Physeter macrocephalus. The sequence goes on from NC_041224.1 coordinate 152,155,933, forward strand.
TCCATGAAACGTAGTAAAATATAACTTAAAAAATTTAAGCATTCCCTTCATAGTCTTACTGAGAACAAACCACCTTACTGTGATGTGGAAGTGAGGCCCCTGGCCGGGTGCACCTCCTCCATCTGACTCTCCCCTTCATACCAGCCCTGCCCTGGGCGCCATTTGCATTTGTACCTGGGCCATCTAGAGAGTGTGCTATGGACCATTCAGATGAATCACAAATAGTCAAAACAAATGCCCAGGTCTGCCATTCCTTGAATCTTGCCTTACCAATAGTGGCATGAACCTGATACTGAGGCTAAAGGATAGTCCCTCGGTATCCACGAAGATTGTTTCCAGAGCCCTCCATGGATACCAAAATCTGCACCTGCTCAAGTCCCGTAGTTGACCCTCACGTCCTCGGATTCAACCAACTGCAGATCGTAAACATAGTAGTGTATGTATTGAAAAAATCCCCGTAGAAGTGAACCCACACAGTTCAAACCCATGTTGTTCAAGGGCCAGCTGTATTGCCTTTACATGGTTGGTTTGTTCCATTTGTTTTTCTCCTCCAGGTTAGGCAAGTTGTGTTTAACTGTAGAGAAACCAGCTGTATTTAAGCTTAAGTTAGCAGCCACCTCAAGCCTACTCTGCACGTGCTACACAAATCTGCCTACTTCATTCGCCATGGTTGGACCCAGCACGGTTCATTTTAGATGAAAACTGAATATACTGCTTGTAGAAGCATAGATTTTCTTAAATTGTGCGCAAGATCCCAGAGTTAAAGGCCATTAGAAATAATTTTTTTTTAAAATACTTGTGGAACAGATTATCCTTTTTCCTTTAGTAGCAAGGTCACGATTTTTGACATACTTAAAGGTATTGGTATTTGGAGTTTCTAACAAGAATTATTTCACTGAATTGTGCTCTCTATACATTGTTAAGAGAAACTGATGCAGTAAGAACAGATGACGCATTTGCCATCTAAGTAGAAAAAAGTCTGATTTGATTGGGTTTAAATACAGGAGCTTTATGCTCTCTAGGTGGCCTTTCAAGTACAGAATTTTATGGTATTTGTGGGAGTAGTTCTTAATGACAGAATTAATATTTAACAAAAATAGGTAATATGATGCAATCGCTCTTCTGGCCTCAAATTTATCTAGAGTTTAAGGGTAGGACTGAAATAAAAATAGCTGGCTAGGGCTTCCCTGGTGGTGCATTGGTTAAGAATCTACCTGCCAATGCAGGAGGGGACACGGGTTTGAGCCCCGGTCCAGGAAGATCCCACATGCCGTGGAGCAACTAAGCCCATGTGCCACAACTACTGAGCCTGTGCTCTAGAGCCCACAAGCCACAACTACTGAACGACTGAGCCCGCGTACCAGAGCCCATGCTATGCAACAAAAAAAGCCACTACAATGAGAAGCCCACACATCGCCCCCACTTGCCACAACTAGAGAAAGCCTGTGCACGGCAATGAAGACCCAACACATAAATAAATAAATAAATAAATAAATAAATAAATAAATAAATAAATAAATGGCTATAGTACATTGAACTTAACACATTACTGTGTTTAAACATGATGTGGGATCAGTAATAAAACCCTGATCTGGGTTAATATGTTCAGAAAAGCTTAACTATTTCAGAGGCTTTGCATAAGCAGCAGGCATGTTGGCACACAAAGGCATTTTCCTTTCTCTTTTTTGTAGATGAAGTATTTCCAGGCTTTGTATAAATATTTAATGTTGGATCTTACTGAACCATTGATACTTTTGCATTTTACCTGGATACCATACTATTCCCCTTTCCCTGCTGTATTTGGCGCTCAGCAGCTGGATGGAGTGTTGGTTCCTTTACGGAGTTACATGAAGATTGTGCTGGAGGATACTGTTGAAACAAACTAAAAGAGTTCTTCTCTCAGCATAATTAGTCGCATGTCTATTCTTTTTTTTTGTGGGGGTGGTGCTGTGCCGTGTTGCATGCAGGATCTTTTAACCACTGAACTTCCAGGGAAGTCCCTCAGTCTTTATTTTCAAGGAAATGTTTTCTAGGTTTATTTCGAACAGCTTCTGTGTTAATAATCCTCACGGTGTCATTTTCTGTTTTCAGACAAAGCCAGCACGCATTTATTCTTTACTCTTCCTTTGTTTGGAATATTAGCTGTGGCTAGAAGTTGCGTGACTTGTTCTTTCAAATACTGCCCTCCTGGATCATAGTTGTTTGAGTTGACATGAGGACCTTGACTCATGGAATTCTTGAGTTTCACTGGGGTTGCTCAGGCTGCATCCCCATTGACTGCTGTATTTCCAGAGCCACTGGATGTTGTGGGCTTCGGCGTATCCGATACCATTTGTCATTCCCTCCTCCTTCAAACTCCTCTTCCTTGTCTTCCAAAACTTTCCTCCTGATTTTTTTTTTTTTTTTGGTCAGTTCTTTGCATTTGTCTAATCCCCCCCAAATGCTGTGTCCCCTATGACTCCTTCCTCATTTTTCTTTTAATCCCCTGCTGTGCAATATCTCTGAATAGTTTATTTGTTTTAGTAACCTCAGCCATCATCTGTATGTGGGCAGTTCCTGGATAGTACACATTTGGTCTTGACCTCTTCTTTACTTTTCGTATTCATATGCCCGTCTCCCTACTGAATATCTGCACTTGAATGTCACACCAGTGTCCCAGACTCACCAGTCCAAACTGACTTCAGCCATACTCCTGCCCGTCCTCCACCTCTTCCTTCTCACGTGTTACCCATCTTGGTGAAGGGCTTTGCATTCTGCCCAACTAGCCAGAGCAGAGCTAGAATTCATAATCACCCTCATCCCCATCTCCACACCCATTTAGTTATCAAGTTCGACCCTTCAGGTGGAGTCCCTCATGTAAGCATCCTCCTTGTCATTGCCTTAGGGGCTCTTGTTTCACGCTAAGATTTTTCTGGCCAGAACAGCCTCCCACTTTCTCCCTGTCCGCGCTGCATATGCACGGGATGGCCTATAACACAAAGGGCATTGCTCCTCAGGCCCTGCCTTTCATCTTAGCCTTCTGCACGGCCTTTTTTTTTGTGGGGGTGGTGCTGTGCCGTGTTGCATGCAGGATCTTTTAACCACTGAACTTCCAGGGAAGTCCCTCAGTCTTTATTTTCAAGGAAATGTTTTCTAGGTTTATTTCGAACAGCTTCTGTGTTAATAATCCTCACGGTGTCATTTTCTGTTTTCAGACAAAGCCAGCACGCATTTATTCTTTACTCTTCCTTTGTTTGGAATATTAGCTGTGGCTAGAAGTTGCGTGACTTGTTCTTTCAAATACTGCCCTCCTGGATCATAGTTGTTTGAGTTGACATGAGGACCTTGACTCATGGAATTCTTGAGTTTCACTGGGGTTGCTCAGGCTGCATCCCCATTGACTGCTGTATTTCCAGAGCCACTGGATGTTGTGGGCTTCGGCGTATCCGATACCATTTGTCATTCCCTCCTCCTTCAAACTCCTCTTCCTTGTCTTCCAAAACTTTCCTCCTGATTTTTTTTTTTTTTTTGGTCAGTTCTTTGCATTTGTCTAATCCCCCCCAAATGCTGTGTCCCCTATGACTCCTTCCTCATTTTTCTTTTAATCCCCTGCTGTGCAATATCTCTGAATAGTTTATTTGTTTTAGTAACCTCAGCCATCATCTGTATGTGGGCAGTTCCTGGATAGTACACATTTGGTCTTGACCTCTTCTTTACTTTTCGTATTCATATGCCCGTCTCCCTACTGAATATCTGCACTTGAATGTCACACCAGTGTCCCAGACTCACCAGTCCAAACTGACTTCAGCCATACTCCTGCCCGTCCTCCACCTCTTCCTTCTCACGTGTTACCCATCTTGGTGAAGGGCTTTGCATTCTGCCCAACTAGCCAGAGCAGAGCTAGAATTCATAATCACCCTCATCCCCATCTCCACACCCATTTAGTTATCAAGTTCGACCCTTCAGGTGGAGTCCCTCATGTAAGCATCCTCCTTGTCATTGCCTTAGGGGCTCTTGTTTCACGCTAAGATTTTTCTGGCCAGAACAGCCTCCCACTTTCTCCCTGTCCGCGCTGCATATGCACGGGATGGCCTATAACACAAAGGGCATTGCTCCTCAGGCCCTGCCTTTCATCTTAGCCTTCTGCACGGCCTTCAGTATCAAGTCCACCTCCCGCTGTGGATTTACTGACTTGGCTTTGTCTTTCCCAGGCTCTAGGCTTGTAAGTGACTCTCTGCTGCCAGGTTTTCTCTTGATGACCTTTATACCTACAGCTCCGCTTGATCTGCCTTCTACCCCATCCTTCAGCAGCTTAACAACTGCTGGTATTTTAACACCAAGCCCAAGCCTCACCTTCTCTGAGACGTCTCCTTCCATCTCTGCCTTCATTGCCCATCCTGGGAATTTTCATATTGCTGCCTGTCTGCTTCTTTCACAGAATTTATTATACTTCATTTTAATCTTATTGGTCCATTTTTCCAATTTAAGGTAACCTGTCTTATTCATCATCGTATCCCAAGGACCAACCACTGATTCTGGCATTTTAATAGGCTTGCAGTGAATTTTTTTATAACTTCATTAGTTAAACCAGTAAGCAAAAAAACTTAAAGAAGTAGGAACAGAAGTAAATCAATTTGGGAGAAAATAAATCAGTTGGGGTTTTTTTTTCTTTTTTTTTTTTAACTTTTTTTTTTTTTACTGTTGTAAAATATACATAACATAAAACTTACCATTTGGGCCACTGTTCTGTGGCATTATGTACGTTTCCATCGTTGTGCAACCACCACCAACCTCCATCTCCAGAACTGAAACTCTGTGTCCATTAAACAATAACTCCCCCTCTCCCCAGCTCCTGGCTGTTACCATTCTACTTTCTGTCTCTGTGAATTTGACTATTCTTGGTACCTCACATAAGTAGAAACTTTATGTAAGTGGAATCATACAATATTTGTCCTTTTGTGACTAGTTTATTTCACGTCAGTGTAATGTATTCAAGGTTCATTCATGTTGTAGCATATGTCCAGTTTTTCTTCTTGCTTATTAGCTCCAGGTGCTATAACAAGATACCATAGATTCAGTGACTTAAACAATGGACGTTTACTTCTTACAGTTCTGGAGTCTGGGAGTTCCAAGATCAAGGTTCCAGGATGTGTGGTTCTTGGTGAGAACCCTCTTCCTGACTTGTAGAAAGGGCCTTCTTATTGTGTCCTCACACGGCAGAGAGCTCTGGTTTCTTCCTCCTCTTATAAGGGTGCTAATCCCATCATGGGGGCTCCACCCTTATGACTTTATCTTAACCTAATTACTTCCCAAAGGCCCCACCTCCTAATGTCATTACACTGGGGGTTAGGACTTCAAGATATGAATTTGGGGGTGGAAGGAGTCATTAAGTCCATAACCTTTCCCTTTTTTTAAGACTGAATAGTATTCCATTGTATGTATGTACTACATTTTGTTATCCATTCATCCATCAATGGACAGGTAAATCAGTTTATTTTTATAAAATTAAATGACACATAAAAGTGAAACATGCTATAATCCGATAAAGCCATAGAATTGAAGCTTAGATTTAAGTAGAATTCTTTGCTTTTTGTTGACTAAGTTTAGAATACTCGTATTTTAAAAGTATATTGTGGGTAAAACTGTCTAAAATTCAAAGTGAAAAGTGAGTTGTTCTTGATTGAATTTCCCCTAATTGGTTTCAGTTAGGTTGGAACTGAATTATGGCATTTTATTTGTCAGCCAAGTTAAGGTAGAAAAGCAGAGGGCTGTACTTGACTTAAACCCACCGAGCTCTTAAGCCTCCTTTTTCCCAACTCTTCAAAGGAGTGAGTGTTCTCTGGCATCTACGTTGGAGTCAGAGTTTAGATAATTTGCAAGTTCACGCTTTTAGATTAGAGAACAAAGGTGTTTCCTTTTTAAGCATTCAGGAAATGGGCACAGTGGCCTCAGCCTGGCACACCTCCCAGTTCCCTTTCTTTTATAAACTCTACAGTGAGCCAGGGAATGAGACCAGGGTTCTCCCATGTGGTCCCCAGCTTAGGCTCTTGAATTGCTTCATCGTTCCTTGGGCCTTGAAAGTAGCTGCTTTGCACTCCACCCAGGGAAATGTTCCAGGGGGCTCCTCCTTGCAGAGCCACCAGTGTTTTACTGTAACCCGCCCAGAAACTCCCAGATGTGCCAGGAGTGCAGGCTCTGCTGTCCAGGGGCCTTGAGTTGCATCCTGGCCCCACCCCTTGGCAGTGATGTGATGGTGGGAAGTTCCTGATCCCCTCTACACTTCAGCATCGCCGGTAATCAAACAGGCCACTAGCCCCACCTCTCAGAGTCAGCATGATGATTAACTAAGGTAATATAGTTACTCTGTGTTCAACCTGAGTTCTTAGGACAGGCCTGGCACACAGTGAGGCTTAGAAAATGGTAGTCCCTGTTTGTCTTTGATGTCATTTTGTAGATGATCTTCTACACACAGCTACATGGAAGTCAAAGAGAGCTAGTTGCAATTGGGTACTTAGGGGTAGAGCTGGCCAGACTGGACTGATGAGTCAGTTTGCAGCCTAATGCAGGTCACACATGTGGTGAGTCAGTGTGTTTCCAAGGAGCCAGCTGTGCTGTCTCCGGCGCCAGCGTCCTGGTTAACCCCAGTGAGATGAAGAGGCTGAGTTCAGGAGGGCTGCTGTGCTGGGAACAGTCATGGTGAGCAGGTGTAGGAAATACTGCAAAAACCATCCATTGAATTAGAATAGACTGAGAGGTGATCTTCTAGAAAGTGGTCGTGTTATGGGAAGAGAATGAGGTGGCAGCTGGGCACGTCGTTCTGCGTGTCAGTAAGGAGCTGTTCTCCTACGTGCCTCCAGCAGCAGGGTCTTGCCCTCTTAGCCCTTTTTTTAAGGGAGTGCTGCATTAGGACCACCCAGGGAGGCCTGGCCTGGTCCCACCTTATGGGAAGGGTCTAAAGGCCCACAGTGGCCCTGGGGCTTCCTCCAAAAGCACCCCCTTGTCCACCCCCAGACACCTGACATGGGGAAGGCCTTCCCAGAAGCCAGATCTACTATGGGTCCTGCTGTAGCCCTCCCCTCATGGAGAAGGCAACAGGAGTCTTAGGCCCTTTGCCTGATGAGGGCACATCAGCCGTATGGACACGTTTATCATTAGGAATTTAAATAATTCTCAGGGGTAAAAAAGGATATCCCGCTGCCTTATATTTGAAACCACTGACATTTTTCTTTAAGATTTGTTGATTGCACAACTCGTGTGAACATGTGAGAATGAGTGATAGTGAGACAGATGAGCTACCTAGACCCACCCCCACAGTCAGCAGTGTGAAGTCTCCCCATAAGCCTCTTGTTCAGAGCCCGGGACAGTGACTGGTCTGACCGAGGTCTACTTCCACCCATGGAACTCCCTCACTATGGTGACAGAGTGGCAGTCTGGGATCCACCTGTCATTGAAGTGCTTGCCGGGAAGAGTGGGTTTAGTCTCCTCTTTACCTGCAGGAACGATTGTTGTGAAATAATGAGATTGGCAGAGTGTCCTTGGGGGTGGTCAGCAGAGTTGAATTGATCTCTTCACCCGAGTGTGTATGTGTGTCTCTGGCCACTGGGCACTCGGTTGGTGACTTGTACCACCAGAGGGCTTGCTGGACACTGCTTCAGACCACATGAAGATGGCCCTGGACCAATTGCTCTGGACCCACCTCTTTAGGATCTGCAGGCTCCTTTTAAGGAGCAAGCACCAATATACAAGGAGGGATGGCAGGGGAGGTGTTTGACTCATACACTGCGGCCCTGCTAGCAAGTTCACTGCTGTCTCTCCACCAGTCCCCACTCCGGGGTAGAATCGGAATCCAGCCTGATTAAATAGCCTAGAGTCTCCCAATCTCTGGCTTTTTGTTTGACTCTTCTAGTTTCCCATTATATTTAGAAAATGACAAATGACGATGGCAGCTAAATGGCACATACACCAGGCTCTCTTCAGAGCCCCTTATGTGAGTTTTCTCAGTTAATCCGCCCAACAGCCCAGTAAGTTGGTGGCTCTTTCCCCCTTTTACAGATAAGGATGCCCAGGGATTGAGAGATGAAATCATTTGTGCGGAGTCCTGGCTGGTTAGTGGTGGAGCTGAAATTAGCACCAAGGCCACCAGACTGTGGAACCCCTACCTTAGCCACCATGCTGCAGGGATGAATCCTACCACCATATATAGATGGTGCTCAAGAAATACTTGCCAGATGAACGCATGCATATTTGTATGCTAAGGGGGCCCAGCCACGTGTACTGCAATCAGCAGTAGGCCAGCTTCAGGTGTGTAGCCTGTGTAGCTGCACAGGGCCACACGCTTAGCAGGGTTCAGCGTTCCGCTTGAAATTTGTAAATACGTTTGAACAAGGAGACCCAGAGTTTCATGTTGCACTGAGTCCCACAAATGATGTAGCTGGTCCTGTCTGCAATCCATTTTTATGTTCTGTTCTGTAGAGTCACCCTTAGATATAAAATTGACTCTTCTCAAGAGGCACCCATGATGTGTGCCGGGCTGTGAACCTCCAACAGCTTGCCAGCAGCTGGGAGATGATGATTTGTTATCTTGGTGTGATGAGTTGCTGTATTTCCCTAACTATGTAAGAGTTATTCTTTGTTGTAAATTGATCCTGTCACGGGAGGTTCATCAGAACAGGACTTCCGTGGTCCATTTGGAATAGCTGATAGGGATTGTATGGTCAGAAAGCCAGGAATGGCTCTGGTTCACAAAGTCAGGAAGAGATGAAACCACAGGGGGGTGGGGTGATTGAATTTGAATACAACTTGTTCAAACTCTAGTCTGGATACAGCACCCGAATGACATTACCTTGAGTAATTTTAGAGAATTTTTTTAAAACAGTTCTGGAAGAATCCTGGTTGATAGGCATTGCTAAAAACAGACTTTGACTGGATCCTATTCCCTGGGTGAATAGTGTTTTAATTGCTAAGTTGTGGTAAAATGTTGTGCTTAATTATGGACTCGGATATCTCATCCGTCAGTCATCGCTGCTATTTGAAATCCTCTCTGTTGTTCTTGCCGTCATTCCGCTGTCTGCACTTGAGTTACAGAGGGCCTTATCTCCTTGGACACATCCAAGCAGTGCTGTCACTTCGGAATAAAAAGCAGGAAACAGAGGCATAATTAAACCCATACATAAATACTCAGGAAAGAAAAATTTAGCATCAATTACTCAGATACTGAGAGTTCCTCATCCATAAATTGATGTCGCAGTCTCAAGAGATCAATTTAATAAGAGTCTATCAATGTTAACATCGTATGTGTAGTTCTGTGAGTTGAGTCGGGAAGGGTATGGTGGGGGAGCAGGGGTTATTTTATTAGAAATCTGGGGGTTTTTTGGCGCTTCTCTTCTCTCTTTTATCCTGACGTGAGGAGGCTTCTGGAAAAAGGAAGAACTGATATTGATCTTGGACCATCTCTTCCTAATCCATCCCATTCAACTCTTTGTTTTCATTGCAGTGAAATGTGCTGCATATAAATGGAAAGCTGACGTTGAGTGCAGTCCTGCAGACTGTGGGAGTATTGTCTGTCGAGCCGATGATCATGACTTTTTCAATTGCTGCATATTCTTCGTACAGTCCAGAAGCCCTGGTGTTTTATTTCTGCAGAGGGAAGTCATAGCCCTAGAGAACATTTAAGATCGGTTACTTTAAAAAACATTTAGTTATTTCTCAGTTCAACTGATAAAAATGGAGGGAAGAGAATCTACTGAAATCAAGGCTAAAAGATTTTTTAGACATTTCCTTTCTGACAGTGACCATAGCATTCTTGAAGGAGATTATTTCTTATACTCCACAGAATCGAAAGATCTCACAGCGAGTGAAAGATGTATTCATCTTAGTCCTCTAAACCTATTTGGGCATTAACATCCAGATGCCTGGGCTCATTAAGACTGAGAGAAAGTAGAAAGATCTGGGTTTATCTCAAAAGAGAAGAAAAAGACTTGTGATCCACTAAGGTAGAGTAGGGGGGAGGTCAGAGATTCAAGAGGTTAGCATGCTGGCTTCCCATGTGAACCAACGCGGGGGTTATTCTTTTTCAAAGTGGCAAGACAGCAACCAGCCCAACTTCCAGAAATGATCAGCCGCAGCCTCTGGCAGAAGTAGACAGCCAGTGCCAGGCAGGTGGGTAGGGCACCTTCCACTCCCTGACTAGATCTGTTCTCAAATAATATTTGTGAGATGGTATCAAATTCAGAGTATTTGGAAAGAATAGTAAGTCATCAGAATAAGGGCTAATTCTGAATTTTTTTGGCCTACCCTACATACATCTAGAGTCATAAAAACATTTGGGTGGCATTTCCATCAGTTGCTCTATGTGTGTTCTGTGTGTGTGGACAGCCTGAAAACAAAGCCACTATTGAGTTATATAAATTCAGAAAAGGCATTGGAATGAAGGCTGGCCTTCTGGAAATGCTATTTTTTCACTTTGGGATAACTCCAGCAACCAAATAGAATTTTTTCTGATACATTTGCCAAATAAAAGAGCTGAGGTTGAGAACTAGGATGAGATTTTTAGCTTAATGTACGTTTTGGAGAGCAGGGTAAGGAAAGCAAGCTCTAAATATAAATACAAAAGTTACATCTTTTTTTTTTTTTTTTTTTTTTTTTTGCGGTACGGGGCCTCTCACTGTTGTGGCCTCTCCCGTTGCGGAGCACAGGCTCCGGACGCGC
>NC_041224.1:152166714-152208290 GCF_002837175.3 Physeter macrocephalus
CATGGCTCACGGGCCCAGCCGCTCCGCGGCATGTGGGATCTTCCCGGACCGGGGCACGAACCCGTGTCCCCTGCATCGGCAGGCGGACTCTCAACCACTGTGCCACCAGGGAAGCCCAAAAGTTACATCTTGACTTTGGCTATGGAATCATGTTGTCACTTCTTCGTAGATGCAAAAACATTTTAACATTCACCGTGACTATAATTCACTGGCTATTACTTGTTTACCCCAAAGAGAGCTAAAAAGTCATCAGGCCCCCAGACGTGGCATTGGCCCCAACCCCGTTCACATTTCTGCTGCCGTCTCCTTTCCTTCCATCTTTCTGTAGCACCTTCTCCTCTTCGCAGTAAGAAAATCAAAGTGCTGCAAAATGAACTGTTTTTAAAAGTTTCTCTGTATTAGGTGCATCTAAAAGTCAAACTCTTAAAGCAGAAAGGAGTGATTCATGCCATTCCTTAATCCTTACCTCGTTTTCTTTGTAATCTACTCCTCCCATTCTTCCCCCTCTCCAGTCCCCTTCCAAGTACTTCAGAATAAGCAGTGAGAGGTTTGGGAGATGTTTTAATAGAAAAGAAGGGATAACAGAATCACAGCTGATAACAGGTTTGTCGCTGAGGAAAGAACTGGGGCTCCCAAGTCAGATCTGCCACGTGGGCATAGACAGATTTGGCGGGGGGGGGGGGTGTCATATTTTTCGGTGCCTGTCCTTATTCTTTTTCTGATAGAAAAGCTTCTCGGCGTGATTTTATTTTGCCTTCTGTCAATTTCTGTATCTGAAGCCCCATCCTGCCCTGCTTCAGAAGGTATGTAGGTTTGCTGTAAAAAAACTGCCATGTTTCAGTGAATCAGGTTCAGTCCCAAGCCTTCAAAACTTTGGCTTCAGTGTAAGACTTTATGTGCAAAATCGTCTGACCCTCCAGACCCCTTGCAAACTGTCTTATTAAGCACAGAAAACCCAGCCTTCTGTAGGGGGCAGAGGACAGTGGACTCAGAATCAGGAAGCCTGGCTTATTGAAAAAGTGACTTTGATTCCCCTCCCTCAGCTATAAAATGGAAATGACCTGCTCTGCTACAAGAGCCAGTGATCTGTGCCAGCATTCACTTCGGAAATAAAATATCATTGTTATCAAGATTTAGCTGATGTCTCGTCACAGTCTTCAGGCTCACTTGTTAATATCCCAGGAGTTGCCCCAATGCCTATTTGAGTGGAGAAGGTAGAGGGCAGAAAATCACGTCTCTCCTAACTCCAAAGCTCTGGTTTCTGTGTCGAGCCAGTCCACAGGGTGAGGGATCCCTAATTTTAGAAAGCGATGTATTGTGGGCTACGTGGAGCACATCTCTGCTGTGTTATTATATAAATTCAGTCATTTCAGTGAAATTCAACAACTGCAGTTCTAGGCATGTTTCCATGGAAGTTTTTATATGGTGATGCTACTATCAACCAAATGTATAAACACTAAATAGCAATATCTGAATATTCATTCCAGACTTTGAGTAATAAAATTGGAAAACAAAGAAGCATACAAAGAATGTACTGGTCTCACTGTGGTCATATACTCTGAGAGAGCCAGTGGGGAAATCAGAATTAATTGCCATATTAATGTCACTGGGGCTCATTTATACTTTGCCCTGCCATACTACGAAATTGCATAAGCAGTTCAGCCCTTGAATTCTGGCAGCTTTTGGAAACATACATGTTTTCTTTTTTTCCCCTATTATTTTTTCACGCCCCCCACCCCCTTCAAGGCCGTTTTCCAGCTGTCCCCTTAGGGAGTAGTTTTATGGGGAAGTTTCTTTTGTGAGCTTCCAGCTGGCTTTATTTTTATTATCTCCACGAAGTGGCTGCGTTTGTCGCATTTATATGTTATCCATCATGCATTGCCTTGGGATTTTCCCTTTAAATTGTTGACTTCACGTTTTTGGTTTGCACACACAGGCTGTCTCCTGGTTCAGACATCTATGTGACAGTCTCATCCATGGCTTTAGCAAGATCCCAGCCATGTCGCAATTCCCCGAGCAATCTGTCTTCATCCAGCGAGACTGGCTCTGGCGGGGGCACTTACAGGCAAAAGTCCATGCCCGAAGGGTAGGTATGCCGGAGTTGGCATCGCTCTCTCTCATATGTAATTCAGACGTGTAAAAGAACTTCCATTCAGCCAGACTGGATCAGTTCACAAAAGAGCAAAAGGGAAAATATGGTTAATACTCCAGATTAAAAAATGTTCTCACGGCTGGTTCAAACCACTTCTTAGGAAGTTTATCATTCTTTAGTCTCAAGGACTCAATGGCAAAGAAATCAAATTACATCAGTTCCTCCATTATATGTATTGTCTAGTTTCATAGTACAAATTTTGCCACTTCTTAAAATTTCCTCCGTGAACTCAGTCGTATACTGCTTGCACTGGGTGGAGTTTGTATTGATGTTAAAGTAGGGGAAATGTTCATCATATCCAAAGCTAAAAGTGATTTTTCTCACACTTTAGAAATCTGTGATTTCAGCCTGTGGGTTGTTTGGGAGTTTTTCTCCCCATCTTTTTTGAAAACACTAAACACCCCAAAGTAACTGTTTGCTTCTGACCAGACTCACAAAGTAAAAAGCTAAGTGTCCATGATTGAAGAGGCTACTAAAAGGTAAAAAAAATTGGAATGTCTGAAGCTGGGAAGTAATTAGCAGCAAAACATCACATGACACACATAAGCTGACTTTGCTCAAAGGGAGAGTAAAAGAACCATCACCAGCTTCCTGCTGGGATACCTCTGGCGAACTTGAAAAAGAAATTGAAACCACTGGAAAATCAAAAATGGGGTGTTTAAAAAAAGGATGTTTCCTGTGCTTTGTGACCACCTAGAGGGATGGGATAGGGAGGGTGGGAGGGAGGGAGACGCAAGAGGGAAGAGATATGGGAACATACGTATATGTATAACTGATTCACTTTGTTGTAAAGGAGAAACTAACACACTATTGTAAAGCAGTTATACTCCAATAAAGATGTTTAAAAAAATTTTTTTAAATTTAAAAAAAAAGGATGTTTCTATGCCAAGTTTTCCCTGAATTATTTTTAACAAATGCACGATTTGTTTACTTTCTTGAGATTTTACCGTATTACAAAATAATTATGCTTATGAGAATACTTTCATAATGGATATTTTTTATCCTATAGTATTGTGTTGGTTTTTACAGCTAAGTATAATTTTATTCATGTTTTTGCTAAATGTTTATGTTAGCAGAAAGTAAATCACAAAAACCACTCTAAAATATACTTCCCTCCCCACCCTACCACCAAAGATTCCCTTGGTAGCGTATCTAAAATGCACATTTCTTATTTTAATTACTTCAGTGACAATTAGTAAAAAAAATTCTAGCTCTTATTTATGAGCCCCTGCAAGAAGTTTTATGAATTAAGTATTATTATTACCCCACACCACAAGCCCAACTAATTCTTTCTTTTTTTTTTTGAAACATCTTTATTGGAGTATAATTGCTTTACAATAGTGTGTTAGTTTCTGCTTTATAACAAAGTGAATCGGCTATACATATACATATGTCCCCATATCTCTTCCCTCTTGCTATTTCTTGTTTTAATTAGTAGATTTTAAATGGCCTGGTTTGACTTCAAAAGTAAGAATTCACTGCAACTTCAGTGTTAATACAGCAATAAAATATAAATGAGCTAACAACCACAACAGAATCATTGTTTGCTTCTTCTGTCCATTTTGGTATACACTCTCAAGGCATGCCAAAATGTACTTTGAAACGTTAATTTTTGGTGAATATTAATGTTAGAAACGTTCCCAGTGTTCATGCTACATACACTATTTTTTTTAATGCAGTGGTAATTATTTGACTTGATATTTAATACTAAACCTGCCATAGGCGGTATTGAGGGTTTTCCCCATTGCTTTTGAGGTTACCTGGTGATTATTTACTATACTGTATAACATCAGTTTTACCTGGGGTGAAACTTTACAAGAAGATACTGATACAGTGTTTTCCTTTAGATCCCAAGCAATTGTTGTGTGTATCAGTGATGCAAGAGACATTGGTGTTCACTGTCTGATTCATATGCCTTACTCGTGGGCCAGGTTTGATCCTAAAGTTCACACTTATCAAGGGAACAATCATTACATCTACTCTGTAACTTAGCCCAGTAAAAATAAATAGGTACAGGGTGACAGTGAAGCAGGAGTGTATGGAGTCTGCTGCAAACTCATCAATGTTAAACTTGGAAAAGCTCCAAAGTGTGAGGTAATAACCACAGGTCCGTACGCACTGATCGTACATAAATGTAATCCGCCCCTTTGTTGCCCTCTCTGTGCTTCAGCAGGCTCAGTGTCTGCTTGTACGTGGTGTGTGCTGCCTGCTCCCTGGTGTTAAGGATGTTGAGACCATCCAAATCAGTTGAGAGGCACAGTTTCACAGGCTGGTTAATAAAACCTGCTCTGCTTGAGTGAAGGCGGAAAAGGCACCTGCACCAGTTTAGGATGGGAATGAGAGAGAGTTAAAAAGCAACGCTGATGAAAAGACATAGCGTCTGTTCCGCCATCCTTGAGATGTGTTTTGGGGCCACATACTCTGAGGAATGTTGACGAGGCAGGGCACATTCAGAGGGAGGGATGGACTGGGCAGATGCGGAGTTGGAGGTCACGGTGTAAGAGTTGGAACCGCGGATGTGCAGCCCACAGGTGGGCATTGTGGAGGCAAGGAGGCCGCCATGGCTTTCTCCTAGCACTCTTAGACGAGGGATTAAACTCGTCTCTGAGGGCAACTGAGCTCAATCAGTGAAAGTTATAGAGAAGGAGTTTCTAGCCCATTATGAATGCATTTCATGTATCAGCCAAATGATTACTTAAAAACTCCTTCAAGTCTGAACCGTGACTCCTATAGTATTAAGTGCTCCTCCAAACAAAGGGACAATGAAGCTCTTCAAAAAGAGGTAGTGTCAAATTAGAACAGGTTTTGTCTGAGCTCCTCAAGGATGGAGGAGCTTCATAGCTTCATAGCTTCATAGCCCTGATGTCCTGGCATTTACTAAACTAGGAGTGTGTGTGAGAACCGAAATTAAAAATTCATTGGATGAAAATGTTTTTCAAGGCAAAGTTGAAAGACAGCCTTACTTTATCATTTCTTTAAAAGCAGAGAGCCAAAAAAGCATTTGACTTTAAATTCAGAAGTTTAAAAAGTTCTCTTTGGTTTCCACTGCTACCAAAAAGTAAAAGCAAGATTCCGATCCACTTCTTTGATCTCTGTGGCTTTTTGAAAAGTCTTAATTTAGTTAGTGCACATAGCTAAATAACTAAATAGGATATTTAATACATAGATTTAATAAATCTATTAAATTATTAAATTTAATTAATCTATTTAATAAATAGATATTTAACTAAATAGGATAACTAAATAGAATAGGATCATAGGACCAGTTTGAGGATATTCATTCTCCTAACCTAAACAAGGACCCCACTTAGGGAGGAAGTGGCAAAGATCATAATAAGTGAATCCTTTTTTTTAAATGAGCCCTTTCACTGAAGTTTTCATAAATCAAGGTTTTTGTTTGTTTTTAATGATGGAGGTAACTTTGTTTAGTGAGGTGTATGGGTCAAGTTTGTAAATGACAGTCATCTGTGCAAAAAGTAATGAGGGAGATGTTGTAGTAGGAGTTTTACTAAAATATTTTTTAGTTTCCCTGCTTTCCAAAATGCTTTTATATAGATTTTTCTCCCTGGATCCATATAAGAGTTGCCATGACTCTGGGTGGAGAAGCTGAACTTGGCTTCCAGCCTTCCTCCTCCTAATCTCCTGTTCTTTCCAATACACCCCTTGGTGGTTCTGCCCACACATTTATCAATTTGTAGCAAAGAAGACACGTGTCACATGGATCAGTTAATTCAGGCCCTTTTGTGTTTTATTGTCTAGATTACTCATAAATTCATTAGTAACCACACTCAGATTTGTAAATTTCCACATGAATTTTTGAATTTTATACTCTGGCCCTTTTTCCTGGGCTCAGTCAGTATTTCCTTTGCTGATGTTACTAATCAAGGCATATGCTTTAATTAAGCCTATATTATATTGTGAGTCTACACAGGGAAAATTAAAAATGGGCTCATTAAATAGCTAAACATTCTTTCCAGAAATAGACGTTTGCCTTTATATATGCCAGTTTACCTATTTCCAAATTGCCTTCCTAAAGGCGATTTAAAATTTATACATTTTGGAAGTGGTCCCTATGTAATGTAAATGACAGCGATCTTTGTTTTTCAGACCTTAGAGTAAGTGCTCAGAAAATACTTGTTCCAAGAATGAGTGCCTTAGTGATTTAGCAGATAATTGAGTTAAGAGAAAACCCTGGAATGTGCCAATTGGACGACACTAACGGAACACTAGGGTGGTGACATTTTTCTTTTGGGTGTGAATGACAGTCTGAGCTTAGCTACTCAAGGGCCAGAAGATTTTTGATTTCTTACTGCATATCTCTTAGGTTGGCTCGGTCCTAATGGCCCCTGCCCTTGTTGACAGTTTACATACTTAGCATACATACCTTTCTGAACAGAGGGGTGTATACTGACCATAACATCCACAGTTCCAGCATCCATGTACACATGCACGAGGATGAGTACGCAAGGAAAGAAATGTAAGTAAAACTAGTAGTACCTGTCGTTAGAGTTCAGTTCATTACTCCCAGGACTACCTTCCCTTATGGGTGAGGTCCCTGATGTTGTCTTTGCCTTTGGGGAAATCACCACAGGTTTGGAATAAGCCGCAGATCCCCAGCCTCCATCGACAGGCAGAACACCCAGTCAGACATTGGTGGCAGCGGGAAATCCACACCCAGCTGGCAAAGAAGTGAGGATAGCATTGCCGACCAGATGGGTAAGTAACTAATTCCTACAAAAAGCAAGTTGCTTTTATACTAAGGTGACTTTGGTTACCTTTGGATGATGTCATCAAGGCATTCTGTTCTATAATACAGCCCTGGGTCATAAATGGGAATGAGCCTTAAGTCTCAGTTAGCTTATGTATAAGTGAAAGCAGCAATTAAGACCTGAGAGAAAAGTCAAGGAATTCTAAGTAACCCAGACTTTAAAGACAGAAAGGACATAGGAATTATTTTCAAGGTTAAAATGCCAGAGTACCAAGCCACATGTGTCCTAAGTATCTCCCTCCCCCCTTGTTTGTTTGTTTATTTGTTTGTTTTTGCCCAGTATAAGTGCCCTGGGAGATTAGTTGGTATTCTTAATGTTGAGTTAAAAAAAATTTTTTTTAACTATGTGCAGAGAAGGAAAGAAATATAATTGTTCTTTAGTCACTTCTGTAGCTTGGTGAGAATGTCTTTCCTCCCTTTATATGCTTTTTCCCCTGGCTCTGCTATTAAGCTGTCAGCTAAGGAAATGTCTTAGGATAAAACAGCTGGAAGGGAAAGATTTGCATGAGTGAGCCTTCCTTCGGGTTTCTGGCACATAGCCCTTCCCTCTCTCTCTAAGCAGTTCTACAAGATACCAAAACACTAGTTGATACAATAAAATTTTGCCATGAGCAAGATTAAGTTTCAACACAGTAGCACCAGGGATTAAGTATCAACACAATTGATACATCAGGGACTAGAATCTGGACTGTTAGGGTTTTTTCCCTTTATCTTATCTCTAGTAGCTTTCCCATCAGAGTACCATAAAAAGAAGTAAGTTTCAGGGCTGAAAAAAGATCAGCGTGTAAGGCAAAGACCGCATCATTTTCTCTTCTTTGCAAATGCATCGTTTTGTTCTGTTTTAACGACTGTGCCCACGTTCCATGCCTGGGAAGGGCATCCTCAGTGCAGAGGTTGGAGCCAAGATGGGGCTCCCAGCTGCTCAACAGGCGGTCAACAGAAAAAAACAACCCGTGAACATGGAAGGGAGTGGAGATGCCTTCAGCTAAGATAGGAGTTGAGGAAGAGAAACGAAATTCTTAGGTTCTGAAGATAGGCTTTGTTCCGTCACTTCGGTGAGATGTGCCTCGTTGTTGAAGCCATCTGTCATTCCCCACTCTCATCCCATATCCCAGCCTGCCACCGAAAACCTGAGCATATTCCGATCCACTGTTCTGCTCTTGACAGAATGCTTCAAATCCCCTGTGTTTTGATACTGTTGAGAGGGTAACGACATGTGAACAGGATCCCTTCTTCCATATGACTTTAGCAGCTTTTTTTGGCTCCTAGTTGCAAGCTTTGAACAAAGCTGCCCTCGAGCCTTTGTGCACTGTTCAGGGCCCCTCTTCCCACTCATGTGAAGTCATGCGGGGAATGAAGCCGTATCTTGGGACTGGAAAGGGTGATTACAAGGTTTGTCCTAGACCCGTATTCATTCTTTCACATAAGCCTTCCTCTAGTCTTTTTTTCCTTGCATCCACTTTAGTTTAGCGGCATCCACGTTGCATAGATGAGTCTGAAATGAATATCGGTGAACCTTTTTAACACATTCATTCATCCTTTTGGTAAGGTATACCTTTTTTAAAAAACTAAGATACCCCTAGAGCCTTCCAGAGAAGCCTTTTTTTTTTTTTTTAACCAAGGCCTTTCTCCATCCAGAATCTAAGGCTTCAAAGAAAATGTTCAAATAAATTTTTATAACTTTTGATATTCCAGCATTCCAGAAGGATAACCCAGCCCTTTCTGCCTGGCACTTCAGATGGAATCTGGGGCTTTGCTGGTATAAGCCATGCTAGGAAGGAATGAAGACAAATAATTGTTATGTTCTCATTCCTCAATACACTGTATTGAGTGTATAAAGGGCTGACCTTCCTACACTCAATTTGTAAGAACACAATTCTCTAATGACCTTCAGGTCACTGGTTGAAAATGTCAAGCAGATTCTTATTTGTTAGCCAGACCCCACCTGTCTTTGTCCATAAGTGTATGATAAACTGATGCCCAGGGGAGATGTGGAGCTTAGCTTGCTTAATTGGCTCACTCATCTCAGTGCAGTTTGTTTTTCTGCCTCTCTGCTTTTGAATATGGTTGAGAGTCAGAGTCAAAGAGTACACTGCTCAGTCCTGTACGTGTTAGGAACGGTGTTGCAGAAGTGCAGAATTGTTGCCGTGAGCTCTTAGGTGTGTTAAAGAGGCTAAATCACTTACCTTTCACCTTTTGAGCCCCATCTTGAATGCCAGTGGAGTCCAAAAGGAAGCAATTGTTTTAAGTAAACTAGTTGCTGTGTGTCTTTTCTGTTGTGCTTAGCTTACAGTTATAGAGGACCTCAGGATTTCAATTCTTTTGTCCTCGAGCAGCATGAATATACAGGTAAAATATTTCCAAAGTGTCATGGTAAGTAACACGTGATTGCATCCATGCCTGTCTAGGTAATGTAGACCAAGCGAGGTTAGCTACACTTTGCAATGAATGAATTTCATAAATTTAATCCATGTATTTGAGACTTTCCCCCCAAACCAAAAGCTGATTCCTAACTTTGCCGCATTGTTCATGGCCTCTGGTTTGGTGGTACTTGGCTATGCTAATGTGTATGATGTGACACACTGTCACCAGCTGCAAGCTTTATCCATCAGCCACTTAGTTTTTGACATGCTGTCTATCATGTAAACTTTCAACAAGCTTCTTGCTGAAATTCCGAGTTTGCTGGCCAGTGAACTGAGAGGTGCAATGGCAAGCCGTCTTCATTTGTCAACCTGTGCCAGTATCTGTTTAGTGCCTGCACCAGAATGTCCTGTTCTGTATTCCAGAGCCAACGTGCCACCTCCCAGCAGTATCAAAGGTACTGCCAGCTTTCCGAGAGAGCCCCGGTGGGAGATTAATGCGTCAGGATCCGGTGGTTCATTTGTCTCCAAACAAACAAGGGCACGTAAGTTCACTGTAAAATAATAAAAATGATAGATTCCTAGCCATGTACCTTTCTTGCAAGGTGAAAATGGTACCGGTCTGCTCTCTCTTTCTTCCACAATGTCAGAGAGGAAGTCATCCTAGTAGAAGATGGACATTGGCTGCCACAGCCCTGGAAGTTCTACTGCCAGTGGCCTTAAGCTTGCTTTGAGATAAATTGAAATTCCTCATTGGTATGCACCTGCAGATTTGGATAGAAGGCCGTGTGATCCAATCACAAACAATCCTAATGTCTGGAATAGAAATGTGCTAGATATAGATTTTATTTGCTTACACAGTTGCCAGCATGAGGTATGTATGGCTGGAGCACGAGTCAAGGAGACAGACAGCTTCCTGACAAGCCCCCCTACTGCTTCTCTTATCTTCCAGGGCTACATACATTTTTGTCCCATTACCATAGTTATAAACAGTTTCTTATCACTTACAGGTGGAATTGGGAAGAAGAGGCTATCCTTTCCTCCCTCTTTAAATTCAGTTGATTTCCTTGGTCTGTCTCTTCACTGGAATGTGTACTTATATTCATGTCATTCTATAGGATGAGGAAATACTGTATTTCATATTCACTAATTTTTTTTGTGTGTGTGTGTGGTATGCGGGCCTCCCTCTGTTGTGGCCTCTCCCGTCGCGGAGCACAGGCTCCGGACGCGCAGGCCCAGTGGCCATGGCTCACGGGCCCAGCCGCTCCGCAGCATGTGGGATCCTCCCAGACCGGGACGCGAACCCGGTTCCCCTGCATCGGCAGGTGGACGCGCAACCACTGCGCCACCAGGGAAGCCCCCATATTCACTAATTTATAAGATACTCAGAACTTTAATGAGAGGGCCCAGTTTTGCTTCAGTGAAATGAATATTGAAGCTTAAAGAGAGCACAGCACGTTCATGAGCGTGCTAGGCTGTGGGAGAGAGAGTTATTGATGAAATGTGATGCTGTCACAGTTCCACTTGTAAGTGCTAGATTACCCTAGTCCACCTGTCAAATTTCCCCTCCTTCATTAACAATTTTTATGTGGAATACATGGTCAAATAATACTTTGGAAAGATTGGGTTTGATAAAATACATTCTTAAAGTTAATTTCACCTGTTTCTTCTTAGTTTTTAAAATTTGGCTAGAACACTTCAAATTCCAGATGTGGTTCAAGTTTTATCTCCATATACATCTGTCCTGTACTTTACACACTCAGCACATCCGAATGCAGACGGGTCACGTTGAAAGTGCCCAGTAGCCACGCATGGCCGGGGCTAGCAACTTCTACAGCCCAGGTCCAGCGCTAAAGAGGAAATAGGAAAAATAAATGATGGCCTTATAATGCAGAAGTTGTTATTGAGAAAAACTAGAGTAGCACCAGTAAAGTAACTGGGATTGATCCTTTTTCAAGCGGAGGAGATCTTTCACTTTGAAGTGAGACAAGATGGTCCTCCTGTGGCCCTCTCCCCACAGCTGGTAAAGACACACACTCAAGTCTTTTCTCTCCTTTCCTCTCCATCTCCATCTCCACCAAGTATCTGAACTTCTGGCCCCCCTCTCATTTAAATATCATTTTACTCAGATATCTTTTGAAATTGTATTTCTTTGGTTAGCCATAAAATGTTCTTTCTAAGCAACTGAGCCACTGTGCAACAGGGGTTCTGCCCACATTTTTTAAATTGAGAGATGATTCATATACCACATATTCACATATCATAACATTCCCACATTTAAAGTGTACTGTTTAGTGGTGTTTAGTACAGTCACAGAGTTTTGCAACCAGCACCACGATCTAACTCCAGAACATTTTCATCACCCCAGGAAGAAACCTGTATCCTTAGGGAGTCACCCAACCTCTTCCATCCCCTCCAAGCCCTCGACAACGGCGAATCTACTTTCTATCTCTATGGATGTGCCTATTTGACATTTCATATGAATGGAATCATACAATATGTGGCCTTTTGTGTCTAACTTTTTTCACATAGCCTGTTTTCAAGGTTCATCCATGTCGTAGCATGTATTAGTACTTCATGTCTTTTTATGACTGAATAATTGTGTGGATGTACCACATTTTTTTAATCCATCGATCAGTTGATGGACATGTGGATTGTTTCTACTTTTTGGCTATTATGAATAATGCTGCTGTAAAATTCATGTAGAAGCTTTTGCGTAAACATAGGTTTTCATTTCTCTTGAGTAGGATTGCAACGGTTTTTCCACAGCAACTGCCGCATTTTACATTCGTACCAACAATGCCCACCATCTTTATTGTCTGCTTTTCTTATTAGAGCCATCCTAGTGTGTATGAAGTGTTATTTCATTGTGGTTTTGATTTGCATTTCCCTAATGACTAATGATATTGAGCATCCTTTCATGTGCTTGTTGGCCATTTGTATATCTTCTTTGGATAAATGACTATTCAAATCCCTTGCCCATTTTTTTATTGGGTTATTGGAAACACAGAGGTTTTTAATTTTGATGAAGTCCAGTTTATTGTTTTTTTCTTATCATTTTTGTGCTTTGGTGTCATATCTAAGAAACCATTGCATAATCCAAGGTCATGAAGATGTATACCTATGTTTTCCTCTAAGAGTTTTATAGTTTTAGCCCTTACACTTAGGTCTTTGACTTTTTGAGGGTTTTTTTCTATGTGGTAAGGACCCAGCTTCATTCTGTTTTGCATGTGGATATCTAGTTACCCTAACACTGTTTGTTAAAAAGATTACTTTACCCCATTGAATTCTCTTGGCACCTCTGTGTAAGTTTACCTCTAAGCACTCCTTAGAAAGCTGTCTCCTAAATAGATGCTATATGGGGAAAGAAAAGATGTCTTTAAGAGAAAGTCTTATATTCTGCCTTCTATTTACTCTGATCAGTAGGGTCTTTCTAATTATAAGCCCTTTGGAAGTATTACTTTCTATTTTAAGATTAAGATATTGAAGACTTTAATGACAGTTTAGGTGGTTTTTTTTTTCTGATTAAAATTCTCTCAATACTATCAATACTTTAGCATAAGCCAAATAATGAGAAATGGATTCTAAAAAACTAAGTTTCCAGCACTGTCTGCCATGGAATCTTCTGAGTAGGTTTTTCCAGATACCTCCTGCCTTATTTTTGTGTTCACAGGAGTTTTTGTGTCTTGTGAACCCCCTAATATTTAGACACATTTCACAGGGTCATTCCCCCGTTATTTTTCCCTGCTGTTCAAGAAGCCAAGCCTGTAGTTATGGAAAGCCTGCTTCCCTTGCAGTCTGAGAGCCACTACTCAAGCCACTCCAGCAGCAATACGCTCTCCAGCAACGCATCAAGTGCCCACAGCGACGAGAAGTGGTATGACGGGGACCGCACCGAATCCGAGCTGAACAGCTACAACTACTTGCAAGGCACCTCCGCGGACAGCGGCATCGACACCACTTCCTACGGCCCTAGCCACGGCAGCACGGCCTCCCTGGGGGCGGCCACGTCGTCACCACGCTCGGGGCCGGGCAAGGAGAAAGTGGCCCCCCTGTGGCACAGTTCCAGTGAAGTCATCTCCATGGCAGATCGGACTTTAGATTCAGAGAGCCACGGCATGGACCGGAAAACCGAGTCTTCCTTGAGCTTGGACATCCATGCCAAGAGCCAGGCCGGCTCCAACCCTCTGACCAGGGAGAACAGCACGTTCAGTATCAATGACGCTGCTTCCCACACCAGGTAACTGGCCCTCCCTGCTGCCCCTCCCACTCCTGGCCTCCCTGCGGCCAGTTTCCGGCCTCATCCCATTTCCCTTTGCTCAAGAGTGTATAAAGAAAGGGTTTTTTAATTTTGGTTTGTTTTTTTTTTTTTGCACAGTGACAGTTATTTTTATATATTTAATGCCTTTTATTTACCACCCAAATCCTTTATTCCTACCATCCTAGTGCATTATTTTAAACTGTGGGAAAGGTTTGCAGATTTGTTCTTCATAGCTGTATTTGATTTTATGAAAACGCTCCTAGCTGCATACCAGCATGAGAGAAGAATTTGGGCATGTGGCTTCCAGCTAGTGATAGAGAATATAGAATGGGACAGTCTTTTGAAGACATTAAAAGAAAATCTTGACCATATTTTTAAAAGGAAGGGGTCTTTTCCAAGACTATTATGGCATCATTTACAACGCTGAACGCATCGTTCACACTGCCTCTCTGTCAGAGAATGGTCGCTTACCCAGTGTTCGCACGGCAGTTTGTTTTCAGTAATTGGCTCCTGGCAGTCACGTGGTGGTGGTGGGGGGCGTGTCCAACAGGAAAGTGTAGCTAAAATTAGACACAGCCCGTCCACCTTTCAGAAGAGAAAAGTACACATTCCCCCGTATCCTTGGAGATCACGGTGATAGGCAAAGTAAATACTATTTTTCATTTCCTCTTTTGGATTTGAGCCTACAATCCAAAGTATAAGATCCATTCTTTTAGGGAGGAAACATTGCATCACTATCTTTTGAGGCCTGTTGAGCTCTGTGGTGGTTTCTCCTTTTAACTTTTATTGTTGTCAGTTGATCAGCTTGTATGATAGCATCCAACCAATCTTCCAGGCTTCTTTTACTATCATGCCCTCAAGAAAAGTAGCAGAGAAGTTGAGTTTAGTTTTACTTTCTAAACAGGAATCCAGGCACATAATCTGTTAGTAAACCCCAGATAATCTTAATGAGAGAGGACATCCTTGACTTAATTTGGATTTAACTTGATAAGTTATATATTCACTTCTCCCATTGTCTGTATTGTTACTGATAAGATTCTCAAGCTTCCCATTTCGTTTCCCTGGGTTTTATCTCTGTTTACCACTACCACATTGCAGTAATAAAAAGTGATGGCCACAGGTCTGGAAACCGCATGGCCTCCAAGCAGAAAGGCAATTGGGAAAGTCATCTCAGGATTCTTGGGTACCATGTATCCAGTTACCTTTCCATAATTCAGAAAATAGAATGTTTGGTTCAAGTGGATTAAGGAAGTGTTTGGAAGACAGAAAGCCGGGCGTCAAATACCGTAATAATATAATATAGACGTAGAATCACTTGACACAGAGTTGTGCCACTGGCTTGCTGTTTCTGGCACACCCACCATCTCATTAAGTATGGCCTGTGCATTGACCCAGAACATTTTTCAGTTCACAGTGGTTCCTCTGTGGTTTTCAGGTTTACCTTGACTCCTAGATTTGGTTTTCTGTTCTTCATTTTGAAAGGAGAATGTCTTTTTCGAAATGATACTCCATCTGGGGATGTATCTCTGGTTTAATTTGATGGCAGAAGAAAGTCAGTCATAGAAGTCTTGTCTCAAATGACATCACCACGGAGTAAAGTTGAAAAGAGCTGGGCCTCTGAAACCAAAGCACAAAACATGGGCTGTGCCATCTCACAAATCTACCAAATCCCAGGGGATGTACAAAGTGCCCTCTCAAAAGTCAGCACCTGGGCTTGCATTATCTGAATATGCTGACTGAGGCTGCCTGAAGGTCTTAAAGGATTATCCACATTTTCTGCTTCCAACTGACCATGCAGAAATCATTTAAATCATCATTTAGAAATAATTCTTCTGTTGAAAATCAAAGTTGCTAAGGAAGAATGTGGCCTTTCAGGGAGGATGGCCAGGCTTCCCACCCACTGATAGGTTTTGTCACATTCATTCGTGACTCTGGTAACGGGGATGCTTTGTGACTTCAATCTGTTGATCTTGGAAGAGTGAGCTGGATAATCAGAGCTTTAGCAGACTTCCTTTTCTGGAGGAAAGGGAGACTTAGCCACCAAATGCACATTGCTAGAGAAACTAAAATCACTGCAAATTAGAGCATTTGTTTCCTCGGAAGACAGGAACAGCAATTAATGTGGAGATCTATTGACAGTGCATAAAAGAGCTTGTACCTGGGACTTGGTGACAAAATCTAAGTTACAGTGATTAAGTTACACTGCGTATTTCTGCCTGGGCTGTGTTCCTACTTCCTCTGTCCTCCAGTCTCCCTGTTGATGATTGTGCAGGTTTTTTTGTGGCCCCCCCATGAGAATTGCTTAATATAGGTTGGTAGTTATATAGGGTTGTTATATTCGGATGTCATTAAGAGGAACCATACACATTGAAAGCTTTCTACAGTTAAAAAGTCTATTAATTGCTCTAAAGTGTTACTCCCTAGAATGTATTTTCTATGAAGCTTGGGAATTTAGGGAGAGATTTTTTAAAAATTTTTTTGTGTGTGTAATGGCTGTTTCACTTTCAGGTCTTAAACCACTCAAAAAAATGATCTGTGGTGAACATAGGAGAGGTGAGGATAGTTCCAATTTTAGTATACTGCTACCAGCTGGGTTCATTTTTGTCTTAGAGTTCTGGCCTCGGAAGTAGGCAGTGTGTCCGTTTGTGTGGTGACCAAAGACTTCCTTAGCTTACAGAACTCTAGTCCTGCTGACCAGTGGCCATTGCTAATGGCAGAACTAGATTCAAGATCACAGATTATAAAGCTAAAGGGAATTCCCTGGCGGTCCAGTGGTTAAGACTCCACACTTCCACTGCATGGGGCATGGGTTCCATCCCTGGTTGGGGAACTAAGGTCCCGCATGCCACACAGTGCTGCCAAAAAAAAAAAAAAAAAAAGCAAACAACCCACCTCAGGCTTGCACATATACATCTTGTCTGTAACATCCTGACCTGACCTGTTCAAATGTCCAGACTTCTGCACGCACTCATTACCAGCCGTTCTGCTGCTTCGTCTTGCTTCCTGTAGTCTCCCTCAGAGCTCTGGTGCCAATTAGTACCCACTTATGTGATCACATACACATTTTTACTACCCTCCAATACAAAAGGACTTCTCATCCAATGTGTTCATCCTAAGCACCTGGGCATAGTATGCAGCACTGTAAGCATAACAGATAGGTGTTCAATACACCAGCATTATAGGTGTTCAGTACATTTTGATGAACAAATAGGAATAATTTCTTCCTTTCTGTTCCCACTTTTTGCCTGATGACTCAAGGTCCCTACTAATAAACCAGTTTGAAAATAGCATAAATCCTTAACTCCTGACTGCTCTGGAAAACTACCACTACATTTCAAAGCTTACTGTATAGACCTGTCAGTATTTGCACAGAGCTCTAGTGCTTTTATATACAAGTTTATGTAGAAGAGTGTACCTAAAGTCCTTGTATGGCATGAGTTTTTAGTTAAGTCACTTCTATATAAGATTTTTTAATCTGTAAAATATAACAGGGAGAGACTTTATAACAGCTTATCTACACATATCAATATCTGGGTATAAGTTGGTCAGTGTCTGACATTCACTAGAGGGGATGATTAAAGGCCAGGAAAAATGCCTGCCCACAGATGTTAGTACAGTTCAGTTTCATGAATGTGCTTTTTCTGGTTGACTAATAGTTAACTATTTTCTGGCTGACCTAATAGTTAACTATTCATGGCAGAAAAGCTGTACGTTTCTTGAGAGTAGGGGTGAAGAAGGACTTCTTATATTCAGTTTACATGGAACAGTAAGGAATGCCTCAGGCTACTCTAGTGTACTGACTATGTATGTGTGTGTGTGTGTGTGTGTGTGTGTGTGTGTGTGTGTGTGTGTGTTAGAGCTTGTGAGTTTAAATTTTGTTCTCTACCCTCTTTGGCACCCTGGGTGAAAAATAGGCCTTTCTTCTTTGTTTAGAAATTATTCTGTTGTCTTTATCTGTAATGTTTCCCTCTTAAATCTCTTCTGCCTGGGATCTTTTTAAATTGCTAATGATTAATTACCTCTCTTCTACATTTTTTTCTTAGGGTGAGACTGTTATTTTTCTATGTTTTATGGACTAAGTCAGACTTTAAAGTGAAGCCTCTACAGTTCCCCAGGACTTCTCTCCAACATGTGGTTGGCTCCACTTGTCATATGTTTATGAATTGTTTTCATTGGTAATTTTTGCTTTGTTGCCCTGGACACCGTGAACATTCAGGGTTCCATTTTATTTTGCTTTTACACATCAGGACTCCAGGTGATCTGGCCTAAGCTCTTTTGCCCCATTTCCATTTCTTCCAGCTTATGAAAGTGGGTGATGATTTTAGCCAGAACTTCAGTGATGTTCAACTTACCTCAAAGAATGAATAATACAGCGCCTATGGTTGAAATTTCAACATTGAGAAAATGAGAGCTCTGTCAAGCCCCAGATGTCAGATTTCTTGATGCAGAGGTCACTGACAAAAAGTTTCTCATTACTTGGTTCTGGGAAGCAACTAAAACATTCATCCAGTCCATATAGAAAACCCAAATTCTCCAAATGCCATTAAATCAAAGACCAACAGGAATTCTGCAAGGACAGAGTCTCTATTCTTTGCCATATTTAAACCATCCTACTGTACTACTAGGGTGAGAATTTATCCAATTGCTAAAAGAAAAGAAAGAATAATCTCAAGAAGAGAGAGATTCCATAATCTTTCTGAGTAATCTCAGTACTTAAGTCCCCTCCCTCTTCAAAATTTTGTCCTGTATCTACCTATCTGAAATTCCTCTAGCTGCAGCTTAAATCTATGATTAAGAGAGAGAATAGTTTTTCTGAGCTGAGTCTTTTCTAACGACTGAAGATTTTTGAAGTCTAAGATCATGAAATTTGTAGATACCAACAAGTGGTGATTTTAAAATAATTTAACTATATATATATATATATATATATATATATATATATATATATATATATGGTAACAGCCCTTCATCTCCAGGCAAGTCGAGAGAGAAATGTAGGGAAAATAGATCTGTATCCTGAGATCCAGGTTCAAGTCTCAGTTCTGTTGTGGACCAGCCATGTGGCCTTTGTCCAGTCCTACCATTTCGCCGAGCTTGTCCCTTATCTGTAACTTAATAATACCTAGTCCCCTTACTAAATGGTTGTTTTTATATGTTTGTTGAGAATAAAAAAAATGTTATCAAAGGTATTGCAAACTGTAAATGTCCTTTTTCTGTCATTTCCTTTTATAAGCACTCCATCACTTAGTGTAGTTATCTAGCTACTTTTCCTTCAACAAACATGTATCTCCCAAGAAACTTTGCTTCTCGAGTTTCCTGCTTTGTTTTCTTTAACCTTTTTAGATGCCACATCTGGACATCACACTTTTCTCAGCTATGCCTAATACAATGATAATATTCGTAGCTATCTTGTTAGCTCCCTATTAACTCACTCAGCATTGCAGACTTGTTCAGCTTGAGGTCCACAGTGACCCCTGAGGTCTCTTCTGCTGGGTAGGCCTAGCCACTCATTTCCCTATGCTTTATGCATTCGTGTGCCCTTGTACTTATTAAATATCTCCCTCTTATAGATGAGCAGTCTTCGTTACTGCAGTCACTTGGATATCCCGTTTGCCAGCTTCATCACTCCTGCGCCACTTCTTTTTCCCCCAGTCCTTTAGAATTAGTATCTTCTGAAGCTCTCCTAAATTGTAGAGCCAGTATTGGACATAATCGGCTAGTGCTGAACACAGTGGGAGGAGTCGTCTTTAACCATTATCCTCCACATTATCTGTCACCCTAAGCCTTATTTGTTTTTTGGTTTTTGGGGGGTTTTTTTGTGGTATGCGGGCCTCCCTCTGCTGCGGCCTCTCCCGTTGCGGAGCACAGGCTCCGGATGCGCAGGCTCAGCGGCCACGGCTCACGGGCCCAGCCGCCCTGCCGGCATATGGGATCTTCCTGGACCGGGGCACGAACCCGTGTCCCCTGCATCGGCAGGCAGACTGTCAACCACTGCGCCACCAGGGAAGCCCTCGAAGGCTTATTTGTTATCTGTGCAAGTAATCACAGGAAACCCATCAGTTCCCCTCCCCTTGGTATCAGGCCAGCATTCAGCCTTTGGGCAGATTTTGCCACAGTCATTTGACAAGTGACTAATTGCTGCTCTCCCCCTCCTGAAAATACCATCCCAGCCTGTCTAAAATCTGTCCCTCTGTGTCGTGCCTGAATAGTGGTGACTCCAGGTGTTTCCTTCAGCAGCTCTCGGTGGCACGGAGAGTGGCTGGCAGATGTTTTCGGTAGGAGGCGGTGGCTTCATTGATGATGAAAAAATTGCAGAGCAGTTTCCCAGGCCCTCATTGCTTCAGCACTTGGGGCTTTGACTCTTAACATGCAGGCTGGCCTGTCCTGTGGGGTTCATCCCTTTGCAAGGTCGGCAAGCAGGTGTAGCTCCTTCTCTGCAAAGTGGCCCCCGCTGTGACTGGCTTCCTTTTTGGAAACTAGTCATCTAGCATCGTCTCCTATAAAGTTTTACCACACCTGGGAATGTAAATAACCAGGTTGCAGCACATTTGGTTCATGGTTTCATTTGAGCAACAGGTCAGGATGAGAAGTTTGGACAGATTCAGACTGTCCCAAATTCTCAAGATGCCCCGTTGCCTCTTCTCTGTTTATAGGACGAATCATGCATATGTGTGTGTGCCCTCTCTTACTTTTCAAAATTCATGTCCTGTAAACCCTAGTGTTCAGAGCAGCACTGTTTACCATAGCCAAGACATGAAGCAACCTAAGTGTCCATTGACAGAGGAATGGATAGAGAAGATGTATATTACACAATTGAATATTACTCAGCCATAAAAAAGAATGCAGCAACATGGATGGACCTAGAGATTATCATACTAAGTGAAGTAGGTCAGACAAAGACAAATACCATATGATATCACTTATATGTGGAATCTTATAAAATGATACAAGTGAACTTATTTACAAAACAGGAAGAGACTCACAGACAAAGAAAACAATTTTACGGTTACCAAAGGGGAAAGCGTAGGGAGGGATAAATTAGGAGTTTGGGATTAACTGATACACACTACTATATATAAACTAGATAAACGACAAGGACCTACTGTATAGCACAGGGAACTATTATATTCAATATCTTGTAATCTGTAATGGAAAAGAATCCGAAAAAGGATATATATACATATATATATATATAACTGAATCACTTTGCTGTACACTTGAAACTAACACAACATTGTAAATCAACTCTACTTCGATTAAAAAAAATTTTTTTTAATTCATGTCCTGGAATGACCAAACGAATCAAAGGTTGGTCCATTTTTAGGAAAGGGGAAATGCCCTATACTTCATATAAGAAAGAAAGCTAGTGCTTCGTGTGGAATCCAGGAACACCCTGATTAAATTCTTAGTGCTTCCAGTTTAGCCATACTCACAGCTAAACTCACTTTTTTCTACAGATAGAAAAGTAGCAGATACTGCACTTGTCATTTCCTAACATATCTATTGCTCGTCTCTTTTTGTTCCGTATTATTGGCTTCTTACACAATTCCTGGGGAGAGATTTAATTTGCCATGTGTACAACTAAATTGCAGCCTATTGAATTAACATGAAATCTCCAAAATAATGAAACAGCTCAGCCACACAGTTCCCCTTTGAAAGTATGAAGCTGACAACTTCATTTCAGTTGTTTTGTAATTAAAGTCACTCAGAGATTATTTGGGGAAGTGTGTATGTGCAGGTCCCTCCAGGTGGTTCAAGGCCAGCGGGTGGGTCAGCTTCAAGGAGCCCCACCCTCCTGCACCCCCAACACACACACACACACACACACGCACACACACACACACGCACACACACACAGCTGGGCCAGGGGAGGGGGCCACAGAGGAAGGAGGAGACAACCCATTCACACGCACACACACACACACACGCACACACACACAGCTGGGCCAGGGGAGGGGGCCACAGAGGAAGGAGGAGACAACCCATTGTGGAGTGGGAAGAGTTGAGGGGCTAATGCAGTAGTTCTTAAGCTCTAGGGAACATGAGAGTCCTTTGGCGGTTTGTTAAAATACACATTTCTGGGGCTCTAGGAGATGGGATGTGAGCCAAGGAATCATTATTTACATCAACACTTGCAGGTGACCAAAGTTCATGGCTGCAGAAACACTGCTCTGATGCCGTCCCCTTCTTGATCTTGACTGTATGAAGCTGGATTTTGAAGAAGTCGTAACAATATGATAATTCACCTAGATTCGAGCAGTTCTCAATGGACGTGCACACTTGGGGGAGATTTTTGTCAACATATACAACTC
Source organism: Physeter macrocephalus (assembly GCF_002837175.3). Lineage (NCBI taxonomy): Eukaryota > Metazoa > Chordata > Mammalia > Artiodactyla > Physeteridae > Physeter > Physeter macrocephalus. The sequence continues at coordinate 152,188,568 of NC_041224.1, forward strand.
AGGCACCACCCCAACTCTGTTAAATTAAAATCTCTGGAATTAGGGCCTAGGGATGTGTATTTTTAAAGCTCCCAGGTGATCCTCCTGTGACAATCGAATTAGGGGACAGGTGAACAAACTAAAGTGCCCACCTTCGTGCTGTGAGTTGTGCACAGTAAAGAAGGAAGAACCACCAATGGATTAGTCATTTGTTTTTGCTTTTACCATTGTTCCCAAATCTAATCAATTGTTAAGTAGGGCTGTCCTTGATTATAACCATTAGTGAACAAAAGTGTGCTGGCATTTCACACCTGGAAGCTAGTGTCAGCTGCCCTGTTCACAGATAAAAACCAGTAATCAGGGTCTGTGGTCACAGATAAAACCAATAATTGGGGTCTATGGATAATTAAGCATTTATCCTTTTAAGAATACACCTGTAAACAGAAGCATACTCTGTAGATTTAACTATTTCTTGCAGTAAAAATAAAGCAACATCCAGTTTTAAATAGAGTATGAGTAAAATACACTATCTTTGTGCATAACTCTCCCTTGCATTTAAAACAGATGGCTAATTTGTCATTTATTTGACAGTTTCCTTCATCAAATATTGCATGCCTACAATGGCCAGGGACTATTCTAAGCAGGGAGAATATAGTAGTGAACAAAACAGACAAAAATGTCAGCCCTCATGGAGCTTACATTTAAACTGGGAGAGACAGATGATAAACAAGATAAAGAAATTAAATATATAGTGTGCTTTGTAGATACTAAAGAGAATCCCTCTGTGCAATAAATATCTTACTGAGAGTCTGCTGTATTCTGGCATTGTTAAATATACAAAGATATCCCTGCCTTCAAAGAGTTTTATCATCTAGTACAAAACCTGTTAAATGCCTCTCAGGGAAATAATGGTAGTAATTTAATTTACATAGGAAGGAAAGAGCTCCAGAAACTGTATATGCTGTATACTTTACTCTTGCCTTTGATGTTTCTAAGCCTTCTCCAGAACGCTCCCTTTTATGCAGTACATACATTATGACTAAAAGCAGCATAGCGGGCTTCCCTGGTGGCGCAGTGGTTGAGGGTCCGCCTGCCGATGCAGGGGACACGGGTTCGTGCCCCGGTCCGGGAAGATCCCACATGCCGCGGAGCGGCTGGGCCCCTGAGCCATGGCCACTGAGCCTGTGCTCCGCAGCGGGAGAGGCCACAACAGTGAGAGGCCCGCGTACCGCAAAAAAAAAAAAAAGCAGCATAGCTGTTTCGTAAAACATGGAAGAAAGATTTGTAAATTAACAGAGTGTGCAATTTACTTTGTTTTCTCATGGTTAATTATTTCTATTTTGACCAAACATTTAGTCTTTGAAAGCCCCAGGGTTTTGAATACCGATGTTATCACATCAAGATATACTTATTGATGAGAAATGTAAAATATGAGCAATCAGATGTACCTCTGGTACAGTGGTTTTTAGGGTCTGAGTCAGGGCCACAGCATCACCTGGGAACAGGTTAGAAGTGCAAATTCTCATGTACCCCACCCCACCCAAGCTCCCGAATCAATCTCTGGGTTGAAGCCCCACAATCTATATCTTAACATGCTGATGAGGAAGAATGGCTTTGAGTCATTCAAACACACGTTACTCACTTGTGGATACCAATCAAGGCAGGTGAAGCAAGCACGTGATTTTCCAAGATGAGAGGTGAGTACATTAGACCCTAATTTGTTGTCTTTCACTTAATTGGCATCTGCTTCAGACACTAACCAGGGTTGAGGCTTGAGACATCTTCACATCTGGGCTACAAATGTGTATGAGGTAGATATAGCTGGGTGAAAAAAATCTGCAAACTAAAGATTAGGTCTTGTCGCTAAGTAACAAATAGCTGCAAACCTGTCATATGCTTTTAAAGTATCCCAAAGGCCGCACTCTTAGTATTTCAGAAGCTTCTCTGGGTTGATGCTCCCTGTGCTGATAATGCATTTGCTGTTAACCTGGGTCTCTGGAGTTACTGTCTGTGGGCTTGTCTGCCTCTATCTTTATGTGTCTTTCTCCGCTTTTTTCTTTTTGGTTCACCTTTCCACTTTTAGTCTCTTTTCCATAACAGAGACCTGCTATTATTTTGTTCTTATTGATTTATCAATAATATACTACACTTATGGAAGAGTTTTGCATTCCCTTAATTTTATTTATTTATTTATTTTGGCATCACCCCGCGGCAGGTGGGATCCTAGTTCCCCAACCAGGGATTGCACCCGCGTACCCTGCAGTGGAAGCAGGGAGTCTTAACCACTGGACCGCCAGGGAAGTCCCATTCCTTTAATTTTCAAAGCAAACAAATGGGACATCTGTTATCAAGAGGTAAAAACTAAATGAGATAGCATTGCTTTTAAAGTTATGTTGCCCCTTTGAGGTTTTGTGAGGGGTCTTTTCTTTCCCCTTCTCCCTAGATAGAAAAATCTTTGGGGGAAAATTGTTAGAGGGATTATTAGGGTATGGCTAGTCATTTTTTAAGTTATATTTTCTATGAAATTTGAACCTGGTTCCTCCTTCTTAGTTACAGAAATAAAGGAGATGGTTATATTTAATCTGAAGTGTTAAGACCCAGTTAGTGTGGAAAACCCTCGAGATCACCTTTGCCCTGTGTCCTATTCCTCCCCTGACACTCTGTCCCCCACTCTCAGTCTTTGCAAAGCCTCAGGGACTGATATGGCCTTCTTTCAGGTCATCTATTTTTGCTTGTTTTTGTGGGTGTGTTTTCATTAAAGTATAATTTGAGTACAAAAAAAGGCACAGGTCATAAATATGCATTGGGTTGGGTTTTCCCAAAGTGAACTCCCCATGTCATCGCTACCCAGATCAAGAACTGGAACTTGACCAGCGTCCAGACACCATTCCTCCTATACGCCCACCCACCCAGTCACCTCCCCCTCCTCCCCAAGTGAACATAATCCTGAATCCTAAGTCATACACTCCTTTTGCCTATTTGGGGGCTTTGTGTAAGTGGAATCATCCCATATGTATTACTCTGTGTCTGGTGTCTTTAAGTCGACATTATGTCGGGGAGATTCATCCATGTGTTGCAAGTAGCATTCGTTTATTTTCATTGCTGTATTATATTTCCATTGTGAGAACACACCACAATTTGTTTATCCACTCTACTGTTGATGAGCATTGGAGTATTTCCAGTTTGGAGATAATACAGGTTCTTGTACATGTCCTTTGGTACATGTATATATGCACTTCTTTTCAGTATATACCTAGGAGTGAAATTGCTTGCATAGGATTTACACATATTCAACTTTAGCAGAGACTGAACCAGTTTGCCAAAGTGGTTGTAACAAGTACCCACCTGCAGTGTATGAGTTGCTTCCCATCCTTTCTAGCACTTGATATTGTCTTTTTAATTTTAGCTGTTCTGGTAGGCGTATAGTGGTCCCTCTTTGTGGCTTTAATTTGCATTTTCTTGATAACTGATAATGTTGAGCACCGATGTTTAATGGTTTTTAGATATCCTCTTTTGTGAAATTCCTTTCCAGATCTTTGCCCATTTTTCTGTTGGGTTGTCTGTCTTGTTAATTTGTAGAAGTTAGTATGGAGAGGAGCTCCTTGTTGGATATATGTTTTACATGTATTCTCTTTGTCTTTTGATGAATGGTTCTTAATTTTAATGGGGTTCAATCATTTCCTTTACGATCCTATTAGAGAAACCTCTGCCTCTATCATAAAGATGTTCTTCCATGTTACACTCCAGAATCTTTAGATCTACATTTAAATATACAGCCCATCTGGAATTGATTTTTATGTAAGGTTTGAGGTGGAGTTCAAGATTCATTTTCAGATGTGTGTATATGTGTGTGTGTGTGTGTGTGTGTGTATGTACATGTGTGTGTATATATATTGTACATATATGTATGCACACACACATATAAAATCTCTGGACCATTAGGGTTTTATTTTTTGTTGTATTTTGTTTTGGTTTTTTGCTTAGTTTTTTATAATGAACTTTTCTATTTTAGAATAGTTTTTGATTTGCAGAAAAGTTGCAAAGATAGTACAGAGAGTTCCCATGTACCCTTTACCCATTTTTTCCGGTTCTCATTATCTTATGTCACTATAATACATTTGTCATAGCTAAGGAATCAATGTTGATGCATTCTTATTAACTAAAGTCCATACTTTATTCAGAGCAGGACCATTAGATTTTGACCAATGGAAGTGCTAGTGAGGCATGCTTTGAGACCAGATCCTGTTAACTAAACTTTCAGTAACAAAGTCCCCTGGAGTGAGCTGTCTTTGGTCTCAGCCTAAGCTGGAAAACTCAGCAGGGCTCAAGTGGTGTGACCGTAGGTCCCGTGAGATCACTGGGAAGGAAGTATGGAAATCCTGCAGTTAAAGGCCCTCTAGGTTTGTTGTTAGCTTAAACTCTCATCTCTAGTTTATTTAAAATTCTGCCTGAGTTTTAAAGGTACAATGAGTAGTCTTCTCCTTGAGTCCTACAGGACTTTAGTTTTGTAATTTCTAACCAAAGTTTAAAATACATTGGTGATGAACAGTTTTTTATTTTTAATCACCATGCCTAATATTACATCCCCAGGACTTATTTATCTTACAACTAGAAGTTTGTACCTTTTGAACCCTCTTTAGCCATTTCACCCACCCTCCAGCCTCCACCTTTGACAACTACTCTGTATCTAGGAGTTTGGTTTTCTAATTTTTTGAGGAACCTCCATACTGTTTTCCATAGTGGCTGCACCAATTTACATTCCCACCAACAGTGCACAAGGGTTTGTTCCCTTTTCTCCACATCTTCGCTCACACTTGTTATTTCTTATCTTTTTGATAATAGCTATTCTAACAGGTGTGAGGTCTCATTATAGTTTAGATTTGCATTTCCTTGATGATTAGTCATGTTGAGCATCTTTTCATATACCTGTTGGCCATCTGTATGTCTTCTTTGGGAAAATGTCTATTCAAATTTTCTACCCAATTTTTTTATCCGGATTCTTTGCTTTTTTTGTCACTAAGTTGTATGAGTTCTTTATATATTTTGGATATTAACCCCTTATCAGGTACATGATTTGCACATATTTTCTCCTGTTCAGTAGGTTGCCTTTTTATTTTGTTGATGGTTTCCTTTGCTACACAGAAGCTTTTTGGTTTGATGTAGTCCCTCTTGTTTATTTTTGCTTTTGTTACCTTTCCTTTTGGTGTCAAATCCAAAAAATCACTGTCAAGGAGCTTACTTGCCTATGTTTTCTTCTAGCTAGGAGTTTTATGGTTTCAGGTCTTACATTCAAGTCTTTAATCCATTATGAGTTAACTTTTGTGTATGTTGTAAGGTAATGGTCCAGGTTAATCTGATAAACAGCTTTGTAGAGAGTCAATGTTACTGATAGATGCCATGGGGAAGGAGACCTCAAGGTGCCCCTTTGGCCTTGGACGTGAGTGTGTAGAGAGCTCTATGGCTGATCCAATCTTGTCTCCCCTCTTCAGCTCGGGCCTGGGGAATGTCACCGTGACCCTTAGTTCTGAGGAAGGGAGGACAGAGAGTCGTTGATACCTCCAGACCTTTTACTGCCGGCTTCCCCCCCTACCGCTTGCCTCTGCTAGACTTCACCGTCACAAACTTCAGCGGGGCTAGCATACTTCAAAGTGTCCCTGACTGTCTTAACTATTTTTACTTTTCAACTTAAAGTGCAGAATAGGCCCCAGTCACCATCTTTCACTTTGACAGCAGGCATTTAAATTAAAGCGAGAAAGCAAGGAAGGCCAGCCAGCCCGATTAATATTTTACGAAATATTCATTGTTCTTTAACCTGGCCATAACCCCTGTCCTGGACGACGCTTTTATAGCTGACATACTGACCCCAGGGATGCACGCACGTACACGCGCCGTCTTGTCTCTGTCCTGCTTCTCTCCTCAGTACTCTGAGCTCCCGACTCTCTGCCAGCCCAGTTGTCTTCACCAGTGCCAGAAGTTCACCAAAAGAAGAACTGCATCCTGCCACCTCCTCGCAGCTCGTTCCTTCCTTCTCATCCTCCTCCTCCTCCTCCTCCGGTCCTAGGACTTTCTACCCTCGCCAGGGCGCTACTAGCAAGTACCTAATTGGATGGAAGAAACCCGAAGGAACCATAAACTCTGTGGGATTTATGGACACAAGAAAGTAAGGATTCTTTTGCTTCTCTTGCTGGGTATTTTGCTTTTAACATGACAGAGAACAGAAAAGCTTGGGGCAATTTCCTGCAAGAGAGGAGGCCGGCCTAGGGGCTGGGGAAGAGGGTGGTTTGGTAGGGGAGAGTTTTTTTTTTTTTTCCTAAGTGAAACTTGTCTTAAATTGTTTCTCTGACACATTCCTTAAATAAGATAGATTGCAAACCATTCAGATTTGAGAATCTTAAGTCTCCTAGGAGAGAGTATTTCTGATGAACAAACTTCAGAATAACCGCCCCTCTGGTGCTAAGACCACACTTGTCCCTTTGATGCTATTAATCACAGCCTTCCCATGTAATTCCTAAATGGGCCAGGAGGCACCAGAGGGACTATTAGAAAGTAAGTGACCACCTCTGAACATAAAGAACTTTTTGACAAAGTAGTACAGCAAAAAATAAATGATTCAGTCAATGACTTTGTTTTTGTTGGTACAAAGATTGCATTTGGGATTCATACCCTGTGGGCTTTCATTAATAAGTCTGTTGCTAATTTTGGCTTCGTGGAGTTAATATTTGCCTATGAAAGAGTGATTTATTCTTCAGGCTTTTTATTTTGTATTTCAAATTGGTCTTGTTTCTCTATCAAGCATTTATCTGAGTAGATTCTAATGTAATTGAACAGAAGTGATTCTCCTTTTCTCTCCTTTAATAGCTCTCCATTGACTTACCTCTTTCAGAGCCCATCGTGCACTTGAGTCAACCTTGTTGACTTAATTTCTACCCTCTCTTCCCCTTCTTTCAAGGCGTCATCAGAGTGATGGCAATGAAATAGCCCACACCAGGCTGCGTGCCTCAACCAGGGACCTCCGGGCATCCCCAAAGCCAACCTCCAAGTCCACCATTGAGGAGGATCTCAAGAAACTCATCAATCTGGAAAGCCCAACTCCTGAATCCCAGAAGAACTTTAAGGTACAGGGTAGAACCTGGGGTAAATAGCAATTAGAGAGAGACCGAATAGAGCAGTTGCACCCTCCAGGAAGTGGTGGTTCCCGGCTCCTCTTCATCAGACCTCACTTCCTGCCATCACCTAACTGTCCCAGTAATTGGTTCACATGTTTTCCAGATGCTCTGTCCCTGCCGCCACATCTCTTGAGTTGGGTTTATATTAACCTGTCCTTACCCCCATGGCTTTTTTTCTTCCAGTGTCTCCTACTTACAGCGCACAGGCTACACTTTCTTGACATTATTACTCAGATGACATTGCTTCTCAGAACTCTGCAGAGACACCCATGGCTCCCTTGTCAGACAGAAAGTTTTCTGAAAGGGCTTTCGTGCCTTCTGTCTGAAGGGTCCTCGTCCTCCTTCCACAGTAGCCCCCAGTGCGTTTCCTGCCCTGTGTGTGTCCACGGCACCCTGCACTCTGGCCTTGCCTCTGCACCCTGCCCCTGGCCAGGCAGACCTATCAGCCATACACTGCATGCTGTTTAGTCCAGCAAACTAGGTCTGCCCGTTTACCTTCAGAACTTTCCAGATTCTCTTCACTTCGTAAAGCCTTCTCTCCACTCTCAGAATTCCAGACTAGAAATGCCTTCTCTGGAACCCAGCCACCCTCCCCATCAAGTCCCAAGAACTTGCTCAGAGTTGGTGGGTATGTTGGTGGCCAGACTTCTGCATGACCGTGAGGAAGGGTTTGTCCTGCTCACCTCAGCTTGGAGGACCCTTGAAGCCCACCTGAGGCTCTCTGCTTTCTTGTCCTCTAAAGTGTGCAGTCTCACGCTCCCAGGCTCAGAGCTAGTGTTGGCTTAGCTGGGCCCAAAGGTATTTCACGCCAAGCGTTAGGTATTCCTGTCTGCAGTGTACCGGGTGGCCCCAAGAGAAGGGAGTCCACCCCCCAGAAGGTCATGGCTACACACTTTAATGTTTTCTGTTCTCTGTGTTCTTAGTTAAATGATTTGTAGTCTCTTTGAAGTGACTAGAAAGCTTAATTTAAGAAGACCTTTGAGAACTGATTGAAAATGGAAGCTGACATATTTCCTTAACCACTCACCATCCTCAAACTGTGATCAGAGGGTGAGAGACATGCCCAGCTGGATGAGCTGTGTGATCTTGTCTCATCCAGGCTTTCTCGTCACCATTCTAGTTTATGTGCATACATACATGCCTCTGTGTATGCGTGTGCCACACGTGTGTGTGCGTCTTCCTTCAGACAGGTCAGATATACCTCCTAAACTTACAAATCAACATTTACAGAGATGAAATGTGCTCCAAAGACCATTCTGGAGTTTTACTGAGAAATCAATGAGTTATTAACATAAACATTAACATCATAAATCATTTTAAAGACTTGCCATTCTGGATTTCTGTAATTTCTATTTTATAAAGCCAACACTTAACAGTTCTGACTCATCACCCAGGGCACAAATGGTTTCCTTAGCAACCTTGCAAAAGATAGTACTTGAAACTTCTTTCTTTATCCATCAAAAACCAAAGAGGTATATTAAAATTTTTAACTACCAGTTTCAAAATAAAAATTATTTCAGATTTTTCCTTTGAGGTTAGAGGAAAATAAAACCTGCCCTGAAAGGAATCTTTTCACCAATTCTTAGTTTAACATTTTTGGAAAGGAGCAAGCTCAGAGCTTTCATCCTTTTGATTTACTCATGCAGTGGAAATAATTGAAAGCAAATGTCTGTCTTGCCCTTATTCAGGCCTTGGCTTTTATTTCCAAAGTGAATTACTTGAACATTCCTTTTTGAAATAGGAATGCACATTCTTTATGTTGTGACTAGATTACCGTGAGACCCTCTGCAAAGAAAATGCTTCTGCTGGCTAAACTATTATGGTGAAAAGGCTGGAAGCAGGAGCTGGAAATATGCTCTGTTTTCTCTCTCTCGTTTCACCCTTTTTGGTTTGGTTTCAGATGAGTTCAGCTAAGTAGCTCTGCGTGTCTTGTGAGACTTATCATCTGAGTGGCTGTGCCTCTGCTGTGTCAGTAAGGCTAACATGCCCTTGAGAGGTCTTCCAGGCCATGCCTGGCTCAAGGCTCCGAGCCACTGCATCAGGCTTCAGAGTATAAGGAGTAGCCTGCTTTGGGCTGTGATACTTGGAACCCACTCACGCCACATTGGCTTTCTCAGATAGCAAGTGCTACCAGTGAGCCATCATGAATATCAAATGACCGGGTTATTCCCCGGCTCGTTTGCCTGCAGAGTGAGATATCTGCCGCAGGACGTGGCAGGGCTCTGCTGGGCAGGCTGGTGCTGAGAGGTGGGTGGCTGCAGGGCCCCGCGCAGCTGCTGTGGAACTCAGATCTCAAGGAAAAGGGCAGAGCTATTAACATTCTAAGAAACCTCATTGGCAGGTAGAGCTGGGATCACTGTATTCTCCCCGAGGGCTGCATGAGTCTGGCAAGTGAACAGACAGTTAGTAGTACAAACTGAGAGCCTTGCTCTCCAGCCAGTACTCTCAGATACAGACCAAAGGAAGAGGCTTCGTGCGGCTCTAGTGTTTAAGAAGAGCCGATACTTGCTTATTGCAAGTGCGGGTAACCCGTTTCACTGAGAACCGGGAGGAGTGAAAAGTGAGGAGGGGAAGGAGACGGACCCGAAGCAAGATGCCCCCTCTCTAGGCCTTGCTTCTCAGCTTTGAGACAAAAGACCAGACTAGATCAGTGGTGCCCAAATGATTTTAAAGTTCAGCAACCCTTTTTTTCCTAATACAGTTATTTACACATGGCAGCCCAACATGTAGAACTAAGAAAGCAGAACTTCTCTGATGGGAGGGGTGGGGTGCCTTGAGCTCTCGGGTCCCACCTGAACATCTCCTCTCCCCAAGGCAGTGATGCTGGGAGGAACCCTTAGGGCTCCTTGGAACACAGTTGAGATCCCCCTTCCTGATGCTCTCTAAAATCCCTTCCAAGTCTGCCACCCACTGTATTGTGGTTCTTTCCCAGGGTCTGGCAGCACAGGGCAGCACCACTCAGCGATCTCAGGTATGACCTGCAAGGAAGACAGAGGGTGCCCTAGGGGGCTGGATAGGTGCACATACCTTTAAGACTGGAGTTGAAGAGGGCTGGGGTCAGGAGCCATCCCAACGTGCTTGGCCCAGGCTAGGTCCTGCTATTTTTTAACAGATAGAAAGCATCTAGGCAGATTGCTTCCTTCCATCTCCTCCCCTGCCTCCCTTTAGTGCAGGATGTTATAACTTTGAATAAATCTCACTGCTCAAAGGATCTCTTCAAGGTAGCTGTTTACTACCTTGAAGTATATTAACATTTCCCAAAGAGGCTGAAACTAGAACTGGTGGAAAATCTCTCTCCTGTAAAACCATCAGGGTGGGGATATTCACTGGAAAAGGAAATCCCTTTGCCAAACCCAGATGTGCTAATAAAAATGAGAGCAGTTTTTGAATAGATCTGAAATCTGGTCTAGTAGGCAGGAGCCTTATGTGACAGTTCTAGAACCTTGCAGGTGGAGGGAGATGATCTGCTTTTTTTTTTTTTTTTTTTTTTTAAATTTACAATTAGCAAGCCATTTAACCTCTCTAATGCCCACTCTTCTGTGTGAAGTGAGAAGGGAAATCATTTCCATACCAAGTCCCCTTCCACTTAAAGACTCACCAGAGCATTTATCACAGCAGCTTAGTTTTCAAGGTAAGCACATATGTGCTTTGGGCTTAACTCATTGTGAATTTTAAAAAGTAGGGCTTCCCTGGTGGCGCAGTGGTTGGGAGTCCGCCTGCTGATGCAGGGGACACAGGTTCGTGCCCCGGTCCGGGAGGATCCCACATGCCGCGGGGCGGCTGGGGCCGTGAGTCATGGCCGCTGAGCCTGCGCGTCCGGAGCCACAGGTTCGTGCCCCGGTCCGGGAGGATCCCACATGCCGCGGAGCGGCTGGGCCCGTGAGCCATGGCCACTGAGCCTGTGCGTCCGGAGCCTGTGCTCTGCGGCGGGAGAGGCCACAACAGTGAGAGGCCTGCGTACCCCAAAAAAAAAAAAAAAAAGTGAACACAGTTGGCTACACCTGGGGCTCATTTACAATGCATTTGATTAATAATTTTTTCATATTTATGCTGCAACTTGTGCATACCGCACTGTGGGTAGCTTTGACTTGATTAACCCTTGGCTTGTTGAACCGGAAGCATGTTAGACCTCAGAGCCCATGAATGAGTCTGAGCATCAGCTCTGTTCTCAGCCTCCTCGATGGAGGCATTGCCATATCATTATCTCTCTATGCCTTCAAAGTGTCACGGAGAGTTTCACAGTGGCTTCCTACCAGCAGTGACTCAGCCCTCCTACTCACATCCTCACCTGTTCTCCACTTTGTTCTCCCTGCCAAGGTGAACCGTTAACTAAGAGGAACTGAATAAGGATAACTCTGTTAATGGACCACATACTCTGTTGGCTTGCAGGATGCTGGATATTTCAATATTGTTAACGTGTCTGTTTGTTCCCCATGAATGGAATTCTCAGGAGCTTGCTATTTGTAGAAAAATCTCAAATAAAAATCAAATCTGGTCACAAAGGCAAAAGACATTAACAAGAGATACAGCTATCTGGAGCTTTTGTCATTTATATATAACTGTATAAATACTTGTCACTTATGAAGATGACTTCCCTGTTTTTATTTCACGAATAAAAAATAAATTATCTCCCAAGCTCATTAAATATAATATTAGTAGTTAATGCTTTCAAAAGCCACCTATTATTTGAGTGAATATATTGTGATGATCAGAGGCTCTTATTGCCTGGCAAACATGCAATCGCTTGACAAGCTTCTGAGGATACCTTCCTGGCACCATGGCTATTTCGCTGTATGAAATAATAACATTATTTCATAACACCACTGATAACATACTGTTGTGCTCAGTCCAGTGTTTCATGGAATCCTTATAATAATACTGAGAGGTGGCCCCACTTCATAGACGAGGAATCGGGCTCAGAGCAATAACATGATTTGGTCAGAGACACGGGATTCAAATAAAAGCCATATTTGTCTAATCCTAAAGTCTTGTTGTTAGCCATGACACGATAGTGATGAATCCGCTTAATCCCACATCTGAATTTTGTACTGAGCACTGATCAGCTGCAGCCAGCATGCTGGGCTGTGAGGATGCGGCGCCCGGAACTCCTATTTTAGCCCTTAAGGATGTAGACAATGATGGTGGACCTTGAGGCTTCCTTGTTGGGCTCCAGGATTTGAAAGGTTGTGTCTTACCAGAGTGATTTTGTTAACGCACCCATCCTCCGCCCCCGGTCTTGGGTGTGTGACCCAGAAGATTGACTTTCTGTCATCTTGACGCTGTGTTTCAGTTCCACGCGCTCTCCTCTCCTCAGTCTCCCTTTCCCACCGCTCCCACCTCAAGGCGGGCCTTGCACAGAACGCTGTCCGATGAAAGTATTTACAGCGGCCAGAGGGAGCACTTTTTCACCTCAAGGGCTTCGCTTCTGGACCAAGCCCTGCCCAACGATGTCCTCTTCAGTAGCACGTACCCTTCTCTCCCCAAGTCTCTTCCGTTGCGGAGGCCTTCTTACACCTTGGGAATGAAGTCGTTGCACGGTAAGTGTGTCTTCAGCTGCAGCTGAACAGCCCTGCTGATGATGGCCAGTGTCCCTAGACACGTGCCACTCAGTTTGCTCAAGAAAGAGAATTAGAGGAAGTCCTGCTTGCTTGCTCAGATTATCTGGGCTCACCACCCCTCCCTCATTCAGCCTCTCACCTGGAATCCCAGACCACAGGGATTGAGCCTCACCAGACTGCAAGAATCATCTAGGATGCTTGGTTTATTTTTTTTCAGTTGAGGCATAATTGACATATAACATTATATTAGTTTCAGATTAAGATATACTTTTGTAGCAGCTTTCACATATGCAGTACAGTATTAACAACAGTCACCATGCTGTATTATCCCCATGACTCATTTATTTTATAACTGGAAATTTGTACCTTTGACTCCCTCCAGCATCTTTCACTATCCCCACCCTCCTTCTGGCAACCACCAGTCTGTTCTCTGTATCTATGAGCTCAATTTTTTTTTTTTAGATTTCACATATAAGTGAGATAGATCATACAGTATTTGTCTTTCTCAGACATTTTTCAATTAGCACAGTGCCCTCAAGGTGCAGCCGTGTTGTTGCAAATGGCAACATTTCATTCTTTTTTTTAATTAATTTGTATTGGAGCATAGTTAATTTACAATGTTGGGTTAGTTTCTGCTGTACAGCAAAGTGAATCAGTTCTACATATACATATATCCACTCTTTTTTAGATTATTTTCCCATATAGGTCATTACAGAGTATTGGATAGAGTTCCCCATGCTATATGGCAGGTTCTTAGTAGTTATCTATTTTATATATAGTAGTATGTATATGTCAATCCCAATCTCCCAATTTATCCCTCCTCCTTTGCCCCCCTGTTAATCATAAGTTTGTTTTCTACATCTATGACTCTAAATTTTCATTCCTTTTTTATGGCAGAATAATATTCCATTGTGTGTGTGTCCACATTTTCTTTATCCATTCAGCCATCAGTGGACACTAAGGTGGCTTCCATGTCTTGGCTATTGAAAATATGCTGCAGTGAACATGGGGGTGCACATATCTTTTTGAGTTAGTGTTTTCTATTTCTTTGGTTAAATACCCAGAAGTAGAATTGGTGGATCATATGGTAATTCTATTTTTAATTTTTTGAGGACCCTCCATACTGTTTTCCATAGTGGTTGCACCAATTTACATTCCCATGAACAGTGTACAAGGGCTCCCTTTTCTCTACATTCTCACCAACAATTGTTATTTGTTGTCTTTTTGATAATAGCCATTCAACAGTTATGAGATAACATCTCCATAGGTTTCGATTTGCATTTCCTGGATGATGAGTGATGTTGACCATCTTTTCATATACCTGTTGGCCATCTGTATGTCTTCTTTGGGAACACATCTATTCAAATATTCTACCCATTTTTTACTCGGATTGTTTGCTTTTTTGCTATTGAGTTGTATGAGTTCTTTACATATTTTGGATATTAACCCCCTATCAGATATGTGATTTGCAAATATCTTCTCCCATTCGGTAGGTAGCCTTTTCTTTTTTTTGATGGTTTCCTTTGCTGCACAGAAGCTTTCTAGTTTGATGTAGTACCACTTGTTTATTTTTCCTTTTCTTGCTTTTGGTGTCAGAACCAAAAAATCATCACCGAGACTGATGTCAAGGAGCTTACCATGTATGTTTTCTTCTAGGATTTTTACGGTTTCGGGTCTTACATTCAAGTCTTTAATCCATTATGAGTTAACTTTTGCATATGGTGTAAAATAGTGGTCCACATTCATTCTTTTGCATGTAGCTGTCCAGTTTTCCCAACATCATTTATTAAAAAGATTGTCCTTTCCCCATTGTATATTCTTGCCTCCTTTGTCATAAATTTATTGATCATATATGTGTGGGTTTATTTCTGGGCTCTATTCTGTTCCATTCATCTATGTGTCTCTTTTTATGCCAATACCATACTGTTTTATTGTACCTCTGTAATAAAATTTGAAATCAGGAAGCATGATGCCTCCAGTTTTTTGGTTCTCAACACTGATTTGGCTATTCAGGGTCTCTTGTGGTTCCATACAAATTTTAGGATTGTTTATTCTATTTCTGTAAAATATGCCATGGGAATTTTGATAGGGATTGCTTTGAATATGTTGATTGCTTCGGTGGTATGGACATTTTAACAGTATTCTTCTAATCCGTGAGCATTGAATGTCTTTTCATTTATTTGTGTCTTCGTCAGTTTTTTCATTAATGTCTTGTATTTTTCAGTGTACAGGTCTTTTACCTCCTTGGTTAAATTTATTCCTAGGTGTTTTATTCTTTTTTGTATATGGGATTTTCTTAGTATATCCTTTTGATAGCTTGTTGTTAGTGAATAGAAACAACAGTTTTTTTGTATTGATTGTGTGCCTTACAACTTTCCTGAATTCTTTGATTATTTCTAATAGTTTTTTGGTGGAGTCTTTAAGGTTTTCTACATATGACATGTTCTGCAAATAGTGACAGTTTTACTCCCTTTCTGATTTGGATGCCTTTTATTTATTTTTCTTGCCTAACTGCTCTGGGTAGGACTTCCAATACTATGTTGAATAAAAGTGGTGAGAGTGGGCATCCTGTCTTTTTCCTGACCTTAGAGCTTTCAGCTTTTCAAAGTTGAGTATGGCATCACCTGTGGGCTTGTGATATATGGTTTTTATTATGATGAGGTATGTTCCCTCTATACCCACTTTGTTCAGAGTTTTTATCATAAACGGATGTTGAAAATGTAAAATGCTTTTTCCGCATATATTGAGATGATCATATGATTTTTATATTTCATTTTGTTCATGTGGTTTATCACATTGATGAACCATCCTTACATCCCTGGAATAAAACCCACTTGAACATGGTATATGATCCTCTTAACATATTGTTGAATTAGGTTTGCTAATATTTTGTTGAGGAGTTTTGAATCCATGTTTTTAGGGATATTGGCCTATAATTGTCTTTTCTTGTGGCATCCTTGCCTGGTTTCCATATCAGGGTAATGCTGGCCTCGTAAAATGTGTTTGGAAGTGGTCCCTCCTCTTCTATTTTTTTGGAAGAGTTTGAGAAGGAATGGTATTAAATCTCCTTTGAATGTTTGGTAGAATTCATCAGTAAAGCTGTCTGAGTCCTGACTTTCATTGTTGGGAGATTTATGATTACTGAGTCCATCTCCTTACTAGTAATTTGTCTGTTCAGATCTTCTATTTCTTCATGAATCAGTCTTGGTAGGTTGTGTATTCCATTTCTTTGAAGTTGTCCAGTTTGTTGGCATATGACTGTTTATAGTAGTATCTTACGATCCCTTGTATTTCTGTGGTATCAGATGTAACATCTCCTCTTTGATTTCTGATTTTGAGTCCTCTCTTTTTTTCCTGAGTGTAGCTAAAGGTTTATCAATTTCGTTTATTTTTTTTCAAAGAACCAGCTCTTAGTTTCAATGACCTTTTCTGTTCTCTTTTTAGTCTTTCATTTATTTTGCTCTGATCTTTGTTATTTCCTTCCTTCTACTAACTGTGAGCTTCAATTCTTCTTCTTTTCCTAGTTTCTTGAGAGGTAAAATTTGGTTTTTTGAGATCATTCTCATTTCTTGATGTAGGCATTTATTGTCATGAACTTCCGTCTTAGAATTGCTTTTGCTGCATCCCATAATTTGGTATGTTGTATTTCCATTTTCAGTTGTCTCAAAGTATTTTTTAAGTTTCTCTTGCTTTCTCCTTAGATCCATCAGTTGTTCAGTAGCATGTTGTGTGTTTAATCTCTACCTATTTGTGAATTTTCCAGTTTTCTCCTGTAATCAATTTCTGGTACATACCACTGTGGTCAGAAGAGATGTTTGATATGGTTTTAATCTTTTTAAATTTAGTAAGACTTGCTGTGGCCTAACATATGGTCTATCCTGGAGAATATTCCATATGCACCTGAGAAGAATGTGCATTCTGTTGCTGTTGAATGGAATGTTCTGTATTTCTGTTAAGATCATCAGTCTAACGTGTCATTTAAGGCCAGTGTTTCTTTATTGGTTTTTTGTCTGGGTGATCTATCATTTGTTGAAAGTGGTGTATTAAAGTCCCCTATTGTTGTTGTATTCCTGTCTATTCTCCCTTGAGGTCTATTAATATTTGCTTTATATAATTAGGTGCTCCTAGGTTATGTGCACAAATATTTACAAATGTTATATTCTGTTGTTGAATGACCACTTTAGTATTATGTCATGATCTTTGTCTCTTACTACAGTCTTTGCCTTAAAGCCTATTTCATCTGATGTAAGTATAGCTACCCCAGCTTTCTTCTGGTTTCCTTTTGCGTGGAATATCTTTTTCCATCCCTTTGTGTGTGTCCTTACATGTGAAGTGAATCTCTTGAAGCAGCAATTAGATATATATTTTTTATCCAATCACTCTGTGTCTTTTAATTGAAGAATTTAGTTCATTTACATTTAAAGTAATTATCGATAACTATGTACTTTTACCATTTTGTTGTTTTCTGGCTGCCTGTAGTTCCTCTGATCCTTTCTTCTTCTTTACTGTCTTCCTTTGTGGTTTGATGACTTTCTTTAGTGGCATGCTTTGGTTTCTTTCTCTTGATCTTTTGTGTATATACTATAGAGTTTTGC
Organism: Physeter macrocephalus; assembly: GCF_002837175.3. NCBI lineage: Eukaryota > Metazoa > Chordata > Mammalia > Artiodactyla > Physeteridae > Physeter > Physeter macrocephalus. The sequence goes on from NC_041224.1 coordinate 152,205,866, forward strand.
TTTGTGGTTACCATGAGGCTTACTTAAAACAACTTATAACAGTCTGTTTTAAGTTGAGAACAACTTAAATTTGAACACATTCTAAAGCTGTAACTTTTACTCCCCACCCCATTTCATGTTTTTATGTAAAATTTACATCTTTTTATCTTGCGTATCCCTTAACTTATTATAGTTATAGTTATTTTTACTACTTTTGTCTTTTAACCTTCATATTAGCTTTACAAGTGGTCAGTTCACCACCTTTACTATATATTTACCTTTTCCAGTGAGATACATACTTTAATGTTTTCTTATTACTAATTAGCACTCTTTCTCTCTGCTTAAAGAAGTCCCTTTAACAATTCTTATAAGACCAGTGTAGTAATGAACTTCCTTAGCTTTTGCTTATCTGAAAAACTCTTATTTCTCCTTCAATTCTGAATTGACAGCTTTGCCAGGCAGAGTATTCTTTGTTGGCAGTTTTTTCCTTTCAGCACTTTGAATATATCATGCCACTCCCCTCTGGCTTGCAAAGTTCCTCCTGAAAAATGTGCTGATAGTCTAATGGGGGGTTCCCTTCTATGTAACAAGTTGTTCTTTTCTTCCTGCTTTTAATATTCTCTCCTTTTTTTTTAATTTATTTATTTTTGGTTAGGTTGGGGTTTTGTTGCTGCGCACGGGCGTTCTCTAGTTGCGGTGCATGGGCTTCTCATTGTGGTGGCTTCTCTTGCTGCAGAGCATGGCCTCTAGGTGCATGGGCTTCAGTGGTTGTGGCTCACGGGCTCAGTAGTTGTGGCTTGCGGGCTCTAGAGCGCAGGTTCAGTAGCTGTGGCGCACGGGCTTAGTTGCTCCGCGGCATGTGGGATCTTCCCAGACCAGGGCTCAAACCCGTGTCCCCTGCATTGGCAGGCAGATTCTTAACCACTGCACCACCAGGGAAGTCCCTCTCCTTCTCTTTAACTGTTGACATTTTAATTATGTGTTTTGGTGTGGTTTTCTTCGGGTTCATCTTTTTTGGAACTCTGGACTTCATGGATCTAGATATCTGTTTCCTTCCCCTGGTTAGGGAAGTTTTCAGCCATTATTTCTTCAAATAAGTTTTCTGCCCTTTCTCTCTTCTCCTCCTGGGACCCCTATAATGTGAATGTTGGTCCACTTGATGTTGCCCCATATGTCCCTTAAGCTTTCTTCACTGTTTTTCATTCTTTTTTTCTTTTTGCGTCTGATTGACTGAATTCCTCTACCCTATGTTAGACTTCACCGATCCTTTCTTCTGCTTCATCTAGTCTGCTGTTGAGCCCCTCTAGTGTATTTTTCAGTTCAGTTACTATATTCTTCAGCTCTGTGACTTCTGTTTGGTACTCTCTTTTACGTTCTGTGTCTTTGTTGAAGTTCTCACTGTGTTCATCCTTTCTTCTCTCAAGCTTCGTGAACATCCTTATGGCCATCATTTTAAACTCTTTATCTGGTAAGTTACTTATCTTCATTTCATTGAGAATTTTTCCTGAGATTTTTCTTGTGTTTTTCATTTGGGACATTTTCCTTTGTTTCTTCATCTTCCTTGACGCTGTGTTTGTTTCTACATATTAGGTAAAACAGCCACCTCTGCCAGCTTTGATGGAGTGGCCTCATGTAGAAGATGAACCGTGTCTTCCTACCCTGCCCTAGCTCTTGGTTGTCTCTCAAACTTTTGTGATTGTCCAAGCAGCCTAGTTTATTTTATTTTTTATTTTTTTTTATGTAATACATTATTTCATTTTATTTATTTATTTATTTTTTAACATCTCTATTGGAGTATAACTGTTTTACAATAGTGTGTTAGTTTCTCCTTTACAACAAAGTGAAACAGTTATACATATACATATGTTCCCATATCTCTTCCCTCTTGCGTCTCCCTCCCTCCCACCCTGCCTATCCCACCCTTCCTATCCCACCCCTCTCATGGTCACAAAGCACAGAGGTGATCTCCCTGTGCTATGCAGCAGCTTCCCACTAGCTATCTAATTTACATTTGGTAGTGCATATATGTCCCTGCCACTCTCTCACTTCGTCACAGCTTACCCTTCCCCCTCCCCATGTCCTCAAGTCCATGCTCTAGTAGGTCTGTGTTTTATTCCCGTCCTACCACTAATCTCTTCATAACATTTTTTTTCTTAGATTCCATATATATGTGTTAGCATACAGTATTTGTTTTTCTCCTTCTGACTTACTTCACTCTGTATGACAGACTCCAGGTCTATCCACCTCATTACAAATAACTCAGTTTCATTTCTTTTTATGGCTGAGTAATATTCCATTGTATATATGTGCCACATCTTCTTTATCCATTCATCTGTTGATGGACACTTAGGTTGCTTCCATGTCCTGCCTATTGTAAATAGAGCTGCAATGAACAGTTTGGTACATGACTCTTTTTGAATTATGGTTTTCTCAGGGTATATGCCCA
>NC_041224.1:152211697-152211804 GCF_002837175.3 Physeter macrocephalus
CTAAAAAAAAAAGGGAGAAAAAATAGAAAGTAAAGAAAAGGAAGGAAGGAAGGAGGGAGGGAGGGAAGGAAGGAAGAAAGGAAGGAAGGGAGGAAGGAAGGAAGAAA
>NC_041224.1:152212997-152216821 GCF_002837175.3 Physeter macrocephalus
GAGCTCCTTTACGCGGTGCGCTTAATCCCCTCTCCTCTCGCACCAGGAGACAAAGAGGCAAAAAAAAAGTCTCCTGTCTCTTCCGCAGCTCCGCACCCGTTTCTGGAGCTCCTTTACGCAGTGCGCTTAAATCCCTCTCCTCGCGCACCAGGAAGCAAAGAGGGAAGAAAAGGTCTCTTGCCTCTTCGGCAGCTCCAGACTTCAACCGGACTCCTTCCCGGCTAGCCGTGGCACACTAACCCCTTCAGGCTGTTTTCACTCTGCCAACCCCAGTCCTCTCCCTGGGATTTGACTGAAGCCCGAGGCTCAGCTCCCAGCCCCCGCCCGCCCCGGCGGGTGAGCAGACAAGCCTCTCGGGCTGGTGAGTGCTGGTCGGCACCAATCCTCTGCGGGAATCTCTCCGCTTTTCCCTTCGCACCCCACTGCTGCGCTCTCCTCCGAGGCTCCGGAGCTTCCCTCTCCGCCACCCACAGTCTCCGCCCGCGAAGGGGCTTCTAGTGTGTGGGAACCTTTCCTCCTTCACGGCTCCCTCCCACTGGTGCAGGTCCCGTCCCTATTCTTTGTCTCTGTTTATTCTTTTTTCCTTTGCCTACCCAGGTACGTGGGGGGTTGCTTGCCTTTTGTGAGGTCTGAGGTCTTCTGGTCTGCGGTCTTCTGCCAGCGTTCGGTGGGTGTTCTTTAGGAGAAGTTCCACGTGTAGCTGTATTTCTGATGTATCTGTGAGGAGGAAGGTGATCTCCGCGTCTTACTCTTCCGCCATCTTGCCTGCTCTCCAGCCTAGTTTATTTTTAAGAGCCTCCAGTAGCTGAGGGTGTGACAAGACCTGTCAGTGTCTCCAAGGGATGGATCTCAGTCATCACTTAGATCTCAGTCATCACTTAGATTGGAAACCGGAATTTCAGGCAGCAGCTTTTAAAATAGGCACTTGTGGTCCTATGGGACCACAAGTATAAGCACCACCCCACCACCACCACCACCACCAGTGACCTGGAGGCGTCTGCCGGCTGGCAGTCGTAAGTACTGGGGCACCAGATATATGTATAAGCGCCTTTCTGGAGATGCCTATGAGCTGGAGTGAGGCAGGTGGAGAACACAAAGATTGCGTCCACTGGCCTCTGTTCCCTGAGAGCACCTTGTAGGCCTCTAAATGTGCCAAAACAGAAGGCTATGCCTGTGGCCAAAGCTCCAGGACAAGCGAATAGGACTCTTTCACAGAAAGACTGGGGTGTGTTTCAGTCTGCTGCCTGGCAGTGCCCTGGGGGGATGGTAGCCTGCCAAGAACTGCCTCTTCGGGTGTTAGAGTCCCGTGGGACCCAGAAACATGAGCTCCTCTTGGGCTCCAGAGCCAGACAATCAAGGGGCAGCCACTGCAGCAGCCACAAAACTGGGGCACCTGATGTGGTAAAAGCTCTCCTTTGGGATGCTTGTTAAACATAGAGATTTCCAGACCTCACCCAAGACCCGCTGAATTTGAATACAAAAGTGTGGTTTGTATTGTATTTTTACCAAACATCCCAGCTGCTGTTAGGATTGGGCAAATTTGGCTAACACCAGATTAGTTATTTCTTAGAGAGTTTTATCCACTGGCTTCCCTGAGCCACACCATTGTTCTGTCTTTCTCAGCTGTGAGAATATTAGCTGTGCTGTCGGCCACTCACTTGTTGACTCATTCATTCCGTGAGTGAGTGAGTATTATTTAGGAAAAGGCTTATTGATGACGGGCACCTCCGTATTCTTCCTTTTGATTCATAAATACCTTGTTCCTCCAGCACCTTACTTGATCCCAGTTTTATTAAGGGCCATATACGGGGACTTTAAAAAAATTGCTTTTTTTCTTTCTCCTCTATCCAACTCCATTCCAGGGTTCTGCACCTACCCTCCCACTATCGCCCAGCACAGCAGATACCTATTATGGAACCTGTGTGCCTGCTTATTATACATATGGCTGTAACCCCACCTCCCTTCTGCCCTTTTTCCTTCAGGGAATTCTGCAGCTTTATCTCTCTATGTCCATTTATACCCAATTTCTTTTCCTTCTGCTTTTTCTCTGAAGCAGTGTTTTCTTTAAATCTCCTGCCTTCCTAGTTTGCTTTCTCCCTGCATTTTTTCTGAGCTTTCAGCCCACTCCCATGACTGTTCCTCCATCATCTCCATCCTGCTTCCTACACAGTTCCCTTCTCCCGTGGCAGACATCACTCAAGAATCACATCAGCTTCCCCCTCCTCCCTCTTTATAAGAGGTCCAACTATGGCTTGAACCTGATTTCTCTTTGCTGTGAAAGGTCACCGTCTATGAACCATAGTTGACACATGAAATGACCACTTTTTACCATCTGGACTCTAGAAACCACCTCCTAGTTGTGCCCTAAATAGTAGCCTTTTTTTCTCCCCTTCTCTCCCTGCATTAGGACCACTCTCCCTGCACTCCATTCCTCTTACAACTTCCTGCCTACCTTGAATGTTTCTTTCACTTCCCCTTTTTTTTTTAACCTTTATAGGGATAAAAATAAACCCTCTGTGAAAGCCTGTCTGCATGTGTCATGTCACAGTAGGCCCTGCCTTCTGGAAGCTCACATACTGAGAGAACAGCCTGGAAATCTGCTCCCCTCACACCTTCCCTGTGAAGCCTGGGGCTGAAGGCCTGGCACTGAGGAAGGGAAGGAGTGGGCCACCCTCTCCCAGCTCCTTCCCATCACCTCTTCTTGCTTTCCTAAAAGTCAGGCAGCAGCCACAGTGATCCCACACCCTAAACCGAGCAGTCCTTGGTGGGCTGATCCCTACGCCTTGGCCTCGTTGGTGTGACCACCACTGAGATACTGAGATGTGTTTGGGGAATGGGCGACCTCTTCTTTTTCCAAGTGGAAATTTGGGCCCCAGAGATAAAAGGGCAGAAGGGTTGTGTGTGACACATAAAAGTGTCTGTTCCAAAGAATCTGAAAAAGAAAAAGAAAAAAAAATATTATATATATATATATGTACTGAATCACTTTGCTGTACATCAGAAACTAACACAACATTGTAAATCATTCCAGCTACTTACCCTTAGTGGGAGCAAGTGTAAATACAACTGAGCCTTTAATATCAGGCAACATTTGTTGATTTCCATTTACTCATAATTTTGCTAATGTTAAGCACATTAATAACTAGTAGCTGCACTTCAGACCAGTTCTTTATGTAATTTGAAAGGGAAAGCAAGCACTAAATGTACTCTGGTTTATAGGCTATCATAATTGACAAAACTTTTAAATTCATTGTACACAGTTATTTCCAGAGTCACTTAGAGATTTTAACTGAGAAGTTCACTTTCAGCTTTGTGTTTGCATGAGTTTTAGTGTTACAGTCACATTGTGCGGGTGACCCTTCTCATGGAGGCACATGCTCTGCTCTCGTTTCTGCCCCAGCTGCTGCCCCATTGAGAGCATCTTCGTTTCCTGAGCTACGTTTCCCTCTCTCCTCCACCTATATGAACCTGAGCGGTAGCAGCACGCCCTCCACTGCACAGAGGGGCTCATTTCACCCATTCCTCCCGTCTCCAGGATAAGCAGAGATTAGCTGTTACTGTAGTTTAATATTTGTATTTTAAAAAATTGTCACCTTAGAAGGGGCTTGGGATGTTGGGCTGCTGTAAATCGAAAACTGTACAGGTTTCTGGTAACTGACTATACTGCTGAACTGAATGAATAAGCATTTTCAGAACTCTAATGGAAAACTGATGAATTCATAAAAGTGCTAACAAAAGATCAAGATGAAAAAAAATTAATTACATGGGACTGAGTGAACTGATGAGGATGATTATACTTTTTGTGACTTTCTGTTTGAATAAAA
>NC_041224.1:152217624-152227559 GCF_002837175.3 Physeter macrocephalus
GCCACCCGCAGTCTCCGCCCGCGAAGGGGCTTCTAGGGTGTGGGAACCTTTCCTCCTTCACGGCTCCCTCCCACTGGTGCAGGTCCCGTCCCTATTCTTTGTCTCTGTTTATTCTTTTTTTCTTTTGCCTACCCAGGTACGTGGGGGGTTTCTTGCCTTTTGTGGGGTCTGAGGTCTTCTGCCAGCGTTCGGTGGGTGTTCTATAGGAGAAGTTCCACGTGTAGCTGTATTTCTGATGTATCTGTGAGGAGGAAGGTGATCTCCGCGTCTTACTCTTCCGCCATCTTGCCTGCTCTCCAGCCTAGTTTATTTTTAAGAGCCTCCAGTAGCTGAGGGTGTGACAAGACCTGTCAGTGTCTCCAAGGGATGGATCTCAGTCATCACTTAGATCTCAGTCATCACTTAGATTGGAAACCGGAATTTCAGGCAGCAGCTTTTAAAATAGGCACTTGTGGTCCTATGGGACCACAAGTATAAGCACCACCCCACCACCACCACCACCACCAGTGACCTGGAGGCGTCTGCCGGCTGGCAGTCGTAAGTACTGGGGCACCAGATATATGTATAAGCGCCTTTCTGGAGATGCCTATGAGCTGGAGTGAGGCAGGTGGAGAACACAAAGATTGCGTCCACTGGCCTCTGTTCCCTGAGAGCACCTTGTAGGCCTCTAAATGTGCCAAAACAGAAGGCTATGCCTGTGGCCAAAGCTCCAGGACAAGCGAATAGGACTCTTTCACAGAAAGACTGGGGTGTGTTTCAGTCTGCTGCCTGGCAGTGCCCTGGGGGGATGGTAGCCTGCCAAGAACTGCCTCTTCGGGTGTTAGAGTCCCGTGGGACCCAGAAACATGAGCTCCTCTTGGGCTCCAGAGCCAGACAATCAAGGGGCAGCCACTGCAGCAGCCACAAAACTGGGGCACCTGATGTGGTAAAAGCTCTCCTTTGGGATGCTTGTTAAACATAGAGATTTCCAGACCTCACCCAAGACCCGCTGAATTTGAATACAAAAGTGTGGTTTGTATTGTATTTTTACCAAACATCCCAGCTGCTGTTAGGATTGGGCAAATTTGGCTAACACCAGATTAGTTATTTCTTAGAGAGTTTTATCCACTGGCTTCCCTGAGCCACACCATTGTTCTGTCTTTCTCAGCTGTGAGAATATTAGCTGTGCTGTCGGCCACTCACTTGTTGACTCATTCATTCCGTGAGTGAGTGAGTATTATTTAGGAAAAGGCTTATTGATGACGGGCACCTCCGTATTCTTCCTTTTGATTCATAAATACCTTGTTCCTCCAGCACCTTACTTGATCCCAGTTTTATTAAGGGCCATATACGGGGACTTTAAAAAAATTGCTTTTTTTCTTTCTCCTCTATCCAACTCCATTCCAGGGTTCTGCACCTACCCTCCCACTATCGCCCAGCACAGCAGATACCTATTATGGAAACTGTGTGCCTGCTTATTATACATATGGCTGTAACCCCACCTCCCTTCTGCCCTTTTTCCTTCAGGGAATTCTGCAGCTTTATCTCTCTATGTCCATTTATACCCAATTTCTTTTCCTTCTGCTTTTTCTCTGAAGCAGTGTTTTCTTTAAATCTCCTGCCTTCCTAGTTTGCTTTCTCCCTGCATTTTTTCTGAGCTTTCAGCCCACTCCCATGACTGTTCCTCCATCATCTCCATCCTGCTTCCTACACAGTTCCCTTCTCCCGTGGCAGACATCACTCAAGAATCACATCAGCTTCCCCCTCCTCCCTCTTTATAAGAGGTCCAACTATGGCTTGAACCTGATTTCTCTTTGCTGTGAAAGGTCACCGTCTATGAACCATAGTTGACACATGAAATGACCACTTTTTACCATCTGGACTCTAGAAACCACCTCCTAGTTGTGCCCTAAATAGTAGCCTTTTTTTCTCCCCTTCTCTCCCTGCATTAGGACCACTCTCCCTGCACTCCATTCCTCTTACAACTTCCTGCCTACCTTGAATGTTTCTTTCACTTCCCCTTTTTTTTTTAACCTTTATAGGGATAAAAATAAACCCTCTGTGAAAGCCTGTCTGCATGTGTCATGTCACAGTAGGCCCTGCCTTCTGGAAGCTCACATACTGAGAGAACAGCCTGGAAATCTGCTCCCCTCACACCTTCCCTGTGAAGCCTGGGGCTGAAGGCCTGGCACTGAGGAAGGGAAGGAGTGGGCCACCCTCTCCCAGCTCCTTCCCATCACCTCTTCTTGCTTTCCTAAAAGTCAGGCAGCAGCCACAGTGATCCCACACCCTAAACCGAGCAGTCCTTGGTGGGCTGATCCCTACGCCTTGGCCTCGTTGGTGTGACCACCACTGAGATACTGAGATGTGTTTGGGGAATGGGCGACCTCTTCTTTTTCCAAGTGGAAATTTGGGCCCCAGAGATAAAAGGGCAGAAGGGTTGTGTGTGACACATAAAAGTGTCTGTTCCAAAGAATCTGAAAAAGAAAAAGAAAAAAAAAAAATATATATATATATATATATGTACTGAATCACTTTGCTGTACATCAGAAACTAACACAACATTGTAAATCATTCCAGCTACTTACCCTTAGTGGGAGCAAGTGTAAATACAACTGAGCCTTTAATATCAGGCAACATTTGTTGATTTCCATTTACTCATAATTTTGCTAATGTTAAGCACATTAATAACTAGTAGCTGCACTTCAGACCAGTTCTTTATGTAATTTGAAAGGGAAAGCAAGCACTAAATGTACTCTGGTTTATAGGCTATCATAATTGACAAAACTTTTAAATTCATTGTACACAGTTATTTCCAGAGTCACTTAGAGATTTTAACTGAGAAGTTCACTTTCAGCTTTGTGTTTGCATGAGTTTTAGTGTTACAGTCACATTGTGCGGGTGACCCTTCTCATGGAGGCACATGCTCTGCTCTCGTTTCTGCCCCAGCTGCTGCCCCATTGAGAGCATCTTCGTTTCCTGAGCTACGTTTCCCTCTCTCCTCCACCTATATGAACCTGAGCGGTAGCAGCGCGCCCTCCACTGCACAGAGGGGCTCATTTCACCCATTGCTCCCGTCTCCAGGATAAGCAGAGATTAGCTGCGACTGAGTGAACTGACGAGGATGATTATAATTTTTGTGACTTTCTGTTTGAATAAAAAAAAAAAAACCAAAATGATCTTCCCAATGAACGAAGTTTACTGCATCACTTCCCAGCTGAGTATCTCTCAGTGTCTTTTTGTCCTCATGGGAAGTATGATTCTTGTTGTGCTGGTAAACGTTTAACAGTCAGCTCCTGGAAGGAGGCAAAGGCCCTGACTTGCAGCACTTGCCAGTTATTGTGGTGTAGATATACTCCTACTACAGCTGATTTCAGGTTACCAAAGTGATCCTATAAAAGGGTTTCATCTTCAAGGAATTCATGGAAAAGACAAGTACAGGTTTCTGGTAACTGACTATACTGCTGAACTGAATGAATAAGCATTTTCAGAACTCTAATGGAAAACTGATGAATTCATAAAAGTGCTAACAAAAGATCAAGATGAAAAAAAAATTACATGGGACTGCGTGAACTGACGAGGATGATTATAATTTTTGTGACTTTCTGTTTGAATAAAAAAAAAAAACCAAAAGGATCTTCCCAATGAACAAAGTTTACTGCATCACTTCCCAGCTGAGTATCTCTCAGTGTCTTTTTGTCCTCATGGGAAGTATGATTCTTGTTGTGCTGGTAAACGTTTAACAGTCAGCTCCTGGAAGGAGGCAAAGGCCCTGACTTGCAGCACTTGCCAGTTATTGTGGTGTAGATATACTCCTACTACAGCTGATTTCAGGTTACCAAAGTGATGTCACTGAAAGCAGACTGGGAAGAGATGTATACAAATACACTACTGTATAGAGTTTCCACCATATAGATACCTCCACAACACAGAAAATAGCAAAAAAAAAAAGTGTAATCAACCAGTGATGAGTCTTGAGTACCATCTTTTAAAAATATGATTTATTTAGTCGTAAGTTTACATAATTGAATTTTTTTAAGTTATTTTGATGTGGACCTTTTTTTTTTGTCTTTCTAGATTTTTTACTCTTAAGATTATAACCCTATAAACTCATTTATCAACTATCTTCCTTTCCTATATTATTCTTGGCACTCAACTAAAACTGCTGAAGTCTATCGTACCTTGTATTTTTACATTCTCAAGTAACAACTTAAGATTATAAAATGTGCAGTAAAAAAAAAACAAAAAAAAGAAAACTGATGCCAAGAGTTGCTTAGCGTGTCCTTGGGAAGGAGAAGGATGCCAACACCAGTTAACCTATGTTAACTCTGCTGGGTGTCCCAGCACTCACTTTCATGTGCTCTGATTTGGTTCTCACACCACCCTGGATACATCCAACTGCAGAAACCAGTGGGCCGTTCCTGGGATACAGGACAGACATGAGCCAGGGATGTCCCTCACCAGTCCCAGGGAGGTAGGGAGTCCACATGGAGGGCAGTCAGTTTCCAGGTTCCAGTGCAGATAAAAATAAGCTTTACTATCCCCTCAAACAAGCATCACCAAGCCTCCCTGGCCTGGCTGCAAAACCCACCTCTCTTGAAGTAGGTCCCTGCACCCCAGCCTGAATCTCTCGACTCTGCGAGGAAACGTGAGGAGCTGCCTTGGGTCCCACTGTAGACAAGCAGCTCCTGCCAAAGCAGACACATTGCCTCGGTGCAGGACTGACTTTTCCAAGACTCACCCCACTAGAAATGGGACAGTGGGAGGTTATACAAAAGTGAACTAAGGTTGGAGGAAGTCAATTCCTAGTTCCACTCAGCTTTAGAATGACCACTAATGGCCCGTTAGACTAGAAACTGATTCCAGGTAACCAATGACTGACAAATATATGGTAACAGAAAATGGGTAAAACTTTGAGTGGTTCTCGTGTGGGCATGAGAAGCATCTTATCCCTTGTCCCTTCCTGCAGGAGAGTTCTCAGCCTCGGACAGCTCCCTTAATGACATCCAGGATACTCAAAGGCCGCCCATGCCCGACCCCGGCCTGATGCCCCTGCCCGACGCTGCTGCGGATTTGGATTGGTCCAACCTGGTGGATGCTGCCAAGGCATATGAGGGTGAGTCTGCTGATGATCCAGGCTGGGCCACACTGAGGTCGCGGGCAGTGTGCGTGCTCTGGACACACTGACAACACACACATTTTACCAGCACAGCCAGAACCCAGCTGAGCTAACAGTTCTTGAGCACTTGGTAGGGGCCCCCACTGTCAGATTTAATCAGGTGGAACCCAGTGTTTCCTCTACATAGGAATTCATCACACGGATGCCTCGCCTCCCTGTATCTGAGAAGGGCAGAGTGCAGGGGAATCCTAGCTGTCACTTGACTGAAAACAGCACGCGTCTGGGACAGTCTTTCATCACGTCGTAAAGACGTCATTGCTCAACGCGCAGTTGGATCTGTTAGGATGCTTGTCCTGCTTGGCCTGGCCCCAGGCTCCTGCCTTTGCTCTTCTCACTCATCTCTCGGGTGTGTGGTAGCAGGTGTGCTTTCTGCCTGCCTTGTTCCTGCGTCAACCCACTGGCTGTGTGCTTGCGTTAAGCCAGTGGTCCTTAAATGCAGGCCCTTAGACTAGTGCTGACCTGCTCTGCTGAAATAGAAAGAAACTAAAAGTATTGCTGTGTGTGTTGACATGAGGTTGTCATAGGTCTTTTTTGGATAGACTGACTCTGAGGTTGCCCTTCCCGACTTTTTGATGCTAAAATGGTCTTTGTAAAATGATGGTGCTAGCAGATGATTGGTTTTGAGTTTTTGTTTTATTGCCCTTACTTGGAAGGATTGAAAGTTGCTCGTCAGTCAGGCTCCAGTTTGGGGGAGCCAATTGCCGAGGCCATGGAATTCAGAAGTCAGACAACCACAGAGCAGTGAACAGTGGATCCCCATTTTAGCTGATGGCAATTCCCCAGGACTAACTTGATTGTAAATTTCAATGTGTTGGTCACTCTCCTTCATATAAAATCACAGTTTTGTTTTTTGTTTTAATCTTTATTGGAGTATAGTTGATTTACAATGTTGTGTTAGTTTCAGGTGTACAGCAAAATGAATCAGTTCTACCTATACATATACCCATTCCTTTTTTGATTCTTTTCCCATATAGGCCATTACAGAGTATTGAGTTCCCTGTGTATACAGTAGGTCCTTATTAGTTATGTTTTATATATAGTAGTGTGTACATGTCAATCCCAGTCTCCCAATTTATCCCTCCCCCCCTTACCCCCTGGTCACCATAAGTTTGTTTTCTACATCTGTAACTCTACTTCTGTTTTGTAGATAAGTTTATTAGTACCCTTTTTTTAGATTCCACATATAAGTGATATCACATGATATTTGTCTTTCTCTGGCTGACTTACTTCACTCAGTATGACAATCTCTCCATCTATGTTGCTGCAAAGAAGTTTTGGTTTTTTCAGTGGGAGATTTTTTTTTTTTTAATTTGATTTCATTTCTTGGCTCAAAGCCTGAAGTCTGTGTATTTTGAAACAGAGGTGGTGTGGGCCTAGGCTAAAGCCCACCAAGGTGGCCAGGAGTCTTAGGGAAAACATACTTCAGGAAGCCTCAAGAAGCTTAGTACTAGCTCTTTACTAGCTCTTTAATGCGTTTTATGTCGTCACTGAGTGGAAAGCATCGGTCTGGAAATTTGGCACGAGGCCTGTTTCCAGGGAAACAATAGAACGGTACTTTTATGAGGCCTGTTTCCAGGGAAACAATAGAACGGTACTTTTATGAGCAAGGGAAAAGCTGGAATAGAAGTTGAGTCACAACAACTGTTTTTAAAAGAGAAATTACAATGTTTCTATCCTCTTCCAGCTAAAACAGTAAAAAAATTTTCCTACAAGGGTTGGGAGATAAGGTTTCCGATGCATTCCTGCCCCTTGATTAGATCTGACTGTGCGTGTAGGCCATTTCTTTTAGAAATGGAGGTCCCCCACAGAGAGGGCCCAGGATCCAGTTCCAAAATACTGAATGGTTTCTTCTCTCCGTTTCAGTTCAGAGAGCCTCGTTCTTTGCTGCTAGTGATGAAAACCACCGCCCTCTGAGTGCTGCATCCAACAATGACCAGCTTGAAGACCAGGCTCTGGCCCAGATGAAGTCTTACAGCAGGTTAGTCATCCAGTGGCGAGGGTACCACTCCACACCACACATCACCTCCGCTAGTGACAGACAGCAGGTGTGGGGAAGAGGCTATGGAGGCCACATGGATCAGCTGAATGAAGCTCATCACTCTGGTGCCAGACACTTCACTTTTTGTTCGAATGCTTTGTAACCAAATACTGTAAACACCATGAAACTGTTCTCGATGGCTTAAAAGTCGTCATTATGAATATTCATTATTATTTAATGCCGTAGTACATTTATGTCCTCGGGGTTTATTAGGTAAGGTAAGAGAAATCATTTGTGCTGAATATCCTCGGACTCCCATGCGTTTAGTCCTTGAGTGTGGTTTTTGAGTCTGTCGGTTTTGAAGCTGTCAGTTGGTCATGCTTGTAAATGTGCCTGCATCTTAGCAGCTCCCAACGTTCTGCTTCAGACCTACATTAGAACTGGGTCACCAGGATAGGTGAGATTTATATAAAATAAGTAGAAGTCAGAGTCCATACCCTTAACTCAGCTACTGCGTTTTTTTTTTTTTTAACTTCTTAACTATGTAGAGGCTGACTTTTCCATTTCCCCCTCAGTTTCAAATGGTGAGGTTGTTGGATAAATGTGTGATGTTCCTATATATTAAAGCATCCCAAAAGTCAGCCTGGACACATAGTAATAAGCCCTCCTTAATGGAGAATAATTTCATCAATTTGAAATCTCTTAAAACCTTTTGATGATGGATAAGAATCCAGGTATCTAGAAAACCTGGTCAGAAACAGCCAGTAACGGGAAGAGTGAGGTTGGCATAGGTTTGCACAGATATACCGGCGACTGGTGCTTGAAGACTTCTAAGCAAGTCTGTAAGGAAACCCTCTTCAAGAGGAAGTATAAGAGCAATGGATCGTTTGTTGTGAGTGTAACACAGATGCTGCATTTATCCTATTGTTGGGGACAGTTGGGGAAGGAAAGAGGCAGTTAGTTTGGCTGTCGAGAACTTTTTTAAAAATTGCAGAGTCGGGGGCTTCCCTGGTGGCGCAGTGGTTGGGAGTCCGCCTGCCGATGCGGGGGACGCGGGTTCGTGCCCCGGTCCGGGAGGGTCCCACGTGCCGCGGAGCGGCTGGGCCCGTGAGCCGTGGCCGCTGGGCCTGCGCGTCCGGAGCCTGTGCTCCGCGACGGGAGAGGCCACAACAGTGAGAGGCCCGCGTACCACACACACACACAAAACATTGCAGAGTCGAGGGGAGAGCCCCAAATGTCCCTTTTTAGGGTGAAGAGAAGTCTGAGTGAGCAAAGACTGTTCTCCTGAGAAAGGATTATTAAGCGGTTCCTAAATCTTTGTAGAACCTGTAGAAGCTTAAGATGAGGAGGATGATTAGGTCTTTGTTCGGTGTGGATGAGCAAATGCAAATGGAGTTAAATATGTTCTTAAAGATTATATCAGTGCACTCACAGTCACAGAATTCAAGATACGCCACTGAGAGTTACCGACAGCCTGCAGTGGCTGCGTCAGCCCTGTCAGGAGCGGGGACTGTGGACTCAACGGCTTGTGAAGGACAGCCCTGCCCCCATCCCCAGCCTCAGTGTTTTCTGTTCAACACCACTCTTATTCTGTCACATCTTTGGCCTTCAACCCATCCAAACCTGACCCGCTTGTGAGGTGACGTGGGTTGCAGCTGACCACTTCCCTTTTAAAAAATCCATTCACTGTCAGCTTTTAACTGGTCGTCCTGTCTTTCTTAGAAGTGAGGAGGTCATTATCATTCCATTTTATTTGCAGCCTTGTGACACTCCATGCCACTGTGGGCTTGCTGTAGACCTAGAATTAGCAGAAGACGTTGACACAGCTTATTTTACGTCAGGAATTCCAACTTGAACTTTGATTTTTAAAGTAAAGAATACCTTTTATTTCATGATGCCAAGAGTTCAGAGTCACCACCTCTTCCCCTTGACCTCCGGAAAGAGGCAGCTGCCAGTTGGCTCCATGGAAGCCTTCAGAGTCTTGGTTGTGTGAGGCTGAGGTTGTGTTTCTGGCTAGAACTCACCTGGAAACTTTTTGGAGCTTGAATTCAAGTAGAGGAGAGTCGGGGAAGGAGAGTTGACGGGTCTTCAGCCCCTGCCGAGCTGTGTCATCTGTCCAGCTGGTTACATGGCCTTCTCGTCCTCTAACTAACGCCCCCTCCTTTTGGTGTTCCACTGGCGTGGTATTTTTAGCACTTAAATGAAATGGGAGAAAATAAGAAAATTGTGGGGCTTAGAGTTTGCTGATCATAATAGCACAAGAGCTTAAGACATTAAGGTTGGACTGACAAGCTTCTGAAAGATGTAGCCTTATTTTTTTAATATTTGAAGATATTTAAACTAGTCTAAGTTAAGACGTGGGCCCAATGACTTAGTCGCCACTGGGTGAGTGGCCACGGGCTTTACTTACTTGAGTTGCCCCAAGGTAGAGCCTGCCCTAACCCTCCCCCAGCCAACATGCACACACAGAGGAGTAACTCTCCTCTTCTTAAAGCCTCTAAAGAGATACTCATTTCACTGTTCGACAGTTGTGTCTGCCAGAAAGTTCTTCTTGTGCTGCCAAAGAGACCATTTTTCACTTATTGTCCTATATTCTTTTGTCACAAAGATGCAGCATCTTTAACAAAGGAAGCCATTGATTGGCTGTAGTTCACACTTGTATTACCTTTTGTTGACTGCCATTTTCTTTTTTTTTTTTTTTTTCTGTGGTACGCGGGCCTCTCACTGTGATGGCCTCTGCAGTTGCAGAGCACAGGCTCCGGACGCGCAGGCTCAGCGGCCATGGCTCACGGGCCCAGC
>NC_041224.1:152227674-152234074 GCF_002837175.3 Physeter macrocephalus
GGACCAGGGCACAAACCCGTGTCCCCTGCATCGGCAGGCGGACTCTCAACCACTGCGCCACCAGGGAAGCCCCATTTTCTTTTTTAAAATGAAAATGCACGGTTGTGTCACCACACTGAGTAATTTGACATTGAAAACCATTTTGTAAATTCAGGCGCCTCCTTAAAAAAAAAAATGCCAAACAAAGCCAGCCATGGAGGCTCCTGCCAGCAAGGTCTTTTGTTTCTTGTTCCCAGCAGTAAAAATTCCTCTCCCACTCTGGCTTCTAAAGTGGACCAGCTGGAAGGTATGCTGAAGTTGCTTCGAGAAGATCTGAAGAAGGTAAACCATATTCTCAAAGCAGGTTACCCAGTCCACACAAGCTGCCCTTGAACTGTGAGAGCCCTTTGTCAGCAGTGTTTGTTTAGTGGAATAAGATGTGGGCGTTTTCCCTACTTTCTCCGTACACGTTAAGGGAGCTGCTTAGAGCTTGGTTCCCACTGACACACACAGTGCAAGAAAGCTTTCATTGTCACACACACAGAAAAAGCGTTCCCTTTTTTGTGAACGTCTTTAGACCTCAGCCAGCCCTCTCCCAGCCTCCCCACCCCTGGTCCACAGCCCAGACCCACGTGTCCTCACTGCTATTCAGGCCCTTACACCAAAAGAATTAGATGCTGTTTGTTTCTTGAGTGGCTTTATATTAAGACAGGAGCCCCCAGAGCAATCGTCTAAAAATGTAAGCAAGCCAGCCCTTATTCCTTACAACTTAACAAAGACATTAAACTACGCAGCCATGTATTTACATTCCAAAGTCAACCTGTAGCGGATGCCTCTGGAAGTCCCGTTCCCTGGGTGAGAGCGTCTTAAGGCCCAGCACCAGGCCACACAGACGGCTGTTTAGTGGAAAGAAGGAGGGAAGTGGGTGAAGGGCGCACACAGATCCACAGCCACTCCTAGCGGCCGGGCAGGGTGAGGCCACCCTTAGTTCTTTCCCGCTCTGCTCGCCCTTCCCAGGAAAAAGAAGACAAAGCTCACCTTCAGGCGGAGGTTCAGCACTTGCGAGAGGACAACCTGAGGCTGCAGGAGGAATCCCAGAATGCCTCCGACAAGCTGAAGAAGTTCACAGAGTGGGTCTTCAACACCATCGACATGAGCTAGGCCGGGAGGGGGGCCGCAGGGGCGCGCGCCCTTTAGTGCCGCCAGCAAAGGAAGGCATCCTCCGAGCTCCCGCCCCAGCTCCCACCTTTGCCCCCTTTAGGGGGGTGCACAACACAACAATTGCAGATTAACAATCATTATCATCTGCCTTTTGTAGAAAAGAAAAAGAAAAAGGTAAATAAAAATTTTAAAAAGTAAAATAAAAGTTTAACTGCTAAAATGTGAATGTCTTTATTTTTTTGCACAATATCTTTATCTGTTATGTATTTAAAAAGAAACTGGGCCGAGGACCAGGGTTTCCCCCACTGGCCCATCTGCCTCTATTTCCATCAGCTCTTTCTTATCTATTTCAGGTAACCCAAGCTTTCCCTCAGTATCCTGACAAATGTCATTATTCCTAGGAAGACAATAAAGTTTTTAAAAACTGTTTATTTGGGGAGGGGGATTTCCTTACCTTTGTTCCTAAAATGCCTGGGGAGGGAGGTGCTTTGAGAAAATGCCTACCTCCCTCGAATGGCTTGTGCATGAGCTAGTGATGTCTGTCCCTATCTTACAGAGATCAGCAGGATCGGGGTTACTTGACAATAACAAATCAGTGAACCAGAGAGAGGCAGAGACGGAGGCTGTGGGCCACACCCCTTTTCCATCCTGCATTATGACATCACTACTTCCTCCTTCCTTTCCCTGGGAAAATGGTCCCAGGTGCTGTGTGCTCCTCTGAGCTGGAGCCCTTTTTGTTTGGCTGAAGTCAGTCCCTCTAAAGTGGGATCAGCCTTTCTGTAGCCTCCTGGCTCCAAACAGTAATTGGTTTCAGAATTCCTCCAAACTAAAAATCATATGATTTGTATGCATTTTGGTCAAAAGTAGAGTTTTTGTTTGAGATTTTTAAAGATAACAATGTGGCAAAATTGTATTTTTAGCTTGCTCAAAATGATCTTATTAATAAATTAGTAAATCCTTCTCTCCAAAGCAAGACTTCACCGGTATTTGTAACTAGGAAAAGTGAATGTTAAATTGTGAACTTTAATACTTACTTGTTAGGAGCAAATGACTGTGATAATGGAATGGCCTTTTGAGACCTGCATGTCCCAATGTACAATTTCAGCCCAGCATTTTCTGCATCCTTGTGTGGCCATCCAAAGGATTCTGCTGCAGAAATGATTGATGTGCTATTTTTCCTGTCTAGTGATGCAGCTGCTTTGGGCCCCTGGCCATTGTTCCAAGGTTCTCAGTCCTGCACAGAACAGAGAAACTGGGTCACTAGTGTTGAGAGGCCCCAGGGGAGCTCCTGGTGGCCTTGTTTTTTGCCTTCACAATTGTCACTAAATTGCCACCTGTGCCCCTTCAGCGGTAACTCTGGTCTAAGGGAACGTTCAGCTATCCAGTGGCACCTGCTCAGAAGTTCCCTGCCCCAAGTAATCTCAGCCCATTCCTCTCTCCATCCCTGAAAGAAACGGGATGGATTTTCCTCTCTTCTCCCCCGCACCCCCATCACTAGACTTTTATGCTACAGTTTCGTTCACGATTGTGATTTCTCCATGGGATTTTTTTTTTTTTTTTTCTGGTGACATTTCTGTCATGGAAATAGGAAGGTTTCGGAGTGCTCTGTAAAGATCTCAGTTGTCTGTCTCTTTCTCTCTTTGACTTGTATGAAGGAGATTGTACATTGCCTGATATCTCTTTGTAAATGAGAAATACTGCTAACATCCAAGCATTCTGAAGTCTTGCTTATCCTTCTGAGTTTAGTTTTTATTTTGTTTTACATTTTGTTTGGGGACTTGGGGCAAGCTATTTATTAGAGTTTTGCAACAGAGTTCTTGTTTGAAGCCTTTAAAGACTACTTGTAAAATTCAAATAATAAAATTCATTTTAAACACTCTTTTAAAACACTTTGGTATTATTGCTTGAGGTTTTCTTATTTATTTCTTTTTCTTTTCTTTTCTTAACATCTTTACTGGAGCACAACCGCTCCACAATGGTCTGTTAGCCTACGCTACACAACAAAGCAAATCAGCTATACACACACATACACCCCCATATCTCCTCCCTCCTGCGCCCCGCACCCCCCACCCTTCCCATCCCACCCCTCCAGGTGGACACAGAGCACCGAGCTGATCTCCCTGTGCTATGCAGCTGCTTCCCACTAGCTATCTATTTTACATTTGGTAATGTATCTATGTCCATGCCACTCTCTCACTTCATCCCAGTTTACCCTTCCCCCTCCCCGTGTCAAGTCCATTCTCTTTCTTATTTGAAAGACCACCCAGTAACTCACTGACCCTCCTTGTATCCTTATTGTTCCATCAGACTCCATTAACACCCAAGATGATCCTTGAATCTTTGTCCCTTTTAGAATTTTAATAAGCTTTTATACTGTCTGTTCACATGTCCATAGAGAATTCCTAATTTGCCCTCTCTGCTTACGATTTAATATTTGCAGAGCACTTTATAATTAGTTCCCTCTTCATTACCCGTGTGTGGATTGTCCGTAACAACACCCATTCCCTGAGACCAGCACAGTTTGGACTCCTCTACGGCATCTCCCCAACTCTCAACGTTAGATGTCGTATGCTCAGGGAATACAAATGCCCGTTAATATTAGGCTGTGCAAAATGTAATTAGGAAAGTTAATCTACTGAAAAAAATCACAATGCATTCCAAAGCCAAATGGAACCAAATTTTTTAAATCTACCATGTCACTGTTCCTCTCCAGTGGTGCAGCTAATTGAGAGCTGACAGTATAGTTTCTTCCTTTTATTTGGTTCAGCAATTCTACAAATTCTAGAATTACAAGACAGGCTAAGACTGGATGCCACAAGATACTCTGATTAGCAAGCTAGAAAGTCTGTGTAGACCATGATTTTTACCTGGTTTAGAGGGTTTCCGAAGGGCTTGGACGTGGGTTGTGAGTTCCTGGGAGAAGGGCGCAGTTGACCTACATTGATGGAGGATCTTCATCCATGAGCTGACTGGAGGAGCCAATTGGTTGCACTACAAGTCTGCTGCAGGTGATAAACAGATTGGGTTGTGTTGGATTACTAACTCTGTAGATGGGGATAAAAATGGTAGTACAAGGGCAAAGGAAATAGGCGCAGCAAGCTTAAGCCATTTGCCTCTAGTTAAATGCAGAGCAATGACCTGAACAGATTACAACCTCACAGGAGATATATGTAACCACCTGGTGCTATTTCCGCAGAACGAACAAAATCGAGATTAAAGTGCAAGGTGGCACACCTTGTTCAGAAATGCACTTAAACGGTAAAGACTTGGGCATTGTTAAAGATGAACTGTGTTATTTTAAAAGAATGAGAGCACAGTAATACCTTTTCCCTGTATGAATTATGCCACTACGGACCTGTCCATAAGGAATCAACATACTCTAATAAAAAAGGCATTTGACCTGGACTCAAATCCCATCCAATTGTGTAGCGGCTGTGTCTTTAGGTAAATTACCTAGTATATTTGAGTTTGGTTTCCTATCTGGTAAAATAGCAACAGCCTCATATTGTTTTAAGGATTAAGTGGGATCATATGTGTAAAGCTAGTGACTGGCAAATTCAAGGCACTCAGTAATTATGTGTCTTTCCTTGTCTTCCATCTCCAATATGTTAGGGCTTTTATGTTGTTTTTCTAGGAGTCCTGACATATTAATAGGAGAGGGGGATGGAAGAGCCAGAATGAGCTCGTCCACTCTGCCTAATATCGGCCCGGGGCTTTTCACCCTTTGCCGTGTCTTTTAGAACAGTGACTCAAACTTGAGCTTGCATCACAATCACCTGGAGGGTTGGTTAAAAACTTGGGTCACTGGGTTGCATCCCCAGGATCTGTAATTGGGCAGGTCTAGGGTGGGAACTTTTTGTATTTTCTCCAACTTCCCAGGTGATGATTTAGAAGCAGGACTTTTGTTGAAGAATAGAGTTAACAAGAGGATAGCCATGCCCATTAGTAATTGAAAGAAATAGATGCTACGATGCGAGGCTCTTAACCAAGTCCAGAAACCTGAGTATTATTTTGACACGTTGGCTAACCAACAGAGCACCTTACCGGAGGAAACAGGCTTAAATTATAGCTAAAGAGAGCTTAGGCAAAATAACTTTTTTTTTCTTTTTTTTACTAAAAAGGTAATTTAGAGACCCCTTTGCATGAAATTTTCTGCCACTTGACTATTTTAAATTCTTGTGTTACCTGGATGTGACTGGAGTGTCCTTAACTACCATTCATGGTATGAGACTAGTTACCAGGTCAGCAAGGAGTGACTTTGGTGACCTTGAGGGGCTCACAGTTTGGGAGCCAGGCCCGCAGTGTGCGGCTTCCCGGGAGTACAAAGCCCGGGAGACTAGGTCCCAGGCTGGGAGCACTGAATTCCAGTCACTAATTTCCAAATTCAGCCCATCCTGTTTACCCTACTCTCCAAGAACCTATCAACCCTCAAAGTTACTAGACAAGCAAATTTCCCGACTGCCCTCATACCTGCTCCAAACCTAAGAAATCTATCCTCATGCTGCATCACAGCCCATTTTCTGTGCCACTGTCCAGAGACAAGGAAAGCATTTCTGATCCTCTGTATCCTTTAGATAAGCCGCAGCTCAGGCTTGAAGACACTGGCTGTCTTTTTGGAGATCATTATAACCATGGTTTTATTTGCTGCTGCTTTGTCCCCTTACTGCCCTCCTTTCCTCGGGTCTCCCACCTCTCCCCAGAAGAGTCGGCCAGTGTCGTGCTCCTCTGTTTCCTTGTCAGCTGAGCCCCTCCGGTCCTCCATCCTTAAAGATCCAAACATCTCCCCCTCTCATGCCTTAGCACATCCGAGTCATCATACCTGAGACCCAAGAGAGCTTTCACCTTCCCTGTCTCTCATTACACCTCTCATTATACGCCTTCACCGCGATTGCCTTTGGTCCTGTGAACATGCCTGTCTCAGATGTCCTCCCATTACTTCTAAATGAGCACACGTCACTATGCCCCTTAAAGAGCTCCTCTGCCAGGACAGCCCCACCTTCAAATACATGCAGCTCATGTTATCCTTCAAGTTGTATCCCTTATGACCCATTTTCAACCTGAATGATCTCCCAGGCAAAATCCCCTAAGCTTCAGGCATTTTACTCTGTATTTTTAAATACTTAAGGGATTTCATCACATGTTCTAGGGATGCACCCATCACTCCCTGTCCTTAACCAGAATGCTCTGTTCTCTTAAAGGGACCCATCTCTGTACACATTTTTTTTTTTTTTTTTTTTTTTTTTTTTTTTTTTTTTTTTTT
>NC_041224.1:152234305-152235762 GCF_002837175.3 Physeter macrocephalus
GGCATGTGGGATCCTCCCAGGCCGGGGCGTGAACCCGGTTCCCCTGCATCGGCAGGCGGACGCGCAACCGCTGCGCCACCAGGGAAGCCCCTCTGTACACATTTTTTTAGATATTAGAACACTCCCTGAATCTCTAATGAGCCCACCCAGCCGTACCTCTCCTACACATTTCTGTAATTCAGCATGTAAGAAAAGAATCACAAAATGGCTATCCACCAGTCAAATCCAGCTCCCTTGGCAAAAGTATAAATGGCTGGGAGGGTGTGGGTTCTCCCACTCAGCACCGACACTTCCACTCCCTATTGCCCTACCTACCCCCAACTTGCTGCACACATTTATGTAACTAGACTGGTAGGTAGACATTTGAGTGGGTGTCCAGGCCAAACCCAGGGAGGCACTTCCGCCAACATCCCCCCACCCCGCCCCGTTATGCACAGACATTCCCACCCCACCCGGACCCCACCTGCTCTGTGTTCCTGGGAGTGAAAGCTCTGAGAAAATACATTTAAGAAAGGAGTTTTATTCAAGTTCAAATAGCAAGCTAGAAGTAACTAATAAAGTTGCCTGGAGGCAGTCCTTCTGTCCCTGTCTTAGTGAAGAGCTGGGAATGGATTTGTAAGTGACCTAGTAATTTTTCTAAAGAGCTTACGGGTATTTGAACACAGTTACTTCTCTTAAGCAGCTTAAACATTGCTCTACAATCTTGAGGCAAAGAATATGTTTAGCAAACTCTTTTGCAGTAGTTGGTACAAAGATACATTCAGCCCAATGTAGGCACATAGCAAATTAATGAGGCTATGCCTATTAAAACATGTGCTAGCTTAATGCAGTCTAGCTTAATATTTAAGATTCCAGCTGGAGTAAGAACTTGAATTTCACTTACAGGCACTGGGAACAAGCAATTCTACCCGCAAAGAGAAAAGACTCAGTAGAGGGTAGGAGGGGTTCAGGGATATGGAACTACTGATCACTGTCTTTAAGTATTTGACACACCATGGTGTGAAAGAGAAAGCAGCCTTGATCTCTGTGGTTTCTAGAGACAAAACTGGGACCAATGGATGCAAGTTACAGGAAACATATTATGTCTGATTGGGTGGTTTCCTGGACTTGAAGCCAAGAATTAAGTTAGGCCAGGAACCACTTTGCAAAGATGCCACTCATCACCTTTTCTAGTGGACTCTGCCCTGTTTAAATAAACTTGGAGTCATGAGTTACAGACTCAAGATGGAAAGGAATCTTCAACATTACGGTTCTACCTCCCTTCCCACGAGTCAGTCTCTCTTCATCACCCAGCCACAAGTTCAGGCACCTGGGTTTTGAATACATCCAGTGATGGGGAGCTCACTACTTCCTGAGACAGCACAATTTATCTTTATATTTACTCCTTTTTTTAAAAAGTGCCCCCTTGGGGCTTCCCTGGTGGCACAGTGGTTGAGAGTCCGCCTGCCGATGCAGGG
>NC_041224.1:152236145-152240278 GCF_002837175.3 Physeter macrocephalus
CCTGCCGATGCAGGGGACACGGGTTCGTGCCCCGGTCCGGGAGGATCCCACATGCCGCGGAGCGGCTAGGCCCGTGAGCCATGGCCGCTGGGCCTGCGCGTCCGGAGCCTGTGCCCCGCAACGGGAGAGGCCACAACAGTGAGAGGCCCGCGTACCGCAAAAAAAAAAAAAAAAAAAGTACCTCCTTTTATTCAGAGAAAATCCATTTTCCTTTAATTTTTGTA
Organism: Physeter macrocephalus; assembly: GCF_002837175.3. Classification (NCBI taxonomy): domain Eukaryota; kingdom Metazoa; phylum Chordata; class Mammalia; order Artiodactyla; family Physeteridae; genus Physeter; species Physeter macrocephalus. Next base: position 152,236,370 of record NC_041224.1, read on the forward strand.
ACTACTCCCAGTCCTACCATTTTAAATTACACAAATAGAAATTTCCCTTCCCAGGTAATAACCATCAATATGTTGGGAAATATGAAGTCTTCCCAATATTATTTCTTCCCCAGGATAAGAATTCTCTATTCTCTCAACTTGTCCTCATGTGTCATGGTTTCCAGTCCCTTCCCCTACATAATCTAATCACACATAATATGTATTAAAGACACAATTGCTTTATATGCATTTGCTCTTTGAATACTTATAAGAGCCCTGTGAGGAGGGTGCTTTTTTTGTCCCCACTTTACAAAAACAAGAAACTGAGGCCTGGAAAGGTCAAATAATTTGTCTGCAGTAAAATAGCTGGTGAACGGTTATGAGCTATGATTCAAACCCAGCCCTCTGATTTCTGAGCCAATACTTAATCTGTACTTTCTCAACTGTATTGGTTCCAACTTATGGGACCCCTTCACAGCCTGGTTGCATGGATCCTTACCAAAGGGATCTAGACAGTAAGCATCATCACAGACACTGGGCCATAAATGGGGTGGGGCTGAGAGCCAGGGAAGACAACAAAGTGTCCCTAAAGGCTGGAGGACTAAGGACACCATCTCTTCTGGGGACCCTTTAGCAGAGAAGAAACTTTAAAGTGCTTCAACATTTTCTCCGATACAATATAGATGTTCTCCCTACAAATATCAACTCAAGAAAACATCTCTGTCCAATCGCAGGCCAACTCTGGAAGTAAAGAGGCTTTGAGAAGCTCAAGCCAATGGTTCCTAGACTTAAGAATGCATCATGTCCTGGCTATTGTAAATAGAGCTGCAATGAACATTTGGTACATGACTCCTTTTTTTGTTGTTGTTTTGTGGTACGCGGGCCTCTCACTGCTGTGGCCTCTCCCGTTGCAGAGCACAGGCTGTGGACGTGCAGGCTCAGCGGCCATGGCTCACGGGCCTAGTTGCTCCGCGGCATGTGGGATCTTCCCGGACCGGGTCACGAACCCACGTCCCCTGCATCGGCAGGCAAACTCTCAACCACTGCGCCACCAGGGAAGCCCATGACTCTTTTTGAATTATGGTTTTCTCAGGGTATATGCCCGTAGTGGGATTGCTGGGTCGTATGGTAGTTCTAGTTGTAGTTTTTTAAGGAACCCCCATACTGTTCTCCATAGTGGCTGTATCAGTTTACATTCCCACCAACAATGCAAGATGTGGCACATATATACAATGGAATATTACTCAGCCATAAAAAGAAATGAAATTGAACTATTTTTAGTGAGGTGGATGGACCTAGAGTCTGTCATACAGAGTGAAGTAAGTCAGAAAAACAAATAGTGTATGCTAACACATATATGTGGAATCTAAGGAAAAAAAAAAGGTCATGAAGAGCCTAGGCGTAAGATGGAAATAAAGACACAGAACTACTAGAGCATGGATTTGAGGATATGGGGAGGGGGAAGGGTAAGCTGGGACTAAGTGAGAGAGTGGCATGGACATATATACACTACCAAATGTAAAATAGATAGCTAGTGGGAAGCAGCTGCATGGCACAGGGAGATCAGCTCGGTGCTTTGTGACCACCTAGAGGGGTGGGATAAGGAGGGTGGGAGGGAGGGAGACAGAAGAGGGAAGAGATGTGGGGACATATGTATATGTATAACTGATTCACTTTGTTGTAAAGCAGAAACTAACACACCATTGTAAAGCAATTATACTCCAATAAAGATGTTAAAAAAAAAGTTATAGTCTTTGCATTCAAAACCAAAGAATGCATCAGTACCACCTGGAGAGCTTATCTAATTACCAATTCCTGGGCTCCAAGCTCCAAGGTTTAGTATTATTAGGTCTGGGTGGAGCTGTGGAAGCTTCATTTTAATAAGCATCGCAAGTATTTATGGCATGGATGGCTCCTGAGCCACTCTCTGAGAAACTCTGCCCTAAGCTTTCAAAAACTCTTGGCCAGCTCTTCTGAATAAGGGAATGGTGTGTTAAGGCAGGGTGTTGTAGGCCAAGTGGTCATCTGGCTTGAGATACCTGGATGCCTTGCCTTCCCCCAGTAGGTGGAGAATGGCAGCCTGGGCCCTGCTGGCCAGCCAGGGTTCTTGGTGACAGAAGGGTAGAGTTACCCTCTGAGCAGCCATTTATACAGTGGCTGAGAATTCTCAGCCTCACCTCACCCTACTCCCAGGTTTTCCTTTTTTAAAACAAGAAGTAGTTGCTTAAGTGGGAGCCAATTAAAATCGTTATTTTAAAACCAACTTCTAAATATTGTATCTAACACTCTTCCCTCCTTAGGATAAACTGCAACAATGTTAATTTTACACCCTGATCTAATGAGATCTCATTACTGATGTTGCTGTAATAACCTGCTACCAGCTCTGTATCCTTACTAGTGAGCAGATACAAGTCATAGATTTCAAAGCTGGTCCCTGTTTTTAGCAAATAGAAAGACAAAGAGACTTCCAGCTTATACTTCGAAACCCATCTGTTGGAAAACCATGCCCAAGGTGCTTGCAGTCTGCCTGCTAAAGCAACAGGCTGATAGGAGCAAAACAAGCCCAGCTCCCGAGTATAAACCCAGGCAAAAGTCCAGATGCCTCCCGACTGCCTGCCAAGGCTACAACAGGACAGCTGGAGACGGTGTTCCTGGCCAGGACCTCTTCCTTCAGCCGGTGTTCTGGTTGTCTATGGCCACTTAAACTACTTCATACTTGGTTGTTTAAACCACCACCATTGCATTATGCACAATCTCACATGTCAGGAATCTGGGCAGGACTCAGCTGTGTGATTCTTCGATTCCGTGTGGCACTAACTGGGGTGACTCAGTGGTATTCAGCTGGACCGGTTTGGAAAGTCCAAGATGACTTCACTCCTGTTGCTGGCCCTCAGTAGGAACAGTGGAAGGTTGAGCCCAGCAGGGCCCATTCCCCTCTCTCTACACTCTCAGAGCTTCTATCTGCATTCTTCCTAGCACAGTGGTTGAGCTGTGCCAACATGGTACTCAGGGCTCCAAGAGACCAAGGTGGACATGGCCAGTCTTCTTAAAAGGTAGGCCCAAAAATGGCTTAGTGTCACTCCTCGTGTTTTGTCAGGCCCAGAGTCATGGGGAGCGGAAATAGACACACCCTACCTTTCAAAGAGAGGCTTGTCAAAGAATATGCACCGTCATTATCTCCCAGAGCCAGCCTCTTCTCCTCTGGTTCCCATGGGTTCAGAGCCATTCTCCCTTCACAGACCGCTAAATCCTTAAGACCAGAATACAAGGCTCCAGTTCCAGATGGCGATGCAGGAGAATCCTGAACTCACTTCTTCCCATGGACACCCCAAATCCCAAACCCCAAAACTAGATGAGTGACTCCTGCACATCAGGCAAATGAGAAAATCCCACATCAAAGTGGGAAGGAGAGGCTGGGGCACAATCTCACTATAAACCCAACCGCCAGCACAGGATCAGGGGGAAAGTCACAAACCTGAGCTTCTCCCTGAAGAGCAAAGGGATTGGACCCCACCTTTGCACCCCAACTTTTAAGACCTGCACCTGAGAGCTGAATCCTCCAAACATCTAACATTGAAAGCCAGTGAGGCTTGTGTCCACGAGACGCACAAGGCTGTAGTGAACTGAGAAGCAGTCCTTAAAGGGCTCACGTGCAGACTCACCAATCCAGAGCTTGATACAGAGGCTGCCAAATGAAAAGGCCCCAGACTTTCTGTGAAAGAGGCTTATTAGCTTATCTTAAGGCAATGGCCAGAGGAGCAGGCATCTAATTTAACACACAACTAGGGCTCTACTGAAGTACTCTCCAAAGACGGGGCCAGCAGTGGCTGTGTTTGTGTTCTCCCTCTGCCTTGCTCCAGCTTGTTAGTTTCTCCCAGAAAGGAGTTTACACCCTTGTCTGGTACCCCAATTTTTTTTTTTTTTTTTTTT
>NC_041224.1:152240391-152249098 GCF_002837175.3 Physeter macrocephalus
TCCGGACGCACAGGCTCAGCGGCCATGGCTCACGGGCCCAGCCGCTCCGCGGCATGTGGGATCTTCCCGGACCGGGGCACGAACCCGTGTCCCCCGCATCGGCAGGCGGATTCTCAACCACTGCGCCACCAGGGAAGCCCCTGGTACCCCAATTTTTGTGGCTGCTGCCTAGGGGACACCTCTAGATCTCCTGGCTTGGGTGGCCAGTGGAGTTTATGTTCACGGGTACAAGACTGTAACAAATGGAGAAAGAGTTCTTAACTGGCTATCATTTGCAGGACACGGCAGAGAGGGGACAGATGGAAGTGCCCAGTCTTTCTGTGAAAGAAACCTATTAGCTTGTCCTCCGAGTTGTAGCCTGAGGGGTGGCTTCTAATTAAACACACATTTAACGGCCAACTGTAATCCTCTCCAGAGGCCTCGGAGGACAGGCACTATCTTCACACTCCCCCTCTGCTGTTCTCCAGAACACCATTATCTCCTGGAATGGAGCCTGTATCTGGTGCCCCAGTTTTTATGGCTGGTACCCTGTTTTTATGGCTGCCACCCAGGGGATGCCCCTTGATCACCTGGCTCTAATGGCCAGTGGGACTTGTGTTCATGAGTGCAATGGGTTGGTAGCAAAGAAAAAAACAGCTCTTAACTAGCTATCAAGTCTCAGCACAGGGAGAAATGCTCATCTCCCAGTCTTCCCCTGAGAGAGGTATATTTGCATAATTTAAATCTACTGCCTGAAGGTCTGGCTTCCAATTAGCCAGAGTCTAGGTGCTGACTGAAATCCTCCCCTTTAGGATACTGACAGGTCTTCTCACAGCGGCTTGAACGATCACAAAGGTTTGTCCTGAAAACTAGGGCAGGGTAGAATGATAAGTTTCATCTCCTACACGAGGCCACCCCTTAAAGACTGGAAGAGGTGGCTGCTTTATCTAATGCACAGAAACCCAGCACAGTCAAGGAAGATGAAGAAACAAAGGAAAATGTTGAAAATGAAACAGAAGATAGAACCTCAGAAAAAGACCTTAATGAAATGGAGGTAGGTGATCTGCCTGATAAAGACATCAAATACCTGGTGATAAAGATGCTCGTTAAACTTGAGGGAAGAATGAACAAAGTGAGAATTTCAACGATGAGATGGAACATATAAGAAATACCAAGCAGAAGTCACAGAGCCGAAGAATACAGTCACTGAACTGAGAGATACACGAGAGGGGTCCAACACACCTGAAGATGCAGAGGAAAGTATCACTGAACTCGAAGACAGAGCAATAGAACTCACCCAATCAGAGCAGCAAAAAATACAAATAGCTTAAGGGACTGACTTACAGGTCAACATCAAATGGACCAACATTTGCATTATAAGAGCCCCAGAAGAAGAGGGAGAGAGGCAGAAAACTTATCTGAAGAAATAATGGCAGAGAATTTCCCTAACCTGGAGAAGGAAACACACATCCAGATCCAGAAAGCTCGGAGAGTCTCAAATAAGGTGAACCCAAAGAAACCCACACCAAGACACATTATAAAGTGTCAAAAGTTAAGAAAAAAGAGGGAGGGAGATCAAGATGGCAGAGCTCACTGCCCCCTCCCCCACCATGAACACATCAAAAATACATCTACATGTGGAGTAATTCTCACTGAAAAACTGGAGACTGGCAGAGAGACACATACAACCAAGGCTGTAAGAAAGATCCACAAGGAAACAGGAAGGGAAGAGAAGCAATCATGCCAGGTCCTGCACTCCTAGAAGGGGAAGCATGACCTTTAGATCCTCCCTGGGGTGTGAGCCGTCTGATCCACATATTGGGTACCCCAACCCTGCGGTCTGTCACCAGGGAGGACAAGTCCCCACGCTGGTTTGAAAAGCAGAGGGAATGATAGAAGGGCTGTAAGAAACCTAGACTCCACCTGTGAAAAGCATGCACATACTTGCTTACTGCCAAAAGAAGGCAGAGGAAGAAGACTGAAACTGCCCAGGACTCTGCCAGTTTCCTGTGGCTTTCCTGTGACTACCCCAGCACACGGCCCAGCTTGAGCTGATCACCCACTCCAGTCCCCTCTTGCTCTGTGCTGAAGCTCCACACTGGGGCAAGGCCTGCTGCAGCTGAGGGGAGTGCCCATTTGTGAGAGAAGAAACCAGCTCAGACCTGGCACAGCATCTGTACAGGGTGAGGATGGCCATTGCTGTTACTCACAGAGGCAGAGGATTGGGAGTAGTCCAGAACTCTTATTGGTGCTGGAACTGCCAGAGCCTGCACCCACACCCATGTCAAGCACCCACTCTGACTCCTCTTGCTCCATCAGTGCTTCCCTCTGAGGTGAGGGTGCCAGTGCTAGGATGGAGGAGAGCACACACTTAGAGGGAATAAAGCCAAGTTGAACCTGGCCCTCGGTGCTCCTGCTCCAGTGACTTGGGACCTGACCCCACCACCAATGGGGTGATGCTGGCCACTGAGCAGAGGAGAAGACACAGCTCACACCTGGCTCTGGCCATAGCCCTTCCATCTCCAGCCCCATCTCCTACCAAGGTGATAGCTGCCAGAACACCCTGAGGAAGATGCGACTCATGTTCATGCCAGATCCAGCTCACCAAAGCCACTGGCCACATACAGATTGTACAAGAACGCTCCCACACAAGGATACCCCTTCAAGACTGGGATGGGTAAATGTTTCACCCGATTTCATAGAGACAGAGAAAGGTAAGCAAAATGAGAAGACAGAGGAATTTGTTTCAATTGAAAGAACAAGAGAAAACCCCTGACAAAACAACTAACAAAACAGAAATAAATAATTTACCAGATAAAGAATTCAAGGCATTAGTAATAAGAATACTAACTGAATTAGGGAAAAGGATAGATGAACACAGTTAAGAATTTTTCCAAGGAACTAGAATATATAAAAAAGAACCAGTCAGAACTGAAGAATACAATAACTGAAATGAAAAATACACTAGAAGGAATTAACAGCAGACTAGGTGATGCAGAAGAATGCATGAGTGATCTGGAAGACAGAATAATGAAAATCACCCAATCGGAACAACAAAAAGAAAAATAAATTTTAAAAAATGAGAACAGTTTAAAGGATATCTGAGACAACATCAAGCATACTACCATTCACATTATAGGGGTCCCAGAAGGAGAAGAGAGAGAAAAATGGGTCAAAAATGTATTTGATGAAATTACAGCTAAAAACTTCCTAAACCTGAAGAAGGAAACAGATATAAAGGTACAGAAAGAACAGAGAGTCCCAAATAAGATGAACCCAAACAGCCATAAAAAAGAATAAAATTCTGCTATTTGTACCAACATGAGTAGACCTGGAGGGTATCATGCTTAATGAAATAAGTCAGACAGAAAAAGACAAATACTGTATGTTATCACTTATATGTGGACTCTAAAAAGCCTCATGGCTTTTTATTTTTAACCACAAAGCAAAAAACGTAGAGTATATACACAAATGATACAAATAAATGAATCTAAGCATACCACTACAGAAAATCATCAAATTACAAAGGAAGAGAGCAAGAGAAAAAGGAAGGAAAAGAGGAATTACAAAACAGCTAGAAAACAATTAACAAAATGATAATAAGTACATACACATCAATGATTACTTCAAATGTAAATGGACTAAATTCTCCAAGCAAAAGACATTGAGTGGCTGGATGGATAAAAAGACAAGACCAATCTCTATGCTGCCTCCAAGAGTCTCACTTCAGATGTAAGGAAACAGACTAAATGGGAAGGGATGGAAAAAGATACTCCATGCAAATGGAAACCAAAAGAAAGTTGGGTGGGGTAGCAATACTTAAATCAGACAAATTAGATTTTAAGACAAACTGTAATAACAGACAAAAAAGATCATGACATAATTCTAAAGGGGTCAATTCAACAATAGGATATAACATTTGTTAATATTTATGCACCCAACAACACCTAAATATATAAAGCAAATATTAACAGCTTAAAAAGAGAAATAGATAGCAATACAATAATAGTAGAAATTTTAAAACCCCACTTACATCATTGGATAGATCATCTAGACAGAAAATTAATAAGAAAACATCAACCTTAAATGATACATTAGACCAGATGGACTCAACAGATACATAAGAATTCATCCAAAAGCAAAAGAATGCACATTCTCTCAAGTGAACATGGAACATTCTCCAGGATAGATCATATGTTGGGCCACAAAACAAGTCTTAATAAATTTAAGAATACTGAAATCATATCATGCATCTTTTCCAACTACAATGGTATGAAACTAGAAATCAATTATAAGAAGAAAACCAGAAAATTCAAATAGGTGGAGAGTAAACAACATGCTAATGAACAACCAAAGGGTCTAAGAAGAAATCAAAGGAGAAATTTAAAAATACCTTGAGACAAGTGCAAATGGAAACACAACATACAGAAATTTGTAGGATGCAACAAAAGCAATTCTAAGAGGGAAGTTCATAGCAATAAGAACTACATCAAAAAACAAGAAAGATCTCAAATAAACAACCTCACTTTACACTGCCAGAAACTAGAAAAAGAAGAACAAATAAAGAGCAAAGTTAGTAGAAGGAAGGAAATAAAATCAGAGAAGAAATAAATGAAATAGAGACTAAAAAGACAATAGAAAAAAATCAACAGAGCTGCTTCTTTGAAAAGATAAACATAATTGACAAACCTTCAGCTAGACACACCAAGAAAAAGAGAGGACTCAAAATCAGAAATGAAAGAGGAAATATTATAACTGATACCACAGAAATAAAAGGCTCATAAAAGACTACTGTGAACAGTTATACACCCAAAAAATTGGACACCTAGAAGAAATGGATAAATTCATAAAAACATACAACCTACCAAGACTGAATCAAGAAGAAATAGAAAACTGAACAGATGAATTACTAGGGAGGAGATTGAATCAGCAACCGCCATCCTCCCAACATACAAAAGTCCAGGACCAGACAGCTTCCTTCTCAATATCCCAAAAAATAGAAGAGGAGGGAACTATTCCAAATTATTCTTTGAGGCTAGCACTACCTTAATACCAAAAGGTATTAAGACAGAAAGAAAAGGACACCATAAGAAAAGAATACTACAGGCCAATGTCCCAGATGAACATAGATGCAAAAAATTCAACAAAAGATTTGAAAACCAAATTCACCAACACATTAAAAGGATCATACATCTGATCAAGTGGGATTTATTGCAGGGATGAAAGTATGGTTCAACAATGTGATACAGGGGGGAGGAGTCAAGATGGTGGAGTAGGAAGATGTGGAGTTTGAGTCTCCTCAAAATTAGGGCACCTACCAGGTGCTGTTTGGGGGCCTTGGACACCTAAAGGGATGGGAGGAATCCCCAAGCAACCAGGTTGGATGTGGGGGGGGGGGAGGAGAGGAGACAGGATGGGACTGGCACCCCAAGGGACGGCTGGGGGAAGGGAGGGGTTCCCACGATCTGAGGGGCCCACCCACAGAGCAGGGATCAGTGGGGATGGGGAGAGACCTTCAGGGTATTGGGGGATCAGAGGGGAAGGAGGATAGCATCTCCCCCACCTGCTCAATCCCCAGTAAGCCTACTCGGGTCCCAGGCCTAAACCTCAGCCCTCCGAGGCTCCCTCCATCCATGCTGAGCCTAAGCCCTGCCCCCCCACACCCCCAGGGCCTTTTCTGGCCATAGAGGTCCTGAGCATAGGCCCTGCCCCCCTGCTAAACCCTGCCCCCCTACCAAGGTTTTTTCCAGCCTTTTTCTTTTTTCTTTTGCTGTTGTAGTTCTGTTTTGCCTTGTTGTTGTTTCATATATATATATATATATATATATATATATATATATATATATATATATATATATATATAGTTGTTTTTGGCTGCATTGGGTCTTCGTTGCTGCACGCGGGTTTTCTCTAGTTGCAGCAAGAGGGGGCTACTCGTTGTTGAGGTGTGTGGGCTTCTCATTGCGGTGGCTTCTCTTGTTATGGAGCGTGGGCTCTAGTCATGCGGGCTTCAGTAGTTGTGGCACGTGGGCTTTAGTAGTTGTGGCATGTGGGCTTCAGTAGTTGTGGCTCGTGGGCTTCAGTAGTTGTGGCTCATGGGCTCTAGAGCACAGGCTCAGTAGTTGTGGTGCACAGGCTTAGTTGCTCAGCAGCATGTGGGATCTTCCCAGACAAGGGCTCAAACCCGGGTCCCCTGCATTGGAAGGTGGATTCTTTACCACTGGACCACCAGGGAAGTCCCAGGAAACACAAGCTTTAAATGACACAATAGACCAGATAGATTTAATTGATATTTATAGGACATTCCACCTGAAAGTGGCAGAATACACTTTCTTCTCAAGTGCACATGGAACATTCTCCAGGATAGATCACATACTGGGTCTCAAATCAAGCCTAGGAAAATTTAAGAAAACTGAAATCGTATCAAGCATTTTTCCGACCACAATGCTATGAAATTAGAAATCAATTACAGGGAAAGAAAACTGTGAAAAACACAAACACATGGAGGCTAAACAATATTCTACTAAATAACCAAGAGATCACTGAAGAAATCAAAGATGAAATCAAAAAATACATAGAAACAAATGACAACGAAAACATGACAACCCAAAACCTATGGGATGCAGCAAAGGAGTTCTAAGAGGGAAGTTTATAGCAATTCAACCTCACCTCAGGAAACAAGAAAAATCTCAAATAATCTAACCTAACACTTAAAGCTACTAGAGAAAGAAGAAGAAGAACAACAACAGCAAAAACCCCAATGTTAGTAGAAGGAAAGAAATCATAAAGATCAGAGCAGAAATAAATGAAATAGAAATGAAGAAAACAATAGCATAGGTCAATGAAGCTAAAAGTTGGTTCTTTGAGAAGATTAAAAAAAATTGATAAACCTTTAGTCAGACTCGTGAAGAAAAAAAGGGAGAGGAATCAAATCAATAAAATTAGAAGTGAAAAAGGAGAAATTACAACTGACACCACAGAAATACAAAGGTTCATAAGAGACTGCTAAAAGCAACTATATGCCAATAAAATGGACAACCTGGAAGAAATAGATAAATTCTTGGAAAGATACAACTTCCAAGACTCAACCAGGAATAATTAGAAAATATAAATAGACCAATCACAAGTAATGAAATTGAAACTGTAATTAAAAATCTTCCAGCAAATAAAAGTCCAGGACCAGATGGCTTCACAGGCGAATTCTATCAAACATTTAGAGAAGAGCTCACCTATCCTTCTCAAACTCTTCCAAAAAATTGCAGAGGGAGGAACTCTCCCAAACGCGTTCTACAAGGCCACAATCACCCTGATACCAAAACCAGACAAAGATATCACACACACACACCAATTAGACACCAATATCACTGATGAACATAGACGCAAAAATCCTCAACAAAATTCTAGCAAATAGAATCCAACAACACAATAAAAGGATCATACATCATGATCAAGTGGGATTTATCCCAGGGATGCAAGGATTCTTCAATATACGCAAATCAATCAATGTGATACAACATATTAACAAATTAAAGAATAAAAACCATATGATCATCTCAATAGATGCAGAAAAAGCTTTTGACAAAATCCAACACCCATTTATGATAAAAACTCTCCGGAAAGTGGGCATAGAGGGAACCTCAACATAATAAAGGCCATAAAAAACAAACCCACAGCAAACATCATTCTCAATGATGAAAAACTAAAAGCATTTCCTCTAAGATCAGGAACAAGACAAGGATGTCCACTCTATTCCTATACACTAACAGTGAAATATCAGAAAGAGAAATTAAGGAAACAATCCCATTTACCACTGCAACAAAAAGAATAAAATACCTAGGAATAAACCTACCTAAGGAGGCAAAATACCTGGACTTGGAAAACTATAAAACACTGATGAAAGAAATCAAGATGACACAAACAGATGGAGAGTTATCCCATGTTCTTGGATTGGAAGAATCAATATTGTGAAAATGACTATACTACCCAAAGCAATCTACAGATCCAGTGCAATCCCTATCAAATTACCAATGGCATTTTTCACAGAATTAGAACAAAAAATTTCACAATTTCTATGGAAACACAAAAGACCCCGAATAGCCAAAGCAGTCTTGAGGGAAAAAAGCAGAGCTGGAGGAATCAGACTCCCTGACTTCAGACTATACTACAAAGCTACAGTAATCAAGACAGTATGGTACTGGCACAAAAACAGAAATATAGATCAATGGTACAGGATAGAAAGCCCACGCACCTATGAGATAAACCCACGCACCTATGGTCACCTAATCTATGACAAAGGAGGCAAGAATATACAATGGAGAAAGGACAGTCTCTTAAATAAGTGGTGCTGGGAAAACTGGACAGCTACATGTAAAAGAATGAAATTAGAACACTGCCTAACACCATACATATAAATAAACTCAAAATGGATTAAAGACCTAAATGTAAGGCCAGACACTATAAAATTCTTAGAGGAAAACGTAGGCAGACCACTCTATGACATAAATCACAGCAAGATCCTTTTTGATCCGCCTCCTAGAGTAATGGAAATAAAATAAAAAATAAACAAATGGGACCTAATGAAACTTAAAAGCTTTTGCACAGTGAAGGAAACCCTAAACAAGATGAAAAGACAATCCTCAGAATGGGAGAAAATAGTTGCAAATGAAGCAACTGACAAAGGATTAATCTTCAAAATATACAAACAGCTCATGCAGCTCAATAACAAAAA
>NC_041224.1:152249205-152257443 GCF_002837175.3 Physeter macrocephalus
TATCAAAAAACAAACAACCCAATCCAAAAATGGGCGGAAGACCTAAACAGACATTTCTCCAAAGAAGACTTACAGATGGCCGAGAGGCACATGAAAAGATGCTCAACATCACTAATTTTAATGCAAATCAAAACTATAATGACGTATAACCTCACACAAGTCAGAATGGCCATCATCAAAAAATCTACAAACAATAAGTTCTGGACAGGGAGTGGAGAAAAGGGAACCCTCTTGCACTGTTGGTGGGAATGTAAATTGATACAGCCACTATGGAGGTTCCTTAAAAAACTAAAAATAGAATTACCATATGGCCCAGCAATCCCACTACTGGGCATATACCCTGAGAAAACCATAATTCAAAAAGGCACATGTACCCCAATGTTCACTGCAGCACTATTTACAGTAGCCAGGACATGGAAACAACCTAAATGTCCATTGACAGATGAATGGATAAAGAAGCTGTGGTACATATTTACAATGGAATATTACTCAGCCATAAAAAGGAACAAAACTGGGTCATTTGTAGAGATGTGAATGGACCTAGAGTCTATCATACAGAGTGAAGTAAGTCAGAAAGAGAAAAACAAATATCATATATTAACGCATATATGTGGAATCTAGAAAAATGGTACAGATAAACCTATTTGCAGGGCAGGAATAGAGATGGAGAAGTAGAGAATGGACATGTGGATGCAGTGGGGGAAGGGGAGGGTGGGACGAATTGGGAGCCTAGGATTGACATATATACACTACCATGTGTAAAATAGATAGCTAGTGGGAACCTGCTGTATAGCACAGGGAGCTCAGCTCGGTGCTCTGTGATGACCTAGATGGGTGGAATTGGGAGGGGGGGAGTGGGAGGGAGGTCGAAGAGGGAGGGGATATATGTATACATATAGCTGATTCACTTTGTTGCACAGCAGAATCTGACACAACATTGTAAAGCAACTATACTCCAATAAAAAAAAATGTGATACACCACAATCTGCCAATCATTGTGATGCACCACATTAACAAAATGCAAGACAAAAATAATATGATCATCTTAATAGATGCAGAAAAAGCCATCGAAGTTTTCAACATTCATTTATGATAAAAACTTTCAGCAATGTGGGTATGGAGAGGACATACCTCAACATAATAAAGGCCACATATGACAAGCCCACAGTTAGCATACTCAACTTTGAAAAGCTGAAAGATTTCCTCTAAGGTCAGGAACAAAACAAGGATGCCCACTCTCACCACTTTTATTTAACACAGTATTGGAAGTCCTAGCTAGATCAATTAGGCAAGAAAAAGAAACAAAAGGCATCCAAATTGGAAAGGAAGAAGTAAAACTGTCACTATTTGCAAACATCATGATATTATATACAGAAAACCCTAAAGACTTAACCAAAAAACTATTAGAACTAATCAATAAATTCAGTAAAGATGGAGGACACAAACCAATACACAAAAATCTTGTTTCTAATAACACTAATAACAAACTATCAAAAGGAGATATTAAGAAAACAATCCCATATACAGTTGAATCAAACAGAATGAAATGTCTAGGAATAAATTTAACCAGGGAGGTAAAAGACCTGTACGCTGAAAAGTACAAGACATTAATGAAAGAAATTGAAGAAGACACAAAAGATAATCAGTGCTCATGGATTAGAAGAATATTGTTAAAATTTCCATACCACCCAAAGCAATCTACATATTCAAAGCAATCCCTATTAAATTCCCATGGCATTTTTCACAGGAATAGAATAAAGAATCCTAAAATTTGTATGGAACCACAAGAGACCCTGAATAGCCAAATCAGTGTTGAGAAACAAAAAACTGGAGGCATCATGCTTCCTGATTTCAAATTTTATTACAGAGGTACAATAAAACAGTATGGTATTGGCATAAAAACAGACACACACATCAATGGAACAGAATAGAGAGCCCAGAAATAAACCCACACATATATGGTTAATTTATGATAAAGGAGGCAAGAACGTATAATGGGGAAGGACAGTCTCTTTAGTAAGTGGTGTTAGGAAAACTGGACAGTCACATGCAAAAGAATGAATCTGGACCACTATTTTACACCATACACAAATGTTAACTCATAATGGATTAAAGACTTGAATGTAAGACCTGAAATCATAAAACTCCTAGAAGAAGACATACACAGTAAGCCACTTGACATCAATCTTGGTGATGATTTTTTGGATCTGACACCAAAAGCAACAAAAGCAAAACTGAACAAGTGGTACTACATCAAACTAAAAAGCTCTGCACAGCAAAGGAAACCATCAACAAAATGAAAAGGCCACCTACCCAAATGGAGAAAATATTTGCAAATCATATATCTGATAAAGGATTAATATCCAAAGTATATAAAGAACTCATACAATTCAACAACAAAAACAATCCAATTAAAAAATAGGCAGAGAATCTGAATAGACAATTTTCCCAAAGATATACAGATGGCCAACACACACATGAATGTAATGTTCAACATTACTAATTATTAGGGAAATGCAAATCGAAACCACAATATCACCTCATCTCTGCTAGAATGACTATTATCAAAAAGCCAAGAAATAACAAGTGTTGGCGAGGATGTGGAGAAAAGGGAACCCTCGTGCAGTGTTGGTGAGAATGTAAATTAGTGCAGCCACTGTGGGAAACAGTATGGAGGTTCCTCAAAAAAAGAATAGGATAGACTACCATATGATCCAGCTATCCCACTTCTGGGTATTTATCCAAAGAGTATGAAAACACTAATCTGAAAAGATATCTACAGCCACATGTTTATTGAATCATTATTTACTGTAGCCAAGATAGGGAAACAGCCTAAGCACCCATCAGTGGATGAATGGATAAAGAAGATGGAATATTACTCAGCCATAAAAAGATGAAATCTTGGCATTTGCAACAACATGGATGGACCTTGAGGGTATTATGCTAAGTAAACTAAGTCAGATGGAGAAAGACAAATTTTGTATGATTTCGCTCATATAGGCAATATAAAAAACAAACACAATAAATAAATAAACAAACAAATACAACAAGCCAAACCAAGCAAAGACAAGCATGTAGATACAGAAAACAGTAGTGGTAAGCAGAAGTTAAGGGTGAAATTGGTAAAGCAGATCAACTGTATGGTGATGAACGGAAACTAAACTTTTGGTGGTGATCTACTATAGTGTATACCGAAGTAGAACTATGATGTTGTACATATGAAACTTATATAATGTTATACACCAATGTTATCTCAATTTAAAAAAATGGGCAGAGGATCTGAATAGACATTTCTCCAAAGAAGAAATACAAATGGCCAAGAGGTACATGACAATGTGCTCAACATCACGAATCATCAAAGAAATGCAAATCAAAACTATAATGAGGTATTACCTCGCACCTGTCAGAATGGCTATTATCAAAAAGACGACAAACAAGAAGTGTTGGCAAGAATGTTCATTGTTGGTGGGAATGTAAATTGTACAGCCACTATGCAAAACAGTATGGAAGCTCCTCAGAAAATATAAAATAGAATTACCCTGTGATCCAGCAATTCCACTTCTTGGTATTTAATCAAAAAAATAAAAATCACTCACTTGAAAAGATATGCACCCCCATGTTCAATGCAGCATTATTTACAATAACCAAGATGCAGAAACAACCCAAGTATCCATGGATGGATGAATGGATAAAGAAAAAGTGGTGTGTGTGTACACACACACACACACACACACACACACACACACACACAGGAATATTACCCAGCCATAAAAAGGAAGGAAATCTTGCCATTTGAGACAACATGGACGGACTTTGACGGCATTATGCTGAGTGAAATAAGTCAGAAAGAGAAGGACAAATACTGTAATATCTCACTTATATATAGAATCTTAAAAAAACAACGAAAAAGCCCTCCCCCAAGGCTGAATTTAGAGATACAGAGAACAGACTGGTGGTTGCCAGAGGTGGGGGCTTCGGGGGGTGGGTGAAATGGGTGAAGGGGGTCAAGAGATCCATACTTCCAGTTACATAATAAATAAATCACAGGGAGGTAGTGTACAGCGTGGTGACAACAGTTAATAACACTGCCTTCAGTATTTGAAAGTTGCTAAAAGTAGATCTTAAAAGTCTCATCACAGGAAGAAAACTGTGTGCTGATGCATGTTGACTAGACTTACTGTGGTGATCATTCTGCAATATACAAATATTGAATCGTTATACTGTACACCTGAAACTAATATAGTGTTATATGGTCAATTATTTTTCAATTAACCTAAAAAGACTAGAGTACCAGAAGTTTCATCAGGAGCCGTAAGAAACATGCATGCTGATTTCACCTGTGGACAAGTACCTCATTCCTCACGTGGTCATGCGGGGGAAGGGCAGGCCCTTTTCAATGTCTTTGCTGGACAGAGAGGCCCCGCTGCCCCTCACCCCTTTCGCCACCACTCCCATCAGCGGGTCTGAGGTTCACCAGTTGATAAACACTCCTTTTTATTTTTTACCCCAGCTTGGTCTGAGTGCCATGGCGTGCCATCAGAAGAGACCAGCAGAAGAAGGGACGGTCAACCCTCACCCCTACCCCCTTCCCACTAAGCCTGAGAGTCTCCATCCAAAAACCCTGTCCACCCAAGGTCGACAATGGCTGTGGGGCCTGAGAGGCCCCCACCTCTGAAGGGCCAAGAAAGAGCTGGCTCCCTAGGTCATCACCACATTCCTGAGAACTCAGGATTTACTATATATTTGGGGCAGCCCTTAGGACCCAAAGGCCATTTAAGGGCTACCAGAAGGACAAGGGTAAGAAGAGCAGTCTGGAGGTGGCTGGTAGGAAGTGATACAGTGCGGGGAGCCCCAGCCAGCAGGCAGGGAGCCAGGGGCCGAAGCTCTAGGGAAAGTCCCCTAGCTGCCTCCCTTCTGCTGCCAGGGAAGCGATGCAGCGGAACGCCAGTGTGCAGGGCTGCGACGCCATCCACCTGCTGTCTAGAGGCATGGGAAGAGGCCTGGCAGCCCTGTTTCCTGCACCTCAAGCCCGGTGAGCTTCGTGTGGGAGATCTGTCAGCGTAATCCCCTAAACAGCTCCCTCCTGCAAGTCACACGGCCTGCCTGCTGGGCCCCAGTGCTTAACCCGCCAGAGAACTGACCTCGAGAAGCAGCAGGAAGTGGAATGAAGGAAAGCCTCAGCTGGGGCGCAGTGAGCCCCACCCATCCCATGTCATGTGACTCTTCATGAAAGATGCCCTCGGAGGAGCAAGGGCTATCCACCTCCCCCTGGCACCTAAATGCCTTTCAACTTTCCAGCCACGTCCGGCCAGTCTCTGTCTTCGCAGCCTCTAAGCCTCACTTAATGGGGGTGCGATGAACCACTGCCCTAGGTTTGGGACAGCTTCCCCATGTCCAGATGTGGGGACATCTCCAGCCCTGCCCTTTGACCGGTTGTTCTGCAGCACAGTGGCAGGATGGGCCAAGCACAGTTCTTTTTTTCAAAAGCAGGGCTAAATTCTCCCTTGACACCAAGAGCGATACTTGTAATCAATCTAGCTGGGGCAGCAAAGCACACACATTCTCAGTATTATAACCACCTGAATGTTCCTAACCTCCCCAAACTGCACTCCGTGGAGGGGAAGCTCCAAGTGCTAGAAGGTTCTTTTGCACTAAACCCCAAATTATCCCCCTCTAAGTACCCCTTAATAGTAACAACAAATGCACTTTATCCAGGCCTTACAATGCTTCCGGCACTCTGCTGAGCACTTTGTGGCCGTTGTCCCATCCTGGGGGCTGCTTGGGGGTGCAGACATACCAGCATCACTGCTTTACAGCTGAGGTTCAAGGTTCAGTGGGCTAAGGAGATCGCTGAGTCACTTAGCTGGGTTTGAACACAGGTTTGTGGGATGCCCTGCACCAATGTTCCTCCCAGCCTGTTGGGCCCGGTTCTATCCTCTGAAACCCCAAAGAAAAGCATCACCCCTCTTTCTCTAGGCCTCTCTACACCAGTCTTTTCTCCTAGACCAAGCATGCTTGGGCTTCTCATTGCCACTTAGCAGCCTTGGCCTCAGTCCCCTCACCATCCTGGTCACTTGTTTGCCTGGGCTCCCTTCAGAGGGCAACACGTAGAAATGGACACAATACTGCAGCATTAGTAACCACCTCTCCACTTCTGGATCCCAGATGCCCTGTGATGCAGCCGAAGATTACCTTTTTTCGGCCTCTCTATCCCACATGAGCACAGAGGCAGCTCCAACACCTGATACCTGTTCACACGCGGTATTTTAGGGTATTCCTTCTGCATTCAGAACTTTACATTTACCTCGATCAAATTTTGTCTCGTTAGATTTGATTGACTGTTTCAGTCTCCTGAATACTTTTAACAATGCCGATTCTGTCATTTAGCACACACGCTACCCCTCAAAGCGTGTCATGCGTAAATGTGGCCTCACAAAGGACACAGATGACAATGCCGACTGGCTGAGGCTGAGGACATGGCCTGTGGCCACCACACACACCACATGCAGACTGGGATCCACTGCTTTTAAACAGGGCCCCTTGGGAAACGCCGGTCAGCCAGATGGATCCACACCACCCAATCCCACCGCCGTACTCACCCCTCTCCTTCCAGCTTTCCTCCTGATCTCCACTGCTGGCTCCTGGCCCTTTAGGCTCCAGGATTCTTGGAATGTCTGAGCAAGACAGTGACGGACTTCCATTTCTTTGTTAAACATCGTCAATGTCTGCCCCGAGTCACGAAGCTGTCAATGTTTTTCTGCGGAGTCCCCCGACAGCAGTTGAAAGTTGTGGAGCAGAGACCTCTGTGATGCTCCGGAGAGGATGAGTGTGCAGGCAACCCAGACCTTGTAAAATAACCAGGTAGCCCCAGTGGTGGACGAGGCTGAGGAAGGGAAGGCAGCTGTCCTGGAAGGTGAAAGCGGAGGCGTTTCTGAAACCCGGAGTCCAACTGTGAGCCCTGATCTCAAGCAACTTACAGCACCTGCCCCTCAAGGTCTGTGGGGACCCTGTGTGGGAGATGCAAGGAATTCCCAGCAGAAGGAAGGAAGGAGGGAAGGAAGAGAGGAGCTCTGGCCTGGAGGAGCCTCCGGGCTTCCGGTGGAGAGGGAGGAGGCCCGAGGCTCCCTCCCTGCTTTTCTTTCCATTTTCCTCAAGAGGCACTTCACCTGGGCTTTGCTGATTGGGTTCAGCCCCTCTTTGTAGCACAAAGTGCAGGGGGTCCTTACTTGAACAACACCTGTTTAAAATCAGGTATCAGATAGTTGGTTAAGGAGTTGATTAGCTTCATTACCAAAAGGTGCTTCTTATAGACGATTCGGGGTCCTCAGAGACAGAAAATGCCCCCAACGCTTTTCCAGGTGTCCCCGGGTTAGCCATTCAAAGAGGACCAGAGGGAAAGGGCACACGTTTAAGTTCTAGGGAGAGGGAAGGGACTGTCTACAGCAAAAGAATCAGAAAAGAAGGTAAATTCCCTCTGTAAATCTGAGAAAAATGAGCCTTACTAGACGAGCTGTATTTCCACCTGCTAATAACACAGCGGCTGTGAAAAGACTGGTTGGCATGGGAGAGCGACACAGGTGATGAATGTGGAAGGAAACCACAGTGGGCCCTCGGGAGGCATTCACTTAAGTCGATGTGTATTTTCCGGGCCCTCCAGTTCCAGGGGGAAGAGCCAACAAGCCCTTGGAATACTTACTACACCTCAGAAGCCTGGCCTGAAAGCCAACAGCAGGCTGCTGCTTCCCTCTGCTGGATGCTTTTAAGTCTTGCTTCAAGTGAAGAAGAGCTGTGCCAGGAGAAAATCTGAAGGCACCAAGACTTGCCTCAGACTCCTGGGGCTCTTGCGGGACTGGGATAGCCGCTGATCTGAATTTTTGCAGGACCCACAGCCCTGTCACTGTCTGAGCTAATGGACGGGGCTGGGAGTGACCCACTCATTGACCGGTGGCCTTCGGAGCACAGTTTCTTTCAAGGACTTTTCTGGGTACCTGGGGTGGCAGTGAAGAGGCAGTCTGTAAAGGCAAAGGGATCCACAGAACACTGAGCAAATGATAAAGACACTGCTTCAACCTGAACAGACATTTCTCCAAAGAAGACATACAGATGGCCAACAGGCACATGAAAAGCTGCTCAACATCACTCATCATTAGAGAAATGCAAATCAAAACCACAATGAGGTATCACCTCACACCGGTCAGAATGGCCATCATCAAAAAATCTACAAACAATAAATGCTGG
>NC_041224.1:152258063-152300638 GCF_002837175.3 Physeter macrocephalus
AGTGGCATGGACATATATACACTACCAAATGTAAAATAGATAGCTAGTGGGAAGCAGCTGCATAGCACAGGGAGATCAGCTCGGTGCTTTGTGACCACCTAGAGGGGTGGGATAGGGAGGGTGGGAGGCAGATGCAAGAGGGAGGAGATATGGGGATATATGTATACATATAGCTGATTCACTTTGTTATAAAGCAGAAACTAACACACCATTGTAAAGCAATTATACTCCAATAAAGATATATAAAAAAACCCACAATGAGATGTCGCCTCACACCTGTCAGAATGGCCATCATCAAAAAGTCTAAGAATAACAAATGTTGGCAAGGATGTGGAGAAAAGGGAACCCTTGTACACTGTTGGTGGGAATGTAAATTGGTGCAGCCACTGTGGGAAACAGTATGGAGGTTTCTCAAAAAACTAAAAATAAAACTACCATAAGGACTTCCCTGGTGGTGCAGTAGCTGAGAATCCACCTGCCAATGCAGGGGACACGGGTTCGAGGCCTGGTCCAGGAAGATCCCACATGCCGCGGGGCAACTAAGCTTGTGCGCCACAACTGCTGAGCCTGTGCTCTAGAGGCCACGAGGCACAACTACTGAAGCCCGCGCACCTAGAGCCCGTGCTCCACAGCAAGAGAAGCCACTGCAGTGAGAGGCCTGCCTACCACATTGAGGAGTAGTCCCTGCTCGCTGCAACTAGAGCAGCAACAAAGACAAAACACAGCCAAAACAAACAAACAAACAAAAACAAAACTACCATATGACCCAGAAATTTCATTCCTGGGTATATATCCAAAATAACCAAAAACACTAATTTAAATGGTACATGCACCCCAGTGTTTATAGCAGCATTATTTACAATTGCCAAGATATGGAAGCAATCTAAGCGTCCATCAACAGATGAATGGTTAAAGAAGATGTGGTGTGTATACACAATAGAATATTACTCAGCCATAAAAAAATTAAATTTTGCCATTTGCAGCAACATGGATAGACTTGGAGGGTATTAAGCTAAGTGAAATAAGTCAGACAAAGAAAGACAAATACTGCATTATATCACTTATATGTGGTATCTAAAATTTTTTTTAAGAAACATAGTGAATATGACAAAAAAGAAATAGACTCACAGATATAGAGAACAAACTAGTGGTTACCAGGGGGTAGAAGGAAGGGGGAGAGGTGAGACAGGGGTAGGGGATTAAGGGGTACCAACTACTATGCATAAAATAAATAAGCTACAAGGATATGCTGTACAACACAGGGAAGCTAGACAATATTTCATAATAACTGTAAATGGAGTATAACCTTTAAAAATTGTGAATCACTATGTCGTACACCTGAAACTTATATAATATCATACATCAACTATACTTCAACTTTAAAAAAGGCATTGCTTCAACCCAGAAGGTGTTCAGAAGACAGAGAACTTCTGTTGATGGCTCCATTTTCCTCCCCTCAGACTGATGGGAAAACCTCCTACCACCTATGACCTCCCCCCACCAGCATCTGAAAAGTCCTGGGGAGCCAGAGCAACTGGAAAGAACTAGGGAGTGGTGTGTGGATGAGCTGCGGGGGCCCTGATTTCTCTGACCAGGAATTCTCCACAAAGTGATCTGCTAAGTACCCAGACATTTTGTTTTTCGCCTAAAGCAAGTTCCAGAAATGTCAAGATTGTCCAGCAGGGAAGGCCCTGGAGTCCACCCTTCCCCAGACCATGAGCTCCCCCCACTTCAAGAGATAAAAGGAGGAGAAGGGTGTCAGGATTCACCAAACTTATTTATGGAGTGGATTACGACTTTATTGAATAAAACGGTGTGTAAGAAATGTCACATTTCTTTCCTTTCTTCCCAATCCAGATCTATCCTATCTGCTCTAATCTGGCTAGGTTGAAAGGGAATTCCATCTTGGTAATGACCGAAGCTCTCACCTGCCCTCCCACGGTCATATAAAGGTCCCAGGGGTCCTAGCAGGGAGGTCCCAGGTCTTCTGGTCACCATATCCTGGTTTGATATGCTCCTTGTTCTTATCTGCTGAGCCAGGGCATGGAGGTCACTCCCCAAGTCACAGCCCCAGCTGTGTTCCAGCAGATATTCTCCTCGAGGTCCTGCCACATCCCAGGGATGCTGTGCTCAGAACCTAAGTACTCCCGTCCCCTTCCCGGGCATGGGGGAAGCTCTCAGAATCTCATTCCAGTCTTCCTGTTTCTCCGTGCCCAGCACAGCTTGAGGCAGGGGTAAGCCTCAAATGGCCCCTCACTCTCAGCACCAGCCTTTAAACCCGGGCAAGAGGGGTGCCACGCTATACAGGGCCCACAAATCATGCATGTACGCACACTATACACACACACACACACACACACACACACACACACACACACACACTCGGGACACAATCCCCAGTGCTGGCACAGAGTCACCTGTAAACCCTAAACAGTCGCCTTACTAAAACCTATCAGGCCTCAGAGAAATGCCTGCCCTTGTCTTTTGCTCTGTGGCTTCAAAATAAAAGGTGGTGGAGACAGAATGCTTGAAGGGAGCTGGACACCACTGTGAAAAGTGGGGAGGAGTTGAGCACTGGAGGTGTCTAGGGTGGAGAAAAGACACGTTAGCTTGTCAAATGCACCCTCTTAAGTAGCATCAAAAGAATAGCTTTGTGCACAACAAAGTGTTGCTTCTCTATAGTTCGAAGTGTCCATTTTCTAGCTTCTCTTCTTGTTCCAGTTCATGGTCCCAATCTGTGACGTTCACAACAGGTGCATATGGCGGCTGAGGACCATTTTGTAATATTAAACAATTCATATTACTCTTCAGCCTGTGTATGTAAAGGTCTAGGGATAACATATTTGAAGTAATATACCAAATCATTTTTATGTTTACATTTATGGTAATTTACATTTTTGATAAATAGATATTAAAATTGGGTGCATTTGGGATACAATTCCCTTTAATTTCTCCAGATCCTTGAAAATAGGAGAACAAATCAGGATGACGAAAAAATAGAAAATCTGACAGAGGAAATCAGAAAAAAGGCTGAAAAGAGAAAAGAAATAGAAAATCTTTAGAGAAATGGACCGCTTATATTTTTTAGAAACAGGAAATGCTGAAAGTGAGCAGGTTTGCATGTCAAAATGCACTCATGTCATTATGAAAATGGACAGAAGACTAGATAAGCAGCCAACAGTCAAGATATACAACAATGACAAGGAAATACGTGTCAAGACTTGAAATATTATATGTCCAATATTTAGCCAAATATAATGATGCTTTTGATGGCACTAACAGTGCAATATTTATAGAAACAATGGGTAATTTTAAAGTTTAACAGAAATGATTTTGAAATGTGATGCTATAATGGACGAAACACGTAGTTTGGAAAAAAATTAAAGAAATAATCCCTCCCTAGGATGGAGAATTCAAAATGAGATTATTAATTTATGAGTAATAAAGTCAAAAAAACATACAAATATCCAATTCAACTAGATTGTACTAGGGAGGGACAAAATCATGGTGCATAACTAACATTTTTATACATATCATTGAGCTGCCAGAAGAAAACAAGGAAGTTGAAGTTAATGAATGTTTTTAACTGGTTTTGCAAATATTGTAAAAGATAATATTCTTGTTCTAAGTGAAGAACTAAAAAAAGTTTAAATTTTAGGCATTCATTGAAAGCAGAGATGCACACACTTTTTATATGAAGGGCTAGATAGTAAATATTTTAGTCTCTCTAGCCTAGACTGTGCTTGCAATCCTTCCAGCTCTTTCAGGCATAAAGGATAGGTTCCAGGATAGTACTGGGGTCAGCCTGTCCCAGACGGAAAACTTTAGGAAATGCTGAAAGAGATCACAGGATCCCCAGCCCAGGATGCCTAAACGGGTTCCTGTTTACAAACGAGCCCCGTTAAGGGGCTCCTGCAGACTCGGAGACCCCAACCTCAATTTCTCAACATCCTGTTTACCATCTGCCACTGGAAGGACAAAATTAGACATGTCTGTGGCACATGATATTTAATAATCTCTTATCGGTGCCGCATATTTTCGTTGTGAATATTTTAGGACTTTTATCATTTAACTGGATTCACATATCTTCTAAGGGATCCAAGCTATTTGATCAACAAAGTTGTCTTTACATTGTAAATTCAATGTAGAAGAGTTTCCTAGTTCTTTTATATTTTTAGGTTTCTTTCTGTGGTCCAACCCATCACCTTCATATTTCTAGAAGAAGAAACATAAAAAGAAAAAGAAAAAAGCCCTTGCAACTTCATAGGGGTGACTATAGCAGCACAGCATGCTGATATCCTAAAGAAAGCAGACAGCACAGTTCCAGGTAAAACTTAGAAAGTTGAGACTATATTTTACTCTATATTAATAAACTCTAAATAAAAAGTTATTTCTCTGATAACACAAAGTCTTCTTTGAAGCTGTGGAAGGGAGAGTGTGTGTGTGTGTGCTTGCTATTTTTATTTTTCTTAATGTACTGATAGGCTGGGCTGGGCTGGGATTGGATAGAGAACTTCAGAGAAAAAGAGTAGAAACCACTCAACTCTTGAAGTTTGCCTGCTGGTCTCCTAGCAACTGGCTTCTTGTCACAATCGAGCTGTGCAGGGACTCGGAACACTGTGAAGGGCCATGGATTCGCTTTCCCACTGGATAATGAAGTTGTTTGTAATTAATACAAACATTCCATTTAAGGGGTCATGAAGGAAAGAGGGAGAGTTTTCAGAATAAGTTTCCTTTTCTTTTTAAAAATTCTTTTCCATTGTGGTTTATTACAAGATATAGTTTCCTATATTATACAGTAGGTCCTTGTTGTATATCTCTTTTATATACGGTAGTGTATATATGTTATTCCTAATTTATCCCTCCCCCCCTTTCCCCTTTGGTAAACATAAGTTTGTTTTCTATGTCTGTTGGTCTGTTTCTGTTTTTTTGTAAATAAGTTCCTTTGTGTCATATTTTAGATTCCACATATAAGTGTTATGTGATATTTGTCTTTCTCTGTCTGATTGACTTTACTTGGTATGATAATCTCTGGGTCCACCCACGTTGCTGCACGTGGCATTATTTCATTCTTTTTTGTGGCTGAGTAGTCAGAACGAGCTTCTCTGGGTTGCTGTGTCTGCTGTTGTGACAAGAGAAGAGGTGTGTGTGAGGGTGATAGTTGGCTTAGTCCTTAGAGGAGCCGGAGTTGCTCATGCAGCCTCCTCCATGCACACGGGGGCCAGGCGGGCTACCTGAACGAGGAAGGAGGCAGGTGAGGCACTGGAGGGCAGGACCAGACTGGAGTGAGGCAGGTGAGGAGAGTGAGACATTGGGGTGAAAATGAAAGGAGGCATTCACTCTCTGGGTGATGATACAAATGCTGGCTCTGCACTCGTAGCCCCTGCTTACATTAAGCAACCCACTGACCCCATTCCAGGCTCTGCTGGAGGGGCATGTCCTGCCTCAGGACAGCATTTGCTTCTGAGACTATGAGCCCAGTTACCAGATCACTTGGTTTTTAAAGAAGCAACAGGAATCTAGGTGTGTGTGTGTGTGTGTGTGTGTGTGTGTGTGTGTGTGTGTGTGTGTGTGTGTGTATGTAAATCTCCCAATTTAAATATACAGTCTACTATATATAAAATAGATAATCAACAAGGACCTACTCTATAGCACAGGGAACTCTACTCAATACTCTGTAATAACCTATATGGGGAAATAAGCTGAAAAAGAATAGATATATGTGGGGACTTCCCTGGTGGTACAGTGGTTAAGACTCTGCTCCCAACGCAGGGGGCCTGGGTTCGATCCCTGGTCAGGGAACTAGATCCCGCATGCCACAACTAAAGATCCCTCATGCCACAGTGAAGATCCCGTATGCTGCCATCTGACACCCAGCGCAGCCAAATAAATAAATAAATACATACATAAATATTTTTAAAAAAGAATAGATATATGTGTATGTATAACTAAATCACTTTGTTATACACCTGAAACTAACACAATATTGCAACTCAAATATACTCTAATAGAGAATTTTAAAATAAATAAATAAATAAATAAAATTTGCTTATTTTTCTTCAAAAAATAAAATAAAAATATTTTTATGCAAATGTTTTTCGTTCCCTTGGGACACATGAGGACCAAAATTTGAATCATGACCCTTTGCTTAAATCTCTTCTAAGCAGACTTTGCTTTTAAAAACTCTTTTTTTTTTTTTCAGTTTGCGGTACGCGGGCCTCTCACTGTGGCGGCCTCTCCCGTTGCGGAGCACAGGCTCCGGACGTGCAGGCTCAGCGGCCATGGCTCACGGGCCCAGCCGCTCCGCTCCGCGGCATGTGGGATCTTCCCGGACTGGGGCACGAACCCGCGTCCCCTGCATCGGCAGGCGGACCATCAACCACTGCGCCAGCAGGGAAGCCCAAAAACTCTTTTCTTATCCCATTCCTAAAGGCATGCACTCCCCTTCAGGCAGGATGATGACTCAGGAGTGTGAGAAGCATCAGAGCCTTTTCAGTCCCACAGCTCAGTCTGTGAGCTATGCCCCACCAGACACGGGGGTTCAGCACTCTAACACCTCTCCCCACACTGAGTGCAGATCCTTAGTGGAGGGCTGTGGTGGACAGGGGAGACCAGGGCTGTTGCGGAGCACAGGCTCCGGACGTGCAGGCTCAGCGGCCATGGCTCACGGGCCCAGCCGCTCCGCTCCGCGGCATGTGGGATCTTCCCGGACTGGGGCACGAACCCGCGTCCCCTGCATCGGCAGGCGGACCATCAACCACTGCGCCAGCAGGGAAGCCCAAAAACTCTTTTCTTATCCCATTCCTAAAGGCATGCACTCCCCTTCAGGCAGGATGATGACTCAGGAGTGTGAGAAGCATCAGAGCCTTTTCAGTCCCACAGCTCAGTCTGTGAGCTATGCCCCACCAGACACGGGGGTTCAGCACTCTAACACCTCTCCCCACACTGAGTGCAGATCCTTAGTGGAGGGCTGTGGTGGACAGGGGAGACCAGGGCTGTGGTGACCGGGGAGACCAGGGCTGTGTTGACGGGGTGACCAGGGCTGTAGGGGGGGTGAAAACTTGGTGACCAGGGCTTGCCGCCAGTATTTATAGAAGTGAAGAGTCCAATGAGGAAAAAGACTGCAGAAGGAAGGGCATATTGAGGGTTCACATTTGGTGGGTGGGGCAGGGTGAGCAGCGGTTTAGCCGAGGGCATAGGCAAACTTGTGAAGCTGAGTTCTGCTTCTGGGTAGGCTAGAGTAGGTCATGGCACACCAACTCACTTACTGACAAAGAGCAGAGAAAACTGGATAAATTACAAAAGTCATATTTTTAATGGCATCAAAGAGTTGAGGAAGCTACAAGGATAAATGGACTAATATTTCAGAAAGGGGAGAACTGTCTGGAGCTGAGTGGACAGTTGGCTGCCCTTTATTTCCCTGGGTCATTTTCTGATTCTGGGCTGGGCTGAGCACCACGCCAGGGAGGGAGCAGCAAAACTCTCGGGGGCCCTGAGGGGTTGCACTGCTCAAAGCGGTGTCTCCAACTCATGGCTAGCTTCCCCCAGAAAACTTTTCTGAATCTGAGGCTGTGAGGGTGACAAAAGAGTTAGGTGACAAGTTTTAAAAGGCAGAGTGAAATATGCTATGGTCTAGGGGTGCTGAAGAAACTAAAATGGCCAGGTGGAAATGAACTGAAAACAAAAAGGCAACTGATGAAAGCTATAGGGAGAGGGGTACACTGACACCGAGATTCCATAGGCTCTTTTTACCTGGGGTCACTTATGAATTCTGGAAGCTGCTAGAACCTGGGAGTCGAGGCTTGCCTCTAAGTCTGCAGCTAGAGGTGGAGGGCTTATGATATTTCTGAGAAACTGGGGTGATACAACTGAAGACTAGGGGACCTCAGACAGATGGCTGGGCTCCCTCTCAGGATATGTACTAAATTTTGAATCTGTATGAGGTGAGATGTTAAAAAAGCTAAGCTGAAAACCTGTGAAGGGCAGAGCTCTCCTGTAGTCTTCAGGTGAAGGAGCCAAAGACCTGCCAGGCTCTAACTGAAAACTCTGCAGAGTCACACCCTAGGCACAGGGTAAGCTGGAGGTAGACCGAGTGTTGCCAAAACTCTTACCAAAATCTCATCCAAGGCCTGATTCAGCTCAACCTCTGATGGACAGTCTCCTGCCTGATGCCTAACAGAGGAAAAGGGGAAGATAACATCATTTGGAGCCTTTACAGATCTTTCATCAAAATGTCTGGCATCTAATAAAAAATTACCAAACATGTGAAAAGCAAGATTGTACGACAGATAACTAAATTAAAAACCTAGACAATAGAAATAAACCCATAGATGGTCCAGATAGTAACGGATAAGAACTTTTAAATAGCTATGATTAATATACTCAAGAAAGTAGAGAAAAGGATGGACAAAAGAGATGACAGAATAGAGAATTTCACCAGACATTTGGAATAGAATCTATAAAAAAAGAATCAAATGGACATTCCAGATCTGGAAAATACAATATTTAAACTTGAGAACTCAATGAATGGGTTTAATGTCAGATTGTGAACATAATTTACTAACTAGTTGGAAGACAGCCTACTAGAAAATATTCAAAATAAATATACAGAAGAAAAATATGAAAAAGTAAACATCAACAGTGTGACATGTGGGGTCACTGGAGTCTCAGGAGAGAAAGAGGGAACGGAAAGAAACAATAGTTAAAGGGGTTATGCTTAAAAATTTCCCAAACTGATGAAAGACAGATTCCCTCCCACAGATTCAGAAAGCTCAGCAAACCCCAAGCAAGATAAATACAAACTTGTGGGGCCCTTCTGTGCTGTTTTTAGATCCTGAACTGAGTACAATAAGAAGTAAGGGCTTAGACTTAGAGAAATAGAAATATTTATTCTGGGGTATTGACCACCTTTGGTTAGAAAACTGACATATTTCACAAACTCCCTATGACTACTCCCCATTTCCCAAGGCACTTTGGACACTGAAACTGCCCTGCTTTGCTGTTGTTTTTTCTCTACTTGGAATTCTCCCTCTCATCTGCCTGTTGAATCTCTGTTTGTCCTTCAAGACCTGAGGCATGTAATGCTTATCACTGCTGATCATTTTGAGGTTGAGGGGAGGGCACACTCGCTATACTCACCAGGAGGAAACAGTGCTGCAGAAACACCACTGGCCCCTCTCTTTTCCTCTTGACTGTATCTCCTTATGGAAGGAGGCATGATTTATTTGACTGGACCATTGGAGAAAAGTTATATTTCTCTATTCAGTGAGGCTAACAGGCTAAAATCGCCCCTACACGTGGCCTTTCTCTCTCTTCTGCATTCAACTTTTGTGCCACAGTCCACAACCCAGCCTGCTGCTGGCTCAGAGTCTGCCCTACTCACCTGGTTTTCTCATGAACTCCCTGTGTGCAGGTACTGAAGTCTAGACTATGAGAGAAATGTGAAGATGTTTTTCACCCACAGCCCCAAGCTTCATTCTCGAAGCCATTTTTTTTTTTTTTTTTTTTGCGGTACGCAAGCCTCTCGCTGCCGTGGCCTCTCCCGTTGCGGAGCACAGGCTCCGGACGCACAGGCTCAGCGGCCATGGCTCACGGGCCCAACCGCTCCGCGGCACGTGGGATCTTCCCGGACCGGGGCACGAACCCATGTCCCCTGCATCGGCAGGCGGACTCTCAACCACTGCGCCACCAGGGAAGCCCCCAAGAGACTATCTTGAGCGTGGCATAATCTTTCCAAGTCTCAGGATCATGATTCAGGATAGGAATTCTGTTTCTACAGAACAATAAACTCCCAAGTGGCTATTGAGATATAAGTCTCCTTGCATCTGCATTAAGTGATGGCTGTGATTTTCAAGTTCAGGGTTTTCTACCTTCTTCCTTTCTGTTATCTGATGCTTATGATATCCAATTGGGGCTAACCTCCAACCACCAGTTAGCTACCTCTCGTGTTTTGGGGGCAAGAAAACCAGCTAGCTAGCACTGTCATAACTATGTGTTAAAAAAACAGTAAAAAGATTCTGATTGATTGAGAAGCGCTTTTATAGAATCCAGAGCCTGGGTTTAGAGCATAGACATGACAGCCACAGTGATCTACTCTGCTGGGTGGTTCCTGCATCTATCACCCCCATTAGGTGTTGGGGGTGGTGAGGAGATAACAGCAAGAAGCAAAAGAGAAGGTGAAACTCCTGGCTCTGGAGGAGGCTGATTTCTTAAAGAGATAACAAGCATGGAAGAGGGGGAGGGGGACCAGGGAGGGTGAAAAGACAGCTGTTGAAACCACTTACAGGGGAAAAATCTGATTTGTTGTGCTTTTATTGATGAGCTCACACTTAGCAGTGACTCTGAATTAATTTACCTTAAACATCTTAAATACAGCACGACAATATAGTTTAGCACCATGAGCTGAGCAATCAGCCTTTCTAGACTGAGCTGGATTAGGAATTAAAACAGAGTCTTCTAAGGAATTTAACACAGAAGGAATTTGGCTTATTTTGTAAAGCAACACAATTTTTAATAACTCTTCTTACTAATTACTAGAGAAATGAGTACCAGCTTTGGAATCACTTAGGTAGTTTGGGCCAACATCAGATATATTCAGATGTTTACTCCATTCCCACATTGGATTATATGTGTTTTGGGAAAGATGTGTGTGGGCACTTCCTATCAACAGTGTTATACACAAAGCAGTAAAAGTAAGGGAATAACATACAAGATTTTATTTCTCCTTTGTATTTATATCAAAAACTTTTTTGATTCATATAAAAATGTTATTGTAGTTTTCTTTGGATTTTTATTGACAATTTATTGACAAGTGTAGCTTGGTGTGTTTTTATTTAATTGAGAAAAATCATTCTCTTGTGAGTCTCTCTTAGTTATGTAAATATAAAGAAGGTTGGCCTCATGAATCTAGAGTTAGGGATAACAAGATTCCTGAGTTTTTCAAGGGCCCTGGAAAAAGCTACCTTATCCCATGTTATGCAGAGTTGATTTCCAAGGAGGAAATGAACTGATGCAATAGTCCTTGTGTTTGCCTTCTTTCTTTTTTTTAAAAAAAATCTTTATTGAGATAGAATTCACACGTCATATGTCTTAGTTTGCTTGGGCTGCTATAACAAGATAGAT
This sequence comes from Physeter macrocephalus, assembly GCF_002837175.3. Lineage (NCBI taxonomy): Eukaryota > Metazoa > Chordata > Mammalia > Artiodactyla > Physeteridae > Physeter > Physeter macrocephalus. The sequence continues at coordinate 152,269,185 of NC_041224.1, forward strand.
GGGTAGCTTAAATAACAGGTATTTATTTTTCACAGTTCTGGAGGTTAGGAAGAACAAGATCAAGGTGCTGGCAGATTTAATTCTTGGTGAGGGCCTCTTCCTGGCTTGTATACAGCACCTTCTTGCTGTATGCTCACATGGCCTTTCCTGAGTGCATGCATGTGGAGAAGGGATCTCTCCATCTTCCTTATAAGGGCACTAGTCCCGTCATGAGGGTCCCACGCTCATAACCTAATTTAAACCTAATTATCTCCCAAAGGCCCACCTCCAAATACTATTACGTTGGGGGTTAGGGCTTCAACATATGAATTTGGGTGGGGGACACAAACATTCAGCCCATAACACCATACAATTCACCCATCTAAAGTATACAATTCAATGAATTTTCATATACGCACAGATATGCACAACAATCGTCACAGTCAACTTTGGAACATTTTTCTTATCTCATAAAGAAACCCCATACTCCTTAGCTATCATCCCATTCTCCCCCAGTCCTCGGTCCTAAGCAACTGCTAATCTACTTTCTGTCTCTATAGGCTTGCTTATTTTGTACATTTCATATGAATGGAATCACATAATATGTGGTCACTGGTGTCTTAGATAAGTGGTCTGGTTGAGGGTCTCTCATGAAATTGCAGTAAAGATGTTGGCTGGGGCCTACAGTTATCAGCCTGAAGACTTGACTGTACCTGGAGGATTCACTTGAAAGATGGCTCACTCACATGACCATTGGCAGAAGGCCTCAGTTCCTCACCACTCAGACCTCTCCATAAGACTGCTAGAGTGTCCTCACGATATGGCAGGTGGCTCCTCATACAGCAAATGACCTGAAAGAAAATAGAGGAAACTGAATTAAATTTTATGATTTAAAGTCTCAGAAGTCACGCACACCATCACCACATTCTATTTGTTAGAAGTGGGTCACTAAATCTACACTCAAGGGGAGAAGGATAGGTTCCACTTCTTGAAAGGAAGATCAAGGAATATGTGGACAAATTTATAACTCATCACAGAAATATTGCTGGATTAAAGATCAACGAAAAAACCAATACCAGTTTTTATACCACCAACAATTAACTAGAAGATGTAAGAACAACAACAACAACAAAGCATGCTATCTACAATAGTATCAAAAATAAAAAGTTTCGGGGGCTTCCCTGGTGGCGCAGTGGTTGCGCGTCCGCCTGCCGATGCAGGGGAACCGGGTTCGCGCCCTGGTCTGGGAGGATCGCGCGTTTGGAGCCTGTGCTCCGCAACGGGAGAGGCCACAACAGAGGGAGGCCCGCATACCACAAAAAATAAAAATAAAAAAAAAAATAAAAAGTTTCTAAAAATTAACCAAGAATACCAAGTCTTCTATAAGGGCTATAGGGGAAGATCCGATAAATGGAGAGATATCCTATGTTCTAGAATGGGACAACAATCCATTCCCCAGTTATCTAAAAATTTGCTATCAAAATGAAGATTCAATTTGAACTTTTTGAGAATATTGATAAGCTTATGATAAAATTTATATGGAAAAAAGTCAAAGTCTACCAATAGGTAAGATAGTTTTAAAAAAGAAGCATAAAGAGGGGTACTTCCCCTACCAAATACAGAACACATCACAGAGTTATAACAAAAACAACAACAACAAAAAACCCATAAACAGTGTGATATTGACACAAGCACAGTCAAATGGACTATTGAAACAGAAGAGAGAGCTCAGCAAGACCCCAAGGTATAGGAGAACTTAATATGAGATAAACATGGAACCACATGTCAATGAGGACTGACTGGCTTGTCTGTCAAATGGTACTGAGAAAAATAACAACTATATGGTGAAAATACATTGGATGTCTACCTAACACCACATAAAAAGATGCACTCAAGATGGAAAAAAATAACTAAATATAAAAGTTTATACAGTTAACAGGAAAAAATATCAACAATATTGTTTTGAACTAAGAGCGTAAACCATAAGACAAAAATTTTATTTGTCTAAATAAAAATTAAGTATTTATTTTCAACAAAATAAATCATCGATGTCTTTTGATAGAATGACAGAAGATATCTGCGGTGTTTAAAACTGAAAAGGGATTAATATCTAGAACATTGCTTGTCAAATTTTAATAGGGATTCTAATTCCTTGGGGGATTTTGTTAAACTGCAAATTCTGATTCTGTAGGTCTGGGGTGGGGCCCTGAATTCTGTACTTTTAACAAGCTCCCAGCTGATGCCAATGCTTCTGAATAGCAAGGATCTAGAGTATATAAAAAACTTCCAAACCATCAAGAAAATGACAGAAACCCTAATACAAAATGGACAAAGGTCATGAGAACATGATTTAAAGAGGAAACCCAAAAGGCCATCAAACATATGAAAAGAGCCTCAAACTCATTAATTATAAGATAAATGCAAATTAAAACAATAACAAAATATTATTTTACATATATCAGGGTGTCAAAAATTAGGAAGACTGATAATGCCAATTATTAGCATAAAGTTTGGGAATATAGAAATACTCATGCATTGCTGGTGGGATGGTAGACTGGCATAGCCATTTCTCTGAGTAGTCTAGCACTATTTGGTAAATTTAAATATAAATTCACACCATATGTATAGGCGATCTACTCCTGGTTACATTTTCCAAAATAATTCTCACATAGGTTCATAAGGAGACATGCTTATTTATGAGAATGTTTATTAGAGCATTATTTATGGTGCTAAGGAATTGAAGGCTCTCTAGAGGTCCATACCTAAGAGAGTGGACAGATACCCACTTTAGAACATACACCAAGTTTATGGATCAAAAATCTTAATGTCTTTAAGATGACAATACTCACGTAATTGATGTACGGATTCAACACAATCTCTATTAAAATCCCAGCTGCCTTTTCTGCATAAATAGACAAGCTGATCCTAAAATTCATATGGTAATGTAAAGGACCTAAAATAGCCAATTGTGCCAGACATGGGAATTTTTAGCATGGTGGAGTGAGGAGTTGGGCAAATCTAACAACTAACATCTTACTCAATGGTGAAAGACTGGATGCTTTTCCTCTAAGATGAGGAACAAAACAAGGATATTCTATCTTGCCACTTCTATTCAACATTGTACCAGAGGTTCTAGCAAGAGCAATTAGGCAAGAAAAATAAATTAAGGGCATCCAGATTGGAAAGAAAGGAGTAAAACCATCTTTATTTGCAGACAACATGATCTTCTATATAGAAAATCCTAAAGAATCCACTTAAAAAACTATGTGAATTAATAAATTAGTTCAGCTAGAGAAGGCCCTCGCACGGAAATGAAGACCCAACACAGCCAAAAAAAAAAAAAAAAAAAAGAATGCAATTCCATTTACAATGGCATTAAAAATATTAAAATATTTAGGAATAAATTTCATAAAAAGAGTGCAAAACTTATACTCTGAAAATTACAAAACATTGTTGAAAGAAGTTAAAAGGAGACCCAAGTAAGTGGAAAGACATTCCATGTTCATGGATCAGAAAATTTAATAGTGCTCAGATGGCAGTACTACTCAAATTGATCTACAGATTCAATGCAATCCCTATCAAAATCCCAGCCAGCTTCTTTGCAAAAATTGACAAGCTGATTTTAAAATGTGTATGGAAATTCAAGGGGCACAGAATAGCAAAACAATCTTGAAAAAGAACAAAGTTTGACAGTTTCTGATTTCAAAACTTACTATAAAGCTATAGTAATCGAGACAGTGAAGTACTGATAAAGATAGACATAGTGGTCAACAGAATGGAAATGAGAGAAAATTTGTCACAGGTATAGTCAACAGATTTTAAACAAGGGTACCAAGGCAATTCAATGAGTAAAGAATGATCTTTTCGATAAATGGTACTGGGAAAACTGGATATCCACATGTAAAATAATTAATTTGGATACCTACCTCACACCACATGGAAAAATGAATTCCAAATGGAACAAGACCATTTTAGGATAAGCCAAAACTATACTATTCTTAGAAGTAAACATAGGCATAAATCTTCATGACCTTCGATTAGGCAATAGCTTCTTAGATATGACACCAAAGGCACAAATAACAAAAGAAAAAAATGCATATATTGGACATTATCAAAATTAAAAACTTGCATTCATCAAAGGACATCATTAAGAAAGTGAAAAAATCTATAGAATGAGAGAAAACTTTTGGAAATCATGTATCTGAAAGGGGTTTTGTATTCAGAATATAGAAAGGATTCTTACAGCTCAGTAATAACCCAATTTAAAAATGGGCAAAGATCTAAACAGATATTTGTCCAAAAAAGATATATAAATGGCTAATAAGCATATGAAAAGATATTCAACATCATTGGCCATCTGAGCAATGCAAATCAAAACCACAGTGAGATAGCCACTCAAATAACCACAATATTTGAGTAACAAATATTAGTAAGGATGTGGAGAAGTTGGAACCTTAATATAATGCTAGTGGAAATGTAAAATGTTACAACTATTTTGGAAAGCAGTTTGGTGATTTCTTAAAAAGCTAAGTATATACTTTCCATATGGCCCATTTATTCCATTCCTAGGTATTTACTCAAAAGAAATGAAAGCAGTCTGTTCACACAAAGACTTGTAAGCAAATCTGTAGAGACAGGAAATAGATCAGTGTTTGCCTGGGGCTGGAGGTGGGAATAGGTATTGACTACAAGTGGAATGAGTGAACTTTTGTAGTGTTGGAAATGTTTTAAAATTGAATTTTTGTGATGGTTACACAGATCTATAAATTTAGTTAAAGGCATTGACCTATATAAGTATAATGACTGAATTTAATGGTATGGAAATTATACTTCAATAAAACTGTTTAAAAAATAACCAGCAAGTGGTAGGAGGTATGGATAAATCAAGATTGGCAGTGTGTTGAAACTTGCTGAATCTCAATGATTGGTAATGGGGTTTCATTACACTATTCTTTCTATTTTTGCATATATTTGAAAATTTTCATAATACAAAGTAAAAAACAAAACAAAACAGTAATGTTTTAGGAAAGTTTTGTAGCCAAATAACTTAGTGATGGGAAAAGTCTATCTGATGGTAAGGCTATTCAGAAAGAAATTGCACACTGAGACATTGCGCACATCTCTAAATGTATAAATTCATACTAAGCATTTGAGTTGTCTTTATTCAACTACTGTTAAAAAAGAGATAAATTTAAAAAATCTGTATCACAATGCCCACAGCTCTGTATCCCCCTAAAACACGTTGCTAGCACTCAGCATCCCAAGATTGGGATGCTAGTGCTCGACAAACAAGATTTTCCGTTGAATGACCCCAGATAGTCTCTGCAGGTTGCCTGGCAACAAGCCATCTGTGATCAGTATAAGGGGCTGCACCCAGTCTGGACTTCCCACAAGGTCTCCAGGTGCTATCAGCATAGGTCTGCAAACTCCCTGGACAGTTGGAGCTTATGCTCAGACTCTTTTCTCCAGTTTGTGAGGCTGTTCTCTGGCTACCCTATAAAAATGCAAAACAACAGAGGGAAAGTTTCCAGATGGAGCACAAGGCAAGGTACATCCATCTGTGCCTTGGCTGCTGAACTTTCCTTGGGATAATGAGAGCTTGGTGGTGGGGGACGCATGTCTCCTCGTACTGCTTGTAAGTTTACTCCCAAATTCTGCTTTGTATCTACACCCTGTCACATGTAGTATATTCCTTCATCCACATTCCACAGGTGAGGCCCAACATGGAGAACATACAGCTTCTTACTGCCATTTTGAAATAGTCAAAGAGATCAGTTAGGTCATTTTGGGTGTGGGAGACATGGCTCCTGGGGGCAATGGCAGGCCACCTGGCTGAGCTGGGATTGTGACCTTGTGGTCAGAGATTTATGCCCATGGACTGCAGGAGTCACAGAGCAGTGGTTCAGACATAAAAGGAGAGGCAAGGGAAGACAAGGCTACCCATAATTCTATTCCTTTGCTTCGCTGGAATTCCTTCTGAAGAACAAGAAGGAAGAGACAAAAGAGGTCTCTCCTAGGCCACCATCAGAGGGACTGGGTTATCGTAACCACTTAGATCTGAAATCTATTAATATGCAGGGTTGCAACCAGGGTCATTTTGTCAGGAGAAGTGTGAGTCAGGCTCCCTCCTTCATTACCACCCTCGGTCAGAGGAGTCCTGAGAAGTGTGCTCATTTACAGGACAGGAAGGGGCTGAACAAGGGAAGTTAAGGGAAACCAAGAGGTGGTTAATGCAAGCTCCCCCGCTGCCAAATGAATTGCCTGGAACCTGTCTAATTCCTGAATTGGTTGCCAGGGGAATCAGGTCCTCATACCTGCAGAAAGGACGTTCCTCTGAGACCTTGCATGTGGAATCCTACTGATGTAGCCACAGCCATTTGAGACACTTTGCAATTTTGTTGTCATTATGTGATAAACCTGGGCATTATGAGGCACTCTCAACAATGCACCCTGGACTCAGAGTCTGCCAGATGAGTTAACAGAGACAGAGGTTTCCAAGAAGAAGATATTCCTAACCTTGTTCCATGCCTGGATGGGTGTGGGGTGGGGAAGTATTGTGAGAGATAAGGATTTTAGCTGCTTATATATACCATATACCATGTCTCAAGGGAAAATATGGAGTTAAGGGGCCTAATAGGGGCCATGTCTGGCAGCTATGGAAAGAAAGGGGGTTGAAGAAGGGGGTAAGCAAAAAGAGGGGAAGACGCAAGGGCCAGACTCTTATAAGACAATATGGTTGTTGGCCAAAGGGTTTGTTACTGAGGAAGCAGACTGACTGGTCACCCAGTCTTAATCTGTGAAAAATAGAGACAGGCAGGTTTCAGAGGTCTGAGGCGCTGTGGGCTCTGCGATCCCCCTTCCTTCCTGGGTCAGGGGCCTACGAGGTCCCTAAGGGGCTATATAAGTCTCCAGGCTGACCCTGGAACAAGTGACCTCTGGCCCTGAGGCCTCTTTTAGCTGCTCCTGGGCCCCGCCTGCAGTAACAGAGAAGATAGAAGCCACAGGCACAGTTGTAGGGGGTGGGGGTGGTGGCTGGAGAGACATCCTGCCCCAGACATGTTGCAGCTATGGGGTTTTTGGGGGGATAAAACATTGTGTGTCGGGGTCCTCTAGGGGCTTCTGGTTTCTTGAGCTCATGTATTGCTCCTTTCCTCTCCTCATTCCCAGGACGCCTGCTGTAGCTGGAGTGATCTCCATGATAGACAAGTCCTGGTTTACGCTGGGGAAAGAGTGATGCCCAGATGGGCTTTGTTACGTTGGTCAGTGAGAACAGTTACAGTGACAACAGTAATAGCTAACCTTGCCTGAGTGCTCTCTAGATGGGAGGCCCTGTTCTGAGGACCACACATGCTAACTCATTAATCCTCACAATCTCGCCGTGATCATCTCTGAACATCTCCACATTACACATGAGGAAACTGAGACACAGAGAAGTTAGTCATCAGTCCAGGGCAATGCAGCTAGTGAGGAGCCTCTGGTCACATGGATGGACAGACACGTGAAGGACACGCAGACTTCAGATTATGTACCTGTGCTGCTTCCTTCCATACCTCACCTCTGCTGGTTATCAGAAAGGCTGGGGCAGTGAGCAGAGTGGTATGGGGTGAAAGTAAACTATGGAGTCAGATGGCCTGAGTTCAAATCCTGGATCTGCTACTTAAGAGTTGGTCCACAGCAAGTTACTTAGGCTCTTTAAGTCTCAGCTTCCTCATCCTTAACAAGCGGATGGTTATACTCGTACCTACCTCATAGGTTGTTATCAGTATTAAATGGGGTAACATGTTAATTCTAGTGACCAGGCTGGATATTGGAGCTACAACCCACGCATTGTATGACTATATTCTATCCATATATCTCTATATATCCAGGCAGCGGGAAGAAGGAAGGTGGGAAGGACTAAAAGGTGCTCTCTCTGTTTAAAGGGACCCTCCAGGAAGTCCTACACCACTTTCCTGCTCACATCTCACAGGCCAGGACGTAGTCCCACGGCCACTCTAGGCACAAAGGAGGCTGGGAAATACATGGTGGCCCTGAATCCAGGTTCTGATTCCCCGGAGGAGGGCATAATGGATGAGGAGGTAGGGAGATAGCAATCTCTGCCACACTCTTCCAGACACGTGGAAGCGCTCAGAGGAAAATTCATCATGGAGGTGGGCGATGCATTTGATTTTACATTCGTAGTGGAAACTTCTAGTTGCTTACTCAATCAACACCCATCCTCATTGCCTCCCTTTCCAGAAGAATCCCCATTTTGGGGATGTGGGGGATGCGATTTTGAGAAAAAGGCTGTTTTCTTCACTTCCCTTGTATAAAGTGGAGCCACATGATCCACTTCTGGTCTTTGAAGCATAAGCTTGGTATTTCCGGGAAACCCTTTGCTTCTTAGATAGAGATTCTGGAGTTTCCTTTCCTTCTTCTTCCTGCTCAGAATATGGACTTGATGGCTAAAGACGAAGCACAACCTTGAGACCAAAAGGGAAAGGCCAAGTGAATAGAGGAGACCTTAGTCCTAAAATCCTGAAGCCTCTCAACTAATGTTGGTGACCATGGACCTGGACCTCTTGTGTAAGAAAAGAAACCTAGGTGTTTAAGCCACTACTGGTTGGCTTTCCATTTCATGCAGATCATAATACACTCATGGATACACTTTGTCTAGGAAAGAACCAGTCATTGTCAACCTCATCCATGGGACCAGAACCCTTGCCAGCGGACACCATGGCACAAATCCATCCCAACTGCTGCTGCCCTGCCAGTATTGGGTGGAGGGGAAAAAAATAAGACTGAGACACAAACATTTGCAAGGCGCAGAAGGGACTGATGAGATTAAAATGGATTATTTTGGTAGGGAGTTCTCGATATTTGGAAGAAGAAGGGGAAGAAGTGGGGGAAGAGGGCAACATAGGGGAAGGCGCTGTATGGAGATTCATTCTCTCCCTCTCTTCTCTCTTTCTCCCCACCGTCTCGCAGTCTCTGTTTTTCACACCTCCAGCTCCTTTCTAGTTGCCATCCTCCTAGTACAGAATTCTTGTAACTTTCTTGGGACTTCCCTGGTGGTCCAGTGGTTGAGACACCATGCTCCCAACGCAGGGGGCCTGGGTTCGATCCCTGGTCAGGGAACCAGATCCCACAGGCCAAAACTAAAATTTCCCGCGTGTCGCAACTAAAGATCCTACATGCTGCAACGAAGATCTCCCATGTCGCGACTAAGACCTGGCGCAGCCAAATTTAAAAAAAAAAAAAAAAAAGAATTCCTATAACTTTCTTTTTTTCTTTATAAAAAATTTTTTAATTAATTAATTAATTAATTTTTGGCTACATTGGGTCTTCGTTGCTGCGCGCGGGCTTTCTCTAGGTGCAGCGAGTGGGGGCTTCTCTTGTTGCGGAGCAGGGCTCTAGGCATGCAGGCTCAGTAGTTGTGGCATGTGGGCTCAGTAGTTGTGGCTCATGGGCTTAGTTGCTCCGCAGCACGTGGGATCTTCCCGGACCAGGGCTCGAACCTGTGTCCCCCTGCATTGGCAGGCGGATTCTTAACCACTGACGGAAGTCCCCTATAACTTCCCCAAGCATTTTAATTCTCCATCCCCTCAGTGCATTTTTATAAACTGATTAAATTGCTGTAATAGTCCAGGTGATTAAGGTGAAGAACAAAGGAATAAACTTAAGAAACTTAAAAATTCCTCTGTGGGGACATATACAAGACTTGAACAAATGGAAAAGACAAAATATTTCCGTATAAGAAAACTAAAGACATCAATTTTATCTAAGATGATTTATGCCACGATCCTGGTTTAAAAAGAAATATTAACTGGATATTATTGAGAAATGGGCAAACTGGTGACAAGATTCATATGGAAAAATAAGTGGGTAATGGAGCCAGACTAACTCCATCCTAATCTGCTGATGGAAAAGGAAGAAAGTAAACAGGTGTTGGTAAGACTTGGCTTTTTGCACATGACTCACATCTGCAGTGCTGCATTCAGTTGGCAAGAACTAGTCACCTAGTCACCTGGTCAGACCTGGATGCTGAGGGGCTGGGAACACTGTGGCCTCCTAGTGGGAACACTGTGGCCTCCTAGTGGCAACACTGTGCTATGGGAGGGGAATTGCCTTACTTATTTCTTATAGTGACTGACAGGATGCTTATTATTATGCCTATTTTAGACCCCTTCCTGAGCCTTAGGTAGGTTAAGTAACTTTCCCTAATTCACAACTCGTAATCGTCAGGGCTGGGAATCAAGTTGGGCAGCAAGACATCCCAAGCCTAAGCTCTTTTCTCCATAGCAGGTTACATTTTAGAGCTGGAAGGGAACTTAGAGATGACTTAGTTGTACCCTCGACTGTGAAATGCTTGCAGGCTCCTTCTGGACCTAGCACGGGTCCCGGCTCAATGGCATGTGCTGCCTCCCTAATGAACGGACTGGCTGATTCTCCTCCAGATGAGCAAACTGAGGTCCCAGACCTTTGAATGACATGCCCGAGGTCCTCTCCTGGTTAATGGTGGAACTGGGATGGGCCTGTGCCAGTTTATCGCTCTGTCTTCTAGGCCACACTGCCATGATCCTTTTCTCTCCTCCATATGAGCTCATCCCAATCCATGACACCCCTCTCGTCAGAGGGTAAGTGTGTCCTTTATTCTTCACTGTGAGTGTCAAATGTGACTCACGGGCAGTTTTACAAGTAGTGATAACTTCACAGAAAGGTCTGGCTTTTCATCTGAAGTCCTCGCTTCTGAAGCTTGACCAGCTACACTTCTTGATGACCCCCAATCTAGATGAGAACAAAGTTCTTTCTGGCTTTCCTCCCTCTTGCAGTTCAGTTTGGAAATTGCCCTTTCCCCCCAGACTCCCCACAGCTGGCACTGGTTTCTGTCTCAGCTGCTTCTCTCCAAATCTGGACTCTCTCTCTCTCTCTTTTTTTATGCCATACGCGGGGCCTCCCTCTGTTGTGGCCTCTCCCGTTGCGGAGCGCAGGCTCAGCGGCCATGGCTCACGGGCCCGGCCGCTCCGCGGCATGTGGGATCCTCCCGGACCGGGGCACGAACCCGCGTCCCCTGCATCGGCAGGCGGACTCTCAACCGCTGCGCCACCAGGGAAGCCCTGGACTCTCTTAAATGGTCATTTCTTTGCACTCCTAATCTGAGGCCAGATCCACTTTTGGATTAATTCCAAATACCTTCTGCCTAATAAGTAACCCTTGTCATCCCTGGCAGTCATGGGGAAGAATCTGGCATTGGTCCAACTGTGTCCTCAGATGTCTACCTTGGATCGCTTCTGTTCCAGCCCACAGGGATGACTCTTGTATTTTCCTGGAGTGCTTAACCTCCTACTAGTAAACTCTCACCTATTGCTAATTTGCAGTTGTAGAACTCACACAAACACACCTTACACACACACACCCCCTTCCTATTTATATGGGTTTGTTCTTACCGGTCCCTGAAGACAGATACATTTATGACACCCCTAGAACCAGAGGGTTATTCTTCACAGCAGACTGGAAAACCCAGTTCTGCCCTTGGAGCTGACTTCACTTTTGCCTGTTGGGAATGGTTCTCCTGGGGGACAGGAGAGAATAGGTTGATAGCAATCATTTAGATGCAAGAGTCAAACCAAACCAAAACAACTCATAACCGGAGGCACTGGAGAACTCGAATTAAAACCTCTTTAAGGAGAATTTTGAGAGGTAATGATTATCTTGCTAAGTAACCCCTGTTTAAGGTGGCCTCCAGAGTAGGAAAATTTTTGTCTGAATAGGCCAACAGACTTTAAATTTCATATGGATGAAAAAACTTGTCATAACACAAGAGATAAATGAATAAAAATGGTTTCTCCAACTCATATATTTGACTCTGAAAATAACATCTTTCATTGCAAGTAATATTTATGTGATGTCTTAAGCCTCTGGAGTTGGACATTTGGTAATATAATCATCGACGTTTACCTGCATTCACCTTTGTGCGCTCAAATCTTATTTTTGAGAAAAATAATGTAAATTCAATTAACCACAATGAAATTGGGCCATAAAGGTATCTTGATAAACCAGCAACAAACACTATAACACTTACTGCCCAGGATCATATCTTTAAGCTAAGCGCTGAAAACAAATTTCAGGGCTGAAAGGGCTAAGCCCTGCTAAAGACTTGGGCTCTCTTTCTACCAAAGGAAAGATTGGGGGCGACGTAGCAGCCTTGGAGCCAAATCAAACATCTTTGAATTTCTTCCTGTTCACATCCTAAGCCTCTTGATTATTCCTTATCCCAGGAAGGAAAAGAAAGTCAGATGTTCCCCCGGACAGGAAGTTGGAGGGTGAAATGCATCCTAAGTGAACTGTCAGGGAGGGGTTCTGGGGTGAGTGGGGAAGATGGAGGAGGAAATCAAAGGGGTGCACGGGGCTGTGACCAGGGCAAGGTGGCTATGCCAACAACCTGTCATCTGTCTGGAGGCCACCTCTCCTTGGTCCCTTGCCCCTGGAGGTAGAGAAGCAGAACATGTGAGGGGTCTGGCACATGGCTTGGGAACAGCAGCTGAGGGGACAGATCCTGTGTGTAGGGCCAGCGCAATGAAGATGTGCTCTATTGGGTGCCTTGGAGAGAGACAGAGCGGGTGCTGGCAGCAGGGAGAAACATCCTAGGTGCAATAAAACAGTGAGTGGAGAAGCCTTTTATAAAAGGGCAGTGTAGTTGTATTCTTGGATTTCCAGAAGCTTCTTGGACGAGCAAGTGCAGTGGGGTGATGGTTTTCATTTCCATAACTCCTCTTGGTCCCTACGCTCCCGTTAGCATCGGTCAGGCTTTGTTCTCAGGATAGAGTTGTCAGAGTGAAGTGCAAAGGGCAAAGTATAAACCTACATATTTATTGGGTTTGGAATTTCCAAATGGACATTTACATTTCCAGTTGGGAGCACACCCAGCTTTTGAGTACCAAAGCCAACATTCGTGCCATACGCAATAGGCCTGGGAAGGAAGACTGATGTTGTAACAGCCAGTCCTCTTGTCCTAAGACTGATCAAGGGTGAGAGTTGGGGAGGAAGACGATAGCCAAGGTGCTGGCGTGTGACCCTGTGCTCTTGCCCCATCCCTTCTCTCTGGGGGCTGAGTCCAGGGGAAAGACCCCTTGATGGTTAGGAATCTAGGAGGAGAGAGGAGGTATGTCTTGCTATTCATCTGGTGCTTTACTCGCCTCACAAATGTGCGGGGGGAAGCAGGTAAGGCTGGGATGGTGGCAGGGCAGGGAGGGCTGGATCCTGGCCAGTCATGACAACTCTTAGAGCAGCTCAGAAGTGAGTTTTCTTGCACAGGAGACAAAGGGATGGGCTCAGAATTAGCAATAGAAATGGGAATGATAAGATGCCTAAGGCTGTTCATCTATACAGGAGTCTTGAGTGTGGGGGACAAAAGATGAAAACCCAGGACTTCCCTGGTGGTGCAGTGGTTAAGAATCCTCCTGCCAATGCAGGGGACACGGGTTTGAGCCCTGGTCCGGGAAGATCCCACATGCTGGGGAGCAACTAAGCCCGTGCGCCACAACTACTGAGTCTGTGCTCCAGGGTCTGCGAGCCACAACTACTGACCCCACGAGCCACAGCTACTGAAGCCCGTGCGCCACAGCTACTGAGTCTGTGCTCCAGAGCCTGCGAGCCGCAACTACTGAGCCCGTGAGCTACAACTACTGAAACCTGTGCACCTAGTGCCCATGCTCCGCAACAAGAGAAGCCACTGCAATGAGAAGCCCGTGCACCACAATGAAGACTAGCCCCCGCTTGCCGCAACAGAGAAAGCCTGCACGCAGCAACAAAGACCCAATGCAGCCAAAAATAAATAAATAAATAATATATAAATAAACTTTAAAAAAAAAAAAAAGATGAAAACCCTTTTGAGACTTATGGTTTTCAGCCCACCTCTCCTCCTGGGATCAGGAATTCCACAAGTTCATCTGTTCATTGGTTTGTTAGTTTGCCTGGTTATTATTTCAATTATTCACTTGTTCTTATTGGTTTCAGCACCTACTATATTTCTAGAGTTTAAACCTTGTATTAGCTACTGAACCAGCTCTTTCCAGCATTAAGGAATGTTCCCTTGTCTTATCCTGGAAAATAGTGATCAGTTCTGAATTGCCCGGCCCAGACTCTTCATTGTTTCGGATACTCTGATCAGACTGACTTTGAGCCTGAAAGGTAAAGTTTTTAGAAATCTTAAACCATGGAGCAAGAAACTTTGTGTGGATATACTGAAGAGAAGGGAAACACATATTCGTTCTCTTTAGAGTTTTCCACACCTGTGGAGTTACTTCACTTATGAAAAAATAGGAAGGGGCATCTAATTTTCAGAAGTGAAGACATTTAAACTCTTACCTTTCAGGAGGGCAAACATTTAACTTCTTTGTGCATCTCAAGGTCACACAAGCTCAGAGAAAATTCCGACTTCCTTTAAACTCCAGCCTCTTGACTTACTATTATTCTCTTGGTCCCGAGACTTTAGAGCAAATAAGGTGATGGCTTATTTTCTCAGCATATCTGAGGAGCAAAGATTCCACAAATGTTGGAGATTCAGTAAGTAAGCCATAGAAATGTAAGTGATCTAGGGACAAAAGTGCAACTGTTCCTGGAGGCTGTCGAGAACTGCTTTCTTCAAGCTCCCTTTATTCTTAGGACTCTCTGGGTGGCAAGTGTATTTATGGACCATACCCCCTGGGTAGATCATCAACCTTGATATTTCCAGAAGAATCCATTAACATAGCACTAGACACTGCAGACATCCTGCTTCCTGTGTGTAGAATACAAGGCTATTTTCTATACATTCCCGAAGGAGAGAACGTATTTTTCAATACCTATTTCCTTACTGTAAAGAAAAAGAAAAGTGACTGAGGTATTTTGCCTGTGAGAATCCATGGAAGTCTGGGCTGGTTACTGCAGTGACTGGAGCAACAGGAATGAAGCCAAGGGTTTAGTCCATACTTCAACCTGTTAGTTTCAATGTCTGACCACAAATTATTCTCCTCACGTGACTTGCAAATGCTTCATGTTGGTCATGAGAACTGATTAAGAAGTACAGATGGCTCAGTGTGTATCCATCACCCTCAGTGGGAAAGTAATGCCAAGTGCATGCTGACAGCTCATTCCAGGCAGCGACAAATGGCTTCTTTTCCAGTTGTGCTGGAAGCCGAAGGTTTTTCTTATTATAAAAAGATGTTATTTAAATTATTGTTTGCTTTTGCTCTGATGTGAGGAGAGGAAAAAAAAAGAAAGCGTGGGATTGCAAAGACCCTTTTCCTGCTGAGATGAAACAGAGAAGGATAGGCTGCAAGCTGAGAGGGCCCATGTGGTCTCTGTTTGACTCTAGATCCTAGGGTAGCAGAAAGACACCTTCACTCCATTATAGGGGTGATGCAGATTCAGAAGGGAAGTGCAAAATCCTCCAGGGTCATGGGCTTTCTCTGAGAGGAATGAAGAGCTAATGAAGGAAGCCACAAAGAGATATCAAGGGAACCAAGAAGGAATGAGTCTGTCAATAGCAATTTGCCATCTGCTTTTGTTATGCACAAGACAATTAGGTGACATCTAAGGCTGAGTTCTTCAAGGGCAGTCAAAAACAAACAGAGTTTCTTCAAGCATCTGTAGTAGGCTAATAGATTAACTTGGTCAGTGACTAATTTGCAACTCAGCTGGTGAACGATGGTCTGGCAGTCTGCTCTCTGGGCTTTGAGGAATTCTTGAAGATATTTGGTAAGTCGAAGAATGATGATCAGAGAATAGTTGGCATCAGCTGAGGCAGGACCTCTCTGGGGAATCTGAGCCTCACCCTGAGCAAACCTACACATTTGATTTTGGTGTGTGTGTGTTTCAAGGTGAGCTGACCCAAGGGACTGACTCACACTAACCAAATGCATAAGAGGCAGATGCAAAAGCCCAACTGACGATTCATTAATTTTTAACAAGAAACATAACAGTTGACATACTGTGTCAGTTGGTCAGCATGTTGGCTCTCTGGAGGGATGGGAAACTCCAATGCCAGTGGGGCCAGGCAGGCAAAGAAATGAATTGACCAGATGTGAGGTCAAAAGGAGGCATGGGAATTGTGCTGAACAGGGGAACCTATTCCCTTTCTAAACTATGCAGCCAATATGATCTCCACCCAGTTGTTGCTGTTCAGGGGGTGGTGTGTGCAGAATTTCTGATTTTTTAGAAGTTGAGATACAGAGTTGCATAAGAAATTTCCTGATTTATAAATATTAGCAATTAATTTTTTAAAGTTTTAAAACCTACTGTATAAGCCAAACATGCTTACACACTTCACATTTGCAACTGCTCATTAAATTAAAACCAGAAGGCTTCTTTGAGAGCCAATTTCAGGACAAGGGAGTTAGCTGGTTGAGCTCAATGTTTAGTGTCATCAAACTGTAAAAGCCTGATGTATCTGTTTCTATTCCACACACCTGCCAGGAAGGGTTGAAGTTTCCTCTGGTCCAGATACACAGTCACATCTGCCTCAACTTCATAGGTTTCATTAAAACCACCAACGCCCCCGCTAGCAACACTTTCTTCATTTACACTGTGGTGTTTGCCAAGGAAGGTTCCACCTTTCTGGACATCTTCTGGGATTGCATTCTCACTCCCAGTTAGAGTTTACCAAGCCCCTGTTTTGATCTAAGGATTCTGGAGCACTTTGTCCAAGTGGATATACAATCTTATTAATTAGGAATTGATTTTTCTCGTTTAATTTTCCACAGGAAACAATGACACTATTAATAGTATTCATTCATTCAACAAGTGTTTATTGAGCTCCTATATTGAACCAAGCACCGAGCTGGACACTAGGATTGCATGAGCAAACAAGAGAGAACCGAAGGAGCTTACACTTTGAGCACTGCTAACATTGATCAAGATCTTTCAATGTACCAGGCTCTGGGAGAGATATTTTATGTAATTATTCAATCTTTAGGCCAACTCAACAACCAGTATTATAATTATTTCTGTGTTATGGTTAAGAAGCTGTGGCAAGTTAAGATCTAATGACCCTACTTCCACTATCCAGAGAGGCACTGTGGGTCCCCATTTGTCAACCTTAGTGTCTTCCTAGGCACTGATGACTCAACTCCTTCCCCCCACCATGCTGTCTTGGGACTGGACTTGGTGGATGGGAAGTGGGCTGGGTCTTCTGATGGGAATTCCACGTATGTGTTGAAGGTCTTTCCCATTCAAGAGTTCTTAATAATAATTATTAAAAGAGATACCATTTTCTGGGTGCCTACTTTGTGCTAGGCTTCACACTAAGTAGTCTACTTATATTAATTAAATCCTCAAAGCTATCACACGACGTAGGTATTATTACATCTTTTTACAGATGAAGAAACTGGAGATCAGAGAAGTCAATAAGCTGTCCAAGATTACACACAGGGTCACTGAACATCACTGGGGGTCGCGGGGAGGGGACTGACATCGCAGACCATGGAGTAGGCGGTACGTGACCTAGTCAGTTGCTCACAGAGTTCATACATGGTGCCACTGAGAGCTGACCCAGAACAAATACAGTCAGATGGAAACACAGGCAGAGGGGCTGGTGGAGGGGAAAGAGAATTCCAGGAGGGATTCAAGAGAACCACCCCCCTACCCCAGGAAGTGGGAGATGCTGCTACCCGCACATGGGAACAACCTCTCCAATATCATAATTTTGCCCGTGGTCAATCCAACACATTGGAAGAGTTGGCTCAGCTAACAACTGGCCAAAAAGACAAGCAACTGGTTGATTCACCTATAAGATAGTCAGAGTCTTGTAAAACTGTTGTAATTGTTCAACTTCTTTCATCTGACCAATCTGGGAATGTAACTGACCTTCTTGACCAGATATTTTGGCATTGTGTGGACAAAGAGGAATAAACAATCAACACTAAGATCCAAAAAGCCTACGTCAAGATATGGTTAAGAAGAGTCAGAATGTTTTGCAGATCATGAGGCCTTCCCTGTTTATGGTTTGTCCTATTGTCCTAGCTGGGTTGAGGAAGGAAACATTTTCCTAAGGTTTAAAAATAAATAAGTAAGTAGGATGCTATCAAAAGCCATAAACTAAACGAGTCCTTGGAGAACAGCCAAACGGGATTGTTATCAAGGAATGGCAGCCTTCCTGAGCAACCAGTCAAATCCTTGGCATGTCAAAATGGATTGCAAATGGAATAAGTAGTCGTGGAATTCTAGAATATTAGATCTGGAAGGGGCTTTAGGGACCAGCTAGACAATCTCCCTTATTTTATAAATGAGGAAAAGCTTAAGGACCAGAGAGACAGAGTGACTTAGTCAAGGTCACACAGCCAACGATGGAAGAGCATTAGAATGAAGGCTTCCTGAAGCCTCTGCATATCCAGAGCAACATTTCTGCCTCTTTGAAGACTATTTAGGGCTATTTGGGGGGGGGGGGCTTAAAATAAATAGTTGATTTATTAATGTTATAAATTCAAAAGTATAATTTTTCTCTCAACTTTTACATTCAATTTATGTCTTTTATTTATCAAATAGCCCTATTTAATCCAGTTAATACAATTCCTTTAAATCTATGTAACACAATTATAAAGGTAATATATTCCATTTTCATTTTTAAAAGTTTTTAAATGTCTGAATTAATAAGTAACTTTCCTAAATACTTAAACAACACTAACAAATCTAATAAATTTAGTAGAATCATCAGTGATTATCCATCTTAAATGCTCCAGTAAAGCTGTAAAATTCTCTTAACACTTACGAACTTAAAAATCACAAACTAAAATTAACTACTCCATCTTACTTTTTAAGTTTGAACCACAAGGCAGTGTTTTATTCCCTAAGATTCCAAATTCTCTTAAACATTTTAAACACTTTAAGCACCAATGTTCACAAAATCTATTCTTAAACTGAATAGAAAAGTATTAACTCTATGGAACTGACGTACTTCTCCATCTCCTTAAGTCTAAATCTTTCCCAGGGGTAAAGGAAGCCATTACTCCATCCCCAGACTGAGGGCATCATTTCAATGAACTGAGGACCATGAAGGATTTGGCTGTGATGAGCAGCCTAGAGCAGCAGGTAGGTAGAGGAGTTATCCCTGGATATGCACTACATTTGGAACCCCTTTAAAACTGTTGCACCAATAGTGTGGTCTTGCAGTCCGGGTTCTCTGGTTTGAAATGATACCTTCTCCCTTTTCATTTGTATCTTCATTTCCTTTCCACTCTGCAAGCCTGCTTTGCAACTTGATTGGATTCTGCTAATCTGTTTACTGCATTATTGTGTTCTGAAGCTTTTCCCTTTGTTCCTGTTTCTCCTTGCCCAGGCCATAACTCTTATAGATACTTAATGACATCTGTTTGGATTCTGTATGGATATCTCAGAGCTTTTTCCGGTTCTGTGTTCACTTAATGCAGTGATACCCCAGAGGTCTTTCCATCACATGGCCTTCTCCTGTAACATGGAGGTCAGCCTCTGGGCAGGATCTGGGAGTGGCTGCCACCTTCTCCTCCCTTTCATCCGGGAAAAACACCCCCCAAATGCTGATTGTCTTATAGACCTCTGAGGCAGAGCCCAATTCTCCCCAGGGAGCTGGTCCCCCAGTTGGATACAGCCAGCCTTACTATGGCGGTATTCTTCTGTGGAATAGACTTCAATACAAAGTTTTTTTTTTTAAAAAAATAGATTTATTTATTGGCTGCACCGTGCAGCATGTGGGATCTTAATTCCCCAACCAGGGATTGAACCTGCGCCCCCTGCATTGGAAGAGCGGAGTCTTAACCACTGGACCGCCAGGGAAGTCCAATATAAAGCTTTTGAAGATAATGGGGTGTCTTTCTTTGTTTTTAATACAGGGAAAAGATGCCCTCCAGTCTCGGTCTTTTTTTTTTTAGGGACTGGTTTTGTTTATTTATTTATTTAATTAGGACGCATCACGCAGCATGCGGGATCTTAACTCCCTGACCAGGGATCAAACCCAGGCCCCCTGCAGTGGAAGTTCAGAGTCCTAACCACTGGACTGCCAGGAAACTCCTGATTTGGGGTGTCTTTTAATACTTCACGTGAATATAAAATTTAGTGGGTGTGCTTGGGTGGTTTAAAAAAAAAGTTATGTGATATGCCCAAATTTTACTTTGGAGGGTCCTGGGAATCACACTTAAGAAGCAGAATCTCAGATATTACTGGAAGCCCAAATGGCCTCTGGTCAGAAGTAATCTACTCTATGTATTAAGATGCTGTAAGCAGAGAAAACAAGCAATGGTTTCAAATCAAAACTCACCTTGAATTACAGGTGTTGATTTGCAGTTGAGCTGCTTTTCTCATGAGCATACACCTGGGTACAGGGCAGCCAGAGATGGACGATTAAATGATGCTTAGTGATTCTTCAGCATGATACTGGGTTAATCAGAATTTATTTTGTGTATATATGATATGTGTATATACGTGTGCGCATGTATATGTACATATCTTTCAAATTGAAAAGAAAAAAAGAAACAGAAGTTCCTTCAGTTTTTGTTTATTTACAAAAATATTTAGCTGGGCTTGACAAAACTTCTGAGTGTGTAAAGCAGATGTTGTAAAACTGTCCTACTCTGGTAAAATCCAGCCTGTAGATGGGATTAGTTTAGCCCTTTAGTATCGACCCATGTGGTGTTAAGAAAACAGCAACCAACATTTAGGAGTAGGAAGGTAGCACGTAAATATCTAGATTTCTTTAAGAAATGCCTGGCTACACAACCAGTATGACGTGGTGACAATGGTGTCCCCACTAGATGGGGCTTGTACTCTTCAGTCCACAGTCCCCATCATCCCCTATGTCTACCTGAACTTGAGTGTCAGTTGCTGTTTATCCTCATGCTTACCTTGTTATTTTTCTTATAGTAGCACTAAGAAGCAGCATCATAATTCTAGTAAAAAATGGAAAAACAAAAGACCAAGGGAGTTGCAGTTTTCAAGAAATAAAAGAGGGCATATTTCTATGCAGAAATAAAGGCTGTTCCTAAGTTTTTAACATGCAGAGTTTTCCTAGACCCAGACAGCACCATTCATTGACTTGGCCTCCGGGGGGGTTCCCGCTGGCTTGTGAATATGCAACCCCTGGGTCAACTGTGCTTGGGAATAGATCCTTATGTTTGGCTCCCTGACAATGAATGCCAGCATGCTGTAACCCACTGAAATACTCATGGCAGGGAAGGTGGGTGAGCTTTACAAACTTTAGCAGTTCTCTCTTTAGCTTCTTCCCTAAGGCCCTCCTTTCTCACAAAACTTTCAAGCCAGTCCCACTAACTCCACTTCACACAAACATAATTGTCTGCACTTGTACTTTTTCCCTTTCCAATCTCCCTTGAAATTGGGTTATTGCACTAGAAGTGTTCATGGCCATGAGAGACTTAAAAGCTAATAGAGATATGTAATACGGAAGACTCAGCCCTCCCTTAGGAAATTATCGTGTAGTACAGTTGAAAGGGGAAGATATGAAAATCAAGATTATGTTGAGTAAGATTGAAAAGGAAACACTGTAACTGGGGAGAGGGGTAAAGAGGGTAGTTGAAGGCATTTCTTGATTTTAAAATTCATTCTATTAAAAAGATACTGACAGTTTAGAATAGGCCCTACTCTTAGCTTTTGATTAAGAGGTTGGGAGAAGAAATGAATATTTCAGACTTTCATATGGGCAGAAGTAACATTACAGATCACTCATTTCAAAGGGGAAAGAAGAGTAAAGGTTTTCTTGCAGTGGTGCAAAGAGTGCTGGAAAAGTGGCATGTCTTTCTGACAATGAATCTGACCTACTTAAATTCAGGGTCTGGAGAAGCATGAAAACAGAAAAGTCCTAGGGAGTCACTCTGATCATGTCCTCCTCTCTTTCGTATATGAGACTTCCTTCAGGAGTGATAACCTTCCATAACCAATGCAATGAACAAAAATGATTGACCTCTAAGGTGCAGCCTCAAACAACCTTACTGGTGCTCCACCCCTAGGTCCTGGTCCAGATCTGCTCTGTGCATCTCCTTTTCCTGACTCCTGGGTGAGGTCTAGGGCAAGCCCAGACTGTCTTGGTCACCCTCAGATAAGGAAAAATCTTCTGGTCACCCGAAGTCACAAAATCAGTCTCATCTCAGTAATTAGGATATTTGGTTGCACGAAATAATTAAAACTCCAAGTACATTTAGAGTTACAAGTTCTTTTCTCCTTTAAGTCAGGCTGCCCCAGGAAAAGGAGGCTTGATTGGATTCTTCAAGATTTCCCAAACTAGCACTTACACCAGCGCTCCCATCCTCCTTTCTCGGTGTGCTGACCACAGAGTTTCTAATCCTTCCAGGAAGCAGGGGAGAGGGAGGAGAAGTAGGATGTCAGGAGAGGTCTTACCTGACAGGTATAGACATGGCTGTCACGAGGTCTGGGATTAGGACATAAAATTTAAGGGGCTCCCCAAATTAGCAATCAAGATAAATAGTATTTTAATCCCACATTAAAAAAAACTAAAATTAATGCAAGAATCCCTAATGAACAAAATGTCAATGTTTTTTAAAGACAGGATAAGCTGAAATTAATTTAAAAATTATTTCCAATGCTCACTTACACAAGAGAAATTGTCAAACACAGCAATTCTCTCAAATGAAAATGAGATAAGTAAAAAAGTTGATTCTGAAAATGTTATCGATGAGTTTGTGTCCATTAAAGCCAGGAAATTAAAATAATAGCAAATCTGTTAGGGTTACAGATAAAATATTTAAATTTAAAGTAATGTGGTTTCAAAATGTTTTTCAATTTCTCAGTATTTTTTCAACTATCTTAATGTTCTGGGAAAAAAATTAACCATTAAAAAGATACATTAAAAAATGTATGTAGGGCTTCCCTGGTGGCGCAGTGGTTGAGGGCCCGCCTGCCGATGCAGGGGACACGGGTTCGTGCCCCGGTCCGGGAAGATCCCACATGCCGTGGAGCCCGCGCGTCCGGAGCCTGTGCTCCGCAACGGGAGAGGCCACAACAGTGAGAGGCCCGCGTAACGCCAAAAAAAAAAAAAAAAAATGTATGTAGAGGGGACACGTCTTTCCTTTCACCTCAGGCTCCACTATGGCTTGCTGCGGCACTGTTACCAATCCTGCCTTTATTTAAAGTATTAATACTTTGTTCATCATGAATGTTTTACCACTAATTTTGATTTTTTAAAATACTGTATCAAAATATTATTTATCTTGATTACTGAGTTGTTTGGTGTCCCCTAAGGGTCCTGCTCCTGTTGCTCTAACCCCAGCCAGATACTGTATCAAAATATTATTTATCTTGATTACTGAGTTGTTTGGTGTCCCCTTAAATTTTGTGCCCACCCTAAGGGTCCTGCTCCTGTTGCTCTAACCCCAGTCAGGGCTGACGCTGTGTTTGAAGGTGGGGTAGGCAGCTGTTTCACTGTGACTGTCACCTGCATGGCTCCCATACTGCAGGTGCATATATACCCTGTCTCTACACACTCAAGATTCTTCCCTCCACCTTAGACACATCCCACAGGACACTTCCACCCTTATCTGCAGCTATTGGGCAGGGTCTAAGCCCCACCTGAGCGGCTGTCAGGTGCCCACAACCTTTCCTGGAAAACAAGTACCTTGAACACACCATTATTAGTAACTAAGGTCCTTAGTTTATTTAGATTTTCTTAATTTTAACCTAATGTCCTTTTAAAATTTTAATTTAAGACAAAATAAAAATTTATAAAAAGACTATCTTTTTAGAGCAATTTTAGGTTCACAGCAAAATTGAGAGGAAGGTACAGAAATTTCCCATATAACCCCTGCCCTCACAAATGTATAACCTCCCCCATTATCAACATCCCCTATCAGAGTGGTGCCTTTATTGAAATTAATGAGCCTACATTAACACATCATAATCATCCAAAGCCCATAGATCACATCAGTGTTCATTCTTGGTGTTGTCCATTCTATGGGTTTGACAAATGTATAATGCCATGTATCCATCATTACAGTATTTTACAGAATAATTCACTGCCCTAAAAATCCTCTGTATCCTGCATATTCTCCCTTCCCTCTGACTCTCAGCCCTTGGAAACCACTGATTTTTTGTCTCATAGTTTTGCCTTTTCCAGAATGTCATATAGTTGGAATTAGATAGTATGCAACCTTTCAGATTGGCTTCTTTCACTTAGTAATATATACTTAAGCTTCCTTCATGACTTTTCATAGCTTGATAGCTCATTTACTTTAGTGCTGAATAATATTCCATTGTCTGGATGTACCAGAATTTATTTATCCACCCACCTGAAGGATATCTTGGTTTCTTCCAAGTTTTGGCAATTACGAATAAAATTGCTATAAACATCTGTAAGTTTTTTGTACAGACGTAAGTTTTTTTTTAAATATTTTCAGTTTTTTTGGATGTATAGTTGATTTACAATGTTGTGTTAGTTTCAGGTATACAGCAAAGTGATTCAGTTATACATATACATATATCCATTCTTTTTCAAATTCTTTTCCCATTTAGGTTATTACAGAATATTGAGCATAGTTCCCTGTGCTATAGTAGGTCCTTGTTGGTTATCTATTTTTTATATAGTAGTGTATATATGTTAATCCCAAACTCCTAATTTATATGGACATAAGTTTTTAACTCCTTTAGGTAAATACCAAGAATTCAATTGCTGGATCATATGGTAAGTGTATGTTTTGTAAGAAATGGCCAACTGTCTTTTGAAGTGGCTGTATCATTTTACCAACATTTCATCAACATTTGGTGTTGTCAATGTTCTGGATTTTGGCCATTCTAATAGATGTGTAGTGGTATCTCATTGTTGATTTAATTTACATTTCCCAAAGACATAAGATGTGGGGCATTTTTTATATGCTTATTTGCCATCTATATATCTTCTCTGGTGAGATGTCTATTAAGTATGGCCTTTGGCCCACTTTTTAATTGGGTAGATTGTTTTTCTATTGTTGAGCTTAAAGAGTTTTGGGTATGTTTTGGATAATAGTCCCTTATCAGATGTGTCTTTCGCAAATATTTTCTCCCACTCTGCAGTTTGTCTTCTCATTCTCTTGACCTAATGTCCTTTTTATGTTCTAGGATCCCATCTAGTATACCACATTATATTTGTCAATTCTCCTTAGGCTCCTCTTGGCTATGACAGTTTCTCAGACTTTCCTTGTTTTGGATGATCTTGACAGTTTGAGGAGTACTGATCAGGTATATTGTAGGATGTCCCTTTATTGGAACTTGTCTTAGGTTTTGGTCATGATTACACTGGGGCTATGAATTTTTAGGAGGAAAATAAAAGAGGTAAAGTGTCATTTTTATCACAGCATATTAAGGGTATATACTACCAACTTGATTTATAACCGTTGATGTTGAACTTGATTACCTGGCTGAAGCAGTGTTTGGCAGATTTCTCTACTGTAAAATGACTCTTTTTTATCTCCTTTCCATGCTGTACTCTTTGGAATGCAGTCATTATACGCAGCCCACACTTAAGGAACAGGGAGTTATGTGCCCCCTCTTTTAGAGTGGAGTAGCTACATAATTTATTTGTAATTTTTCTACATAGGATATCTGTGATTTATTGGTTTATTCAGTAACTTATTTGTATCAGTAGGACTCATGTATATTTATTTATTCTTCTTTTTTATGTAGGTGTTTATAGCCATGGATTTCCTTTAAGCACTACTTAGCTGCATTCCATAAGTACAAAACTGGTTTTTAACCAACTCCTGAGCAAGTCCTTTAGAGTGACTACTTGCTAGCTAGTCTTGGGGCTCAGCCAAAACTCAGACTGAGTGCCCTTTTAACATCCTGGTATAACAAGGCTCTTTGACACTTTACCAACAAACTCCCCTTTTCTGAGGTCCGTAATAGATTTACATTTATTTTACATTTCTATGATATTGAGCAAAGTCCCGGGGCAAGAAGCATTGTGGGGTTGAGGGTTGCCATAGCAGGAAGTTAGATTTCTAATGTTCACAATGGTTACTTTTAGTTTAATTTAGGCATACCCTTAGACGAATTGCACAGCTGCAATTATAAGTTAAGCAGAGGAAACAGATGTGTCTCTTATAGATTATCTGGTTAATTTAGGCCAGACTGTGTCTTTATATGTGGAGGAAATATGGAGAGAGGGACTGGGAAGTGGAGAGATGGAGATAGTAAATATTTGCAGTCGTTGAGCTCTGGCTCATAATCCAGAAAGGAGACAACAACCAAAGGGTAAAACTCTCAGGTAGTCACTGTGACTTCAGGAGTATGACTGCTTGAAAATTCTCATTTGCACAACCAAAAAAGCAGCTTATTTGAAATAGGATTATCCTGGTCCACTTTCTTGTGCCTTGGCCTTTGGTTCTTGGAAGACTGACTTCCCGGGAGTAACTCCTGAGAAAGCTGGTATCCAGTGGGGAAAGATATTGCCTTTGAGGCTTCCCAGGGCTGTGATATGGTCATATCATCCCTGGTTGCTCCATAACTTATTGTGTGACCTGGGGCAAACCCCCTTAACCTCTCTGAGCCTTACCTTCCTTATCTAGAAAAATGAGACTGGAATAGATGGAGTAAATGATATCTAGAAACCCTTCCAGCTCTAACCTTCTGTGTTAGATTTCTCGGCTGGTGTTAGCCCATCTTCCATTATAAAATAACCCCCAGAGAAACATAGAGTGCTAGTCTGTATTTTTCTCCCCTCCCTTTTCTTCTCTCCTCACCCTTGCCCATACTATTTTTCCCTGTATTTATCCAAATACTAAAATTTCCCTTAAACTTAAAACTGGGATGGATTTGAAAAAGATGTGATGCTTCCCATATATGTTTAATAGGCTAAAATGACTGTTTCAGTTAGGAAGGGAAGAACTCAGCAAGCCCAGCACCAGAAACACAGTTCTCAAGGGCATGCCCTGATTATGGTTTCATTCAGGGTATTTTCAGTGAACAAAAGATAATTAACAATGAAATAGAAGCAAAACAAATCCATTTGTGCCCATTTGCATTCTCTTCATAGGGTGATGTCTAATTCTGGAAGCAACAGTAAAAAATTACAACAAAGAACTCTGTTGTGATTCAGCTGGTAAACAGCACAAACCAGTTCTTTTCAATATGCAAAAAGTTGGGGACTTCCCTGGTGGTGCAGTGGTTAAGAATCCGCCTGCCAATGCGGGGGACACGGGTTCGAGGCCTGGTCTGGGAAGATCCCACATGTCGCGGAGTAACTAAGCCCGTTCGCCACAACTACTGAGCCCGTGCGCCTAGAGCCCGTGCTCTGCAACAAGAGAAGCCACTGCAAAGAGAAGCCTGCGCACCGCAGTGAAGAGTAGCTCCCACTCGCCGCAACTAGAGAAAGCCTGTGCACAGCAATGAAGACGCAAAACAGCCAAAAAAATAATATTAATAATATGCAAAAGGTTGGGGAAGGGGTCAAATATGATTAGGTTGCAAGAGGTTTGTTCGGCGAAAGCTCAGTGAATTTTTCATCTGTGTTGTACCTGGGCTATCTGAAACCCACCGAAGTATCTTTTCTGTTAAAAACATTTCAGAGAACGTTTTTGGGGGCACAGAGGAGGGGGAGAGGAAAAAGGAGAAATAGCGTCAGGGATAGATCCAACAATCTGGTTTATGCCACAGAAGGCCCAGAATTAGATGTTTCTCAAAGATACGGTGTAGTGAGACGCACACTGGATTTGGAGTCCAAGTCAGAACCTGACCCTCCTCACCTGCAGCACAGGACTCCACCTAACACTTGCTCACGTGACTCTTGTGAAGGCCAAAAAGAGATCTGTTAAAGTGCTTGGAAAACAGCAGCATCTCATGTTGGCCATTGTCACGAAGAGGCCATGCTCCTTGGAAAGAGAAATGCATTTCAAACTAAGCAGGGATTGTTGTAAAGGGGGCTGTAATTGGGGATGAGGAGGGCTTCAGGGATTTGTACCCCCTCTTTTCCACAGATGTCTCTTCCTATAGAGGCAAACTACTTGTAACCGGTGAGGCAGGGTCCCAGAGGGAATTGCACTGGGAGGGCTGGGGAAGCAGCCTTGGGGACTCAGGCTGGGGAGTTATTTGGGGACCTTGAGATGCTCGAGGGACCACAGGGGATGACTGCAGTGCACCTGCTGAGGGCCAGCTCACCCTTCTTTCTGGTTAGAACACGTTGTTAGACTTGGACGATGAAGTGCTATGATGTGATTTATTTGTGTTATAGTTCCTACTCATCTTATGTGAAACTTACACGATTTAAGCTATGTTAAGATATGTTAAGTAGTTCTAAATGGAGTCCCAGTGGCCAATGGGAATTTTCATAATTGTTGTTTTGAAATGTCTGCTGTAGGACTGCGAGTGTCTTAGGGCGTAAACTAAGAGTGTTACTTTAGATAAGAAGTATGATGGGCAATGTACGTCCCTGGAACAGAAAGAGTGACTGATAGTCAAGACCCCTTTCCTAGGGTAATCGTTACTTCTTAAAAAGAAACCACTAAGCTGAGTGGCTTGAAGCCTCTTTGCTGGGGGACCTGACTCCACACTGCTGCCCTGTTGGAGCTTGTCCTGACTCATGCTTGTCACAAGACCAGTTGCCAGACTGGAGACTGCTGCTCATCCTGAGATGCCTCCTTCCAGACTCTCCTTGGGGTGGTTCATTACCCTCTTTTCCCTACTTTAACTAACCTGTGTTATGTGCTAATTGTGTACAATAAACCAAGTGATTCGTGAGCTGAATATTGCCTCCTATTTCATCCGCCTCCATTTCCCATGATTCTTACCTGCCCTTGCTGCTGGGTCCTGCAACGAGCATTAAACCTTCCCTCTCTGAAGGGCTCAAATAAACATCCCAAAGAACTACAGACTCAGAGGTCTAGAGGTTGTCATTCTTTTCAGTTAACTCATTTCCTTCCTCTATCTGATGGTCTTGTCTCTTCGGCTTCCAGTGTGCTTAACTCCTCCCAGCTTCATTGCCCTCTATCTCCCTATTTCAGGTCCTTCCTTTGGCTTTACACACACACACACACACACAAACAGCCATTCCCCAGTCTTTCCTGTCTGGCAATCTTCCAACCCTCCTAGAGATCTTCATTCCTTCCTACATAATAAAGAAGTCCTGACTCCATACTCTTGTGTCCTGCAAACTCGGACCACTTGGACTTCAACAGGAGCCTAGTGGAGGTTTGCCTTTGCTGACTCTAGATGTGTGTGGAAGCAGAGGGGCAGCAGAGGGTCAAACTGGATATGGAAGGAAAATGAGGTTATGGGATATGATGTGGTTTCCTAATCCAGTTCAGGTTAGATGCTCCACCAGCCAAAGATGGATTGAGTTCCCTCCAAAATCAACCTACAAGGAAACACACCTTGTGTGTTTCCAGACAAAAGTATGGAAAATTCTGTGTGTGTGTGTGTGTGTGAGAGAGAGAGAGAGAGAGAGAGAGAGAGAGAGAGAGAGAGAGACAGGGAGGGAGAGGGATCTTAATGTCATTCTACTTTTAAGTGGAATAACTGTTAAATTTAATTTTCAGATTTTCAACTGGGAGCACAGATAGATGGCTAAAAGCCGTTTAAGAGCATGCAAGCTTTAATGTCCATGTGACAGTGAAGGACATTCAGAACACACTGAAGTAAATGATAATTACAGCAGATTTGATGCGGTCTGAGGCTCCATAGTGAATGACTAGCATAATGCTCCATAACGACTAGCAAAGACAGCAGTACCAAATCCATAGCAAGTGGTTCACGTAGCTCATTAAAAATTTCTTTAATTTGAGCAAAAGGAGTTTGCAAATCAACAGATTTTCACCCACACGTCATTTAAAATGGAGCAAAAGAAGCACAATAAAATGTCAAATTCATTCATGGCTTTAGTCCAATCAGAAGTAAAAATGGGGTGGACTTTAGTCTTTCAGTCAGAGCTCAGGGACATCTTCTGAACATGCAAAAATGCATCATTTCAGCTTGGCCGTCTCTTCTTGAGCCTAAACCCAGATCCACAACCCAGATCTCTACCAAGTTTTCTCCTATTAAATGATTCTGAAATTTTGAAAGAAGCTTCAAGCCATTTTATTTGTCTCCATTGTCTTATTTCTAGCCCAGACATGTTTCTTGTTAGCCACAAGAATTCCTGAGACTCATTCAAAATTGCATAATTGAATTTTCAATGTCACTGCAACAACGGTTCTTTATTGATCAGTTTTATCACACAGGAGTTTTATTATATGAAAATTTGTGCTCATTTGCATCTCCACAATTATAAAGCCCAGGTTTAACATGAGCATCTAACTACCTCCTACACTTTAAAAATTTCCCACAGCTTACTTGTTATGGTTTTGGAAGTACCATCTTCTTTTTTTTTTTTTTTTTTTTTGGGGGGTGTATGCGGGCCTTCCTCTGTTGTGGCCTCTCCCGTGGCGGAGCACAGGCTCCGGACGCACAGGCTCAGCGGCCATGGCTCACGGGCCCAGCCGCTCCGCGGCATGTGGGATCCTCCCAGACGGGGGCGCGAACCCCGTTTCCCTGCATCGTCAGGCGGACGCGCAACCACTGCGCCACCAGGGAAGCCCCCCATCTTCTTTTTTATAAGACTGTACCTAAGAGGTAGTGAGCATGCATTCAGCTAGCATGTATGTATACTCATGTCCACAGTGAGCAAGACTCAGGAAAAGCAGTGCACGCTGAAGCCACAGCCATGCACCAACCGTGACACCACAATTGTTTAGATCACCTTTCCTCAAAGGGTCTGTATCAGGGTTCTCCGGAGAAACAGGACCAATAGTAAATATACAGATACGTAGAAAGAGAGTTATTATTAGGAATTGGCTCAGGCAATTATGTAGGCTAAATCCCACCATCTGCTGCCTGCAAGCTGAAGTCTTAGGAAAGCCAGTGGTGTATAATTCTAGTCTGAACCTAAAGCTCTGAGAACCAACGGAGCTGATGTAAGTCCCTATCTGAGTCCAAAGGCCTCAGAATCAGGAGCGCTGATGTCCAAGGGCAGGAGAAGATGGATGTCCTGGTCTAGGCAGAGAGCAAAGTCGCCTTTTCCTCTGCCTTTTTGTTCTATTCAGACCCTCAACAGATTGGATGACACCCACCTGCATGGGTGAGGAAACTCTTCCTTATTCAGTCTACTGATAAATACTGGATTCAGTCCAATGCTAATCTCCCCTGGAAACACCCTCACAGATACACCCAGAAATAATGTTTTACCAGCCATCCAGGCATCCCTTACCCCAGTCAAGTTGACACTGAAAACTAACCATCACGGAGTCTTGAGTCTTGATCTTTTCAGTGGCATCAGCGTTCTCAGTTTACTCACTGGTAAAAAAAAAAATAGGATGTAAAGTGTGTAAAGATCAGTGGTTTGAATACTGACCTTTCCAGAGGAAGCTGAAAGCTTGTGCTAGCACATATCTATATGCTATTTCAGCTAGGAGAAGGCTCTCATTAAAATTTTCAGGCAAAGAATTAAATGGTTGTTTGTCTTTTTGGAGAAAATGCGACCTTGAGGCAAAGGTAAAAGCCGGAACGGGCAAACGACTTTA
>NC_041224.1:152303956-152310366 GCF_002837175.3 Physeter macrocephalus
TGTGTGTGAGAGAGAGAGAGAGAGAGAGAGAGAGAGAGAGAGAGAGAGAGACAGGGAGGGAGAGGGATCTTAATGTCATTCTACTTTTAAGTGGAATAACTGTTAAATTTAATTTTCAGATTTTCAACTGGGAGCACAGATAGATGGCTAAAAGCCGTTTAAGAGCATGCAAGCTTTAATGTCCATGTGACAGTGAAGGACATTCAGAACACACTGAAGTAAATGATAATTACAGCAGATTTGATGCGGTCTGAGGCTCCATAGTGAATGACTAGCATAATGCTCCATAACGACTAGCAAAGACAGCAGTACCAAATCCATAGCAAGTGGTTCACGTAGCTCATTAAAAATTTCTTTAATTTGAGCAAAAGGAGTTTGCAAATCAACAGATTTTCACCCACACGTCATTTAAAATGGAGCAAAAGAAGCACAATAAAATGTCAAATTCATTCATGGCTTTAGTCCAATCAGAAGTAAAAATGGGGTGGACTTTAGTCTTTCAGTCAGAGCTCAGGGACATCTTCTGAACATGCAAAAATGCATCATTTCAGCTTGGCCGTCTCTTCTTGAGCCTAAACCCAGATCCACAACCCAGATCTCTACCAAGTTTTCTCCTATTAAATGATTCTGAAATTTTGAAAGAAGCTTCAAGCCATTTTATTTGTCTCCATTGTCTTATTTCTAGCCCAGACATGTTTCTTGTTAGCCACAAGAATTCCTGAGACTCATTCAAAATTGCATAATTGAATTTTCAATGTCACTGCAACAACGGTTCTTTATTGATCAGTTTTATCACACAGGAGTTTTATTATATGAAAATTTGTGCTCATTTGCATCTCCACAATTATAAAGCCCAGGTTTAACATGAGCATCTAACTACCTCCTACACTTTAAAAATTTCCCACAGCTTACTTGTTATGGTTTTGGAAGTACCATCTTCTTTTTTTTTTTTTTTTTTTTTTGGGGGGGGTATGCGGGCCCCCCTCTGTTGTGGCCTCGTTTCCCTGCATCGTCAGGCGGACGCGCAACCACTGCGCCACCAGGGAAGCCCCCCATCTTCTTTTTTATAAGACTGTACCTAAGAGGTAGTGAGCATGCATTCAGCTAGCATGTATGTATACTCATGTCCACAGTGAGCAAGACTCAGGAAAAGCAGTGCACGCTGAAGCCACAGCCATGCACCAACCGTGACACCACAATTGTTTAGATCACCTTTCCTCAAAGGGTCTGTATCAGGGTTCTCCGGAGAAACAGGACCAATAGTAAATATACAGATACGTAGAAAGAGAGTTATTATTAGGAATTGGCTCAGGCAATTATGTAGGCTAAATCCCACCATCTGCTGCCTGCAAGCTGAAGTCTTAGGAAAGCCAGTGGTGTATAATTCTAGTCTGAACCTAAAGCTCTGAGAACCAACGGAGCTGATGTAAGTCCCTATCTGAGTCCAAAGGCCTCAGAATCAGGAGCGCTGATGTCCAAGGGCAGGAGAAGATGGATGTCCTGGTCTAGGCAGAGAGCAAAGTCGCCTTTTCCTCTGCCTTTTTGTTCTATTCAGACCCTCAACAGATTGGATGACACCCACCTGCATGGGTGAGGAAACTCTTCCTTATTCAGTCTACTGATAAATACTGGATTCAGTCCAATGCTAATCTCCCCTGGAAACACCCTCACAGATACACCCAGAAATAATGTTTTACCAGCCATCCAGGCATCCCTTACCCCAGTCAAGTTGACACTGAAAACTAACCATCACGGAGTCTTGAGTCTTGATCTTTTCAGTGGCATCAGCGTTCTCAGTTTACTCACTGGTAAAAAAAAAATAGGATGTAAAGTGTGTAAAGATCAGTGGTTTGAATACTGACCTTTCCAGAGGAAGCTGAAAGCTTGTGCTAGCACATATCTATATGCTATTTCAGCTAGGAGAAGGCTCTCATTAAAATTTTCAGGCAAAGAATTAAATGGTTGTTTGTCTTTTTGGAGAAAATGCGACCTTGAGGCAAAGGTAAAAGCCGGAACGGGCAAACGACTTTATTGTTGACCTTGATGATGAAAAGTGACTCACAAAGTTGCCTTTTTGCAGCAGATATTCTTTTTCAAGACTGACTGAGCATGCTCATTCAACACAAAGGTGAAAATAAATATTTTAAATTGCACGTGACTTGATCACAAATAAAAATGAAGTTTGAGAGTTGGATAAAGACAGTTGATTGTGAGGACAGTGAATCATTTAAGACTCTCTGTTTACCTGGCATCCAAAATCACAGCCCCATTGGTAAAATAAAGAACAACATTGGCAGTGATCTTTTATCGCAGAAAAAGCCACTTAATGAATATTTCCTGGGGTTGTTGAGCCTGATAGAGGCTCCTTCAAAACAAAATGTGACACGAGCGACCTGACCTCTTAACAAAGATATATTTGTTAAGTTTGCATCAGCTGAGTTTCAGCAGCCTGAAAACCTTGTGCTATGTACCTCTTAGTATAGTTCTGGCATGTCTCCTCAGCCATTGCTGTGATGTTTGTTTGAGTTGTTAAAAAAATATAAAGTTGTAGCCATTATATTTATGCAAATAAATTTGTTTACATAAATATTATGTTTATAAATATTATGTGTTTATAAATATTATGACACAAAGAGAAGAGAAATTGTGTTGATGGTGAATGTAATACATGTCCCCTTCTGTACCCCAGCCCCCTACCCTGCCCAGGCAGCCCTCAGTTTTTACTGCTCAGCTCTGCTTCCCCTGCTGCTTCCTCTCTTTTTCAAACCCAGGTGAGCAGATCACGTGATCACTTCCTCCTTGTGCTGTAGTCAAAGGAGTTCTTCTTGACCCAGGAGTTCTTTGCAAAGTGCCCATTAAAGTCTTTTGGGCCCAATTCCCAGTTTATATGGTAGGTACTTAATAAACATTTGCTGTCGAATGTTGTTCAGCTGCTGTGTTTTGTGGGCTTTCCCATTCAGGGTACTTGGGCTCTCATTCCAGTTTTTGAAAAGCACTCTTTTCATTGTGGCACTCTCTTTGACTTTGCTGGTTTTGAGTGCCTGGTATTTTTGGTCTTTGGCTCACTCTTGTTCCTGGGTTTCTAATAAATGGCCTTTTAAATAGTCTCTAGGCTTCCTGTGGGTTTGCTTGCTTTTTTTAAAATCTTGTCTTATAACTCTCCCTTTACAATTTTTTCCCTAACTAGTGTCCGATAGTGTCAAATTTCCCTTTTCTAACATTGGATATCTATGCAATGGATATGCTCGGTTTTCTCTCTCCTTGTGGATAGCAGGGGAGGGTTAGAGTTGGGATTGAAAAAAGAGAACTAACACTTATTACATACACGGTATAGACCTTACATGTAATTTTATTTAACGTTCACATATGCTTATGCCCAAGATTATTTATAATAACAGCCAATATTTATTGAGCATTTACCACCTTGCTAGAGATCAAATTTTTGCTCATTTGTGTATACTATCTCACGTGATTCTCATGACAACTCTATGGGGTAGATTATATTATTCTCACCAGTTTAAATGTAAGGAAGCTGAGGATCAGAGAGGCCAAGTGACCTGCCCAAGGTCACACAGCTAGTACGGGGCAGAAGTGGGCTTCACACTCAGTCCAAAGCTTTGGCAGCTATGCACTTGAGCATTCTGTTAACGAGTGTTGCAGCTGGGGTTCACAGCCAGGGTTCACAAGTAGGACTGGCCGCAAAGGCCATGTTCCTTCCACTACAGCACCCCTGCTTCCCTTGTTATTACATGCTATTAAATTCAACTCCAGAGTGTGTAATTTAACAGTCTCGTGATTACTGGCTCACAGTGAAAGGTAAAATCCTGACATTCTAGAAAGACGTATAAAACCATGATAAGGCCGAACAACTGAAGGCATAAATGGGTATTAAAAGAGGTAGTCAAATGATCTGGTTTATTCTGAATTTTGAATAATTTGCAACAGGTTAGAAAACATCGAGAGGCTATTTCCATACAGGATGCAAAAGACTCACCAGCTCTGTTTTAGCCTCACTGAGTTCCCATTGGCCCATATTAGCCACATTTGTGAAAGAGAAAAATTGAGCTTGTAAAGGACTCCAATTCATTAATTCATGTATCTATTCATTCT
Organism: Physeter macrocephalus; assembly: GCF_002837175.3. Lineage (NCBI taxonomy): Eukaryota > Metazoa > Chordata > Mammalia > Artiodactyla > Physeteridae > Physeter > Physeter macrocephalus. Next base: position 152,308,067 of record NC_041224.1, read on the forward strand.
GTCATTCAACAAATATGTGTATTAAGTTAAAAAATGTGCCAGGTACTGTTGTAGGAAATGTGGTTATAAACTGTACAAGACAGATGAAATGTCTGTCCTCTTGGACCATATTCGAAGCGTGATGAGAACCCCTGGAATGTTTAAGGTTTCTAATGTTTGAAAGGCTCACTCTGGCTTCTGGAGGGCAGGAGTGGAGAAGGGGACTAGACGGAAGAATTCTGTAGTGGTCTGGGCAAGAACTCATGGCGGCATGGAAGATCAAGGGATAGAGGTGGAAGGGATGAGAGGGGTGAGAGGAGGCTGAGGTCAGGATACATTTTTTTTTGTATATAAATTTATTTATTTTATTTTTGGCTGTGTTGGGTCTTTGTTGCTGCACGCGGGCTTTCTCTAGTTGCGGCGAGTGGGGGCTACTCTTCGTTGTGGTACGCGGGCTTCTCATTGCGGTGGTTTCTCTTGTTGTGGAGCACGGGCTCTAGGTGCACGGGATTCAGTAGTTGTGGCTTGTGGGCTCAGTAGTTGTGGCTTGCGGGCTCTAGAGTGTAGACTCAGTAGTTGCGGTGCACGGGCTTAGTTGCTCTACGGCATGTGGGATCTTCCCGGACCAGGCCTCGAACCCGTTTCCCCTGCATTGGCAGGCAGATTCTTAACCACTGCGCCACAGGGAAGCCCCCAGGATACATCTTGAAGGCACAGCCAGTGGGATGAGTTGTGGGGAGTGAAAGAGAGAGTGGAAGTTGCTTCTCAGTCTTGGGGCTGGGCTGCTGGATAAACGGAAACGCCATTACCGCCTGTGGGAGCAGCAGGTTTGGGAAGGCATTCTGTTTTGACTCCTTTAAGTTTGACAAGTCCATCATGCATTTCCAGGAGCCATGTCAGGAGGTGGAGGCTGTGTGGGTCTGGAGCTCAAGGTGGTTGACTTGCCCGCCCCACCCAGGTGATTCAGCGGTAGAGAAATGCGGACCTGAGCTAAGGTTTCTACCTCTTCCACTCAGCAGTGATTGGCCCCATTTCACATAGCCTGGAGGAGACAGGTACAGCTTCCCTGGTGTGCTCTCCTGTGAGGCACCTGAGCCCCCAGTGCTCCTCTCATTTCCCCTGGAGACATTCTCAACATAGAGGATGTGGCTCCTAGGGCTCCTGAAGGGGTGGGGGTTGCACAATGGCCATCTGGAAAAGGTTTTAATCAACTGCCAAGGTGCTACGTTACTTCTCTACTTCCTCCCGCCTAAATCCGTGGCGTAGTAATAGTAACAACGGTCAGTACTCCTCTGGGGTCACAGGAGCTGGGAACTGTTCTAAGCACTTTATTATCTCATCTCAGCAATCCTTACAACCATCCCCCGTGGAAGGCAGTCCTATTATCCCTGTTTTACAGACAGCACACTGAAGCACAGAGAGAGGATGAGAGGTGTGGCCACCAGCCTGGCCTGGCCTGCCCTCTGCCCTGGTGGTCCTGAGGAGGTACCCCTTCCTCCTACCTGCGGCTCCCCTTGGCCCCCTTCATCTTCCTTGTTGCAGGCTGGTGCAGAGGAGGGGTTTTCTACTTAGTGCTCAGGCCTGATTATTCTCCTCTGACCCCTGTAGAGCTGATGGGAAGACCCCTCTCTGGGGGATCTTCATTCACATCCTGGTCTAGGTAAGGCAGGGCCCACTTCTCTGCTTGACCTCTGAAGCACCCCAAGCAATCACCCATGAGTTTTCACTAAACAAGGTGTGACTGAGGAAGTTCAAAATCATTAAACAAGAAAGCCTCCCAGTTCCTTGTACTGCTTAGAGCATATCACCTGCATGCATCAGTGCCCCAACCCCCCTGCTGACCCACCTGTTTCTGCCCTACTTGATCACGGCTCCTTTTGGGTCTTTTAGTAACTTTTATTTATTTTATTTATTAAAAAAATTTTTAAATTGAAGTATAGTTGATTTAAAATGTGTTAATTTCTGCTGTTCAGCAAAGTGACTCATTTATACACATATATACATTCTTTTTCTTTTTGAATTTTATTTTATTTATCTTTTTATACAGCAGGTCCTTATTTGTCATCCATTTTATACACATCAGTGTATACATGTCAATGCCAATTGTCCAATTCATCACACCACCCCCCCCCATCCCCCGCCACTTTCCCCCCTTGGTGTCCATACGTTTGTTCTCTACATCTGTATCTCTATTTCTGCCCTGCAAACTGGTTCATCTGTACCATTTTTCTAGGTTTCACCACATATATGCATTAATATACAATATTTGTTTTTCTCTTTCTTACTTCACTCTGTATGACAGTCTCTAGATCCATCCACAT
>NC_041224.1:152311603-152332208 GCF_002837175.3 Physeter macrocephalus
TGGTATTATCTTTAATTTCTTTCATCAGTGTCTTATAGTTTTCTGCATACAGGTCTTTTGTTTCCCTAGGTAGGTTTATTCCTAGGTATTTTATTCTTTCTGTTGCAATGGTAAATGGGAGTGTTTCCTTAATTTCTCTTTCAGATTCTTCATCATTACTGTATAGGAATGCAAGAGATTTCTGTGCATTAATTTTGTATCCTTCAACTTTACCAAATTCATTGATTAGCTCTTGTAGTATTCTGGTGGCATCTTTAGGATTCTCTATGTATAGTATCATGTCATCTGCAAACAGTGACAGTTTCATTTCTTCTTTTCCAATTTGTATTCCTTTTATTTCTTTTCCCATTCTTTTTAATATTCTTTTCCATTATGGTTTATCCCAGGATATTGAATGTAGTTCCCTGTGCTATACAGCAGGACCTTGTTTTTTATCCATTCTATATGTAGTCTTTTAGTAACTTTTAAACATTTTCTTCATATATCCTTGCATATTTTTTGTTATGCTTACTGCTAGGTATTTTATCTTTTTATTGCTACTTAAAAAGATTTTTCCACTATATCTATTAACTAGTTGCTGTTTATATATATGTGTGTGTGTGTGTGTGTGTGTGTGTGTGTGTGTGTGTGTGTGTGGTGTGAAAACTACTGATTTAAATATTTATTCTGTATCCCTCTATGGTACTGAACTCTTACTGTTAGCAGTGAATTTTCAGTTGATTTTCTTGGGTTTTACAGATACAGAGTAATATCTTCAATGATAATTTTAGCCTGTCCTTTTATATTTTTTATGCTTGTAATTTCTCACTCTCCTCTGACTGTGTTGGTTGGTACCTCGAGGTTAATATTGAACAATGGTGGTGGTAGCCAGCTCACTTGCTTCTGCCTGACTTTAGTGGGACTGCCTCTCATAGTCCCTGTTAACTTTACCTCAGGCATGAAATAGATGTATCATGTTGAGAAGTAATCACATACACCTACTTTATTGTGTGTTGTGATCAAGATTGGTTTATTGATTTTGTCAAATGGCATTTCGGCATCTGTGAACATGATATTCTCCTGAGGCCATTGACATGATAAATTGTGTTAATAGTTTTGCTAACATTGAATCATTTGGACATTCTTGGAATAAATTCCACTTGGTCATGATGTTTCAGTTTTAAAGAAACTGTTGAATTTAGAATTGATATCCTTACATGAGAATGATGTATAGTAGGTTTGTTTTGTACAAGCTTTGACAGATTTGTTATCATTATTATACCGGTTTCGTAAAAGGAATTTGAACATTTTCTTTTTTTCCCATGCTCTAAAAGAGAGCATTAGAATTATCAATTCTTTGAGGTTTTGGTGGAATTCCCACATGAAACTCCCTGATGCCATCTTGGGGGTCATCTCTTTGAACTTTCTCCTTTTGCCTATAGAAAAGGGCTGTTTTGATTTTCTTTCTTCTGGGTTAGTTTTATTTAGTTATATTTTCCTAGAGAATTGTCCATTTCATTCATATTAACATGCTGTAATTCCCTTAATTTCCTCTGTATCTATTATTATTGTCCTTTTACGATCCATCATTCTGTATCTATGTACTTTTGCCCTTTCTCTCCTGACTGGGCTAGCTAGTGCTTTGTTGTGAGTTGGGTTCTCAGGGAAGTAGACCAGGAGGCAGAGGTGAGTGAATCAGATGTTTGTTAGGGAATGCTGCTAAAATCAAGATTTGTGGGAGGCAGGGGTAGGAAGCAGAAGTGGTCAGAGAGGGAGGAGATCCAGGTCCAATGCTAACCTCTGGTGACTTCTTGGGCAGCTCTGGAGCTAGAATGGCCTTCAGAGTTGTCCCCCAATGGGCCACACGGCCAGGCCTCTTTTCCTGCTTTGAAGAGATAGTGGATAGAGACCACTTGCTCCAGAAGGGGTGTGACCTGAGTGAGGTGACTCTCTGCGGCTGACACAATCCTCAAAGCCACTGACAGCTAAAGCAACAAGTTTTCAAGAAGGGGGAACTGGGGAAATCAGTGTCCCCCACATGGTTTATCAACTTTTTACTTCTTGAAGATTCTACTTTTTGACTTATTTATTGCCTCTACTGGTTTTTTTTTTTTTTTTTTTTTTTTTCTGGTACGCGGGCCTCTCACTGTGTGGCCTCTCCCGTTGCGGAGCGCAGGCTCCGGACACGCAGGCTCAGCGGCCATGGCTCATGGGCCCAGCCGCTCCGCGGCATGTGGGATCTTCCCGGACCGGGGCACGAACCCGAGTCCCCTGCATCGGCAGGCAGATTCTCAATCACTGCGCCACCAGGGAAGCCCTCTACTGTTTTTTTTTTTTTAACATATTAATTTCTGCTTTTACCCGTATTAATTTCTTCCGTCTTCTTTCACCTTATTTTGTTGTTCATTCCTTAACTTTTTGAGCCAGCTGCCTAATTCATGTTTTTTTCTTTCATGTTTATTTTTGTAAGTATTTTAAAGGTTAAATACTTTCCTCTGTGTATGACTTTAGAAGTTTTCTGTAGCTTCTGATACATCTTTATGATTTTTTTTTTCCTTTCTAGCAAGTCTGCAATTTCTGTTTATATTTCCTTTTAGACCCTAAGGTTGTTCAACAGTTTTTAAAATTTGCAGATGGAAAATGTTTTCTGCTTGTTATTAATTTCTAATTTTATTGACTTTGACCAGAAAATATTGTTTGTACTATTTCTACTACTTGAAATTTGTTGAGGTTCCCTTTGTGGATTTAATGTATGGTCAATTTTTGAGAAAGTTCTCTAGGTACTCGAAAAGAAGGCATATTTAATTAATTAATTTTTTGGCCACCCCGTGTGGTATGTCGAACTTCCCCTAACAGGGATGGAACCCGTGCCCCCTGAAGTGGAAGCACGGGGTCTTAACCACTGGATCACCGGGGGAGTCAAATTTTAAATTACTTTTAGGATACACAGTTTGATGTATATCAATTTAGATAATACCTTATTCATTATTTAGGTACTCTATATCTTGTTTATTCTTTGCTCTACTTAATGTTTTTTGGCTTAAATTTTAGCTTACCTTATATTTGAGACCATGACCTCTGCTTTGTTTGGTTTGTTTATTTGCATTTGCCTAGTATGTCTCAGCATAAACTTCTGTTTCCAACCTTGCTACATAACTTTTCTTTTTCAGGTGTGTGTTTTGTGTGCTGCATAGAGGTAGTTTTTGCTTTGTGATCCAACCTGAAAATCTTCTTATTTAATAGATAAGTTAAGCCATTTGTATTAACTGATGTAACAAATATGTTTGGTTTCAGTTCTATTATTTTAATTTATAGTATGTTTCCTGAATTTAGAAAAGTTTTTTAAAAACTTATAGTCTGTTTTCTTTGTGTGTGGTTCTCTGGGCAGTACTTCTGATATTTAGAAAGGTATCTATTTTTGTTCTGTTAACAACTTATAATGTAATTTCATTTAATGCCATTAGTCCTTTGTTTCTTTAAAAATATCCATTAATTCCTTAATAAGAGAAGTGATAAAGTTAACATGTTTCTTTTTACGTCCCCTTGTAACAGGGAAGAGCCAAATCGGACTACATGTTGGATCTGTTTTACTTTAACCTTTGCTTTCCGTGGCTTTTGTTCACTAAAAGGATACTGTCTGTACATAATGGCCTGCTTTGGGAAAACTCTGCCCCTCTGCCTGAATGTTAAAGTGCCTTTGTTCAGGGAAACATCGGACCCTGTTCCCGCCTGTGGATGGCTACAAGAAAGAAGAAATAAACACATCCCCTCCCAGAGGCTGGCCATTCCAGGTGATATTTGCAAAACTTATGGCCTTTTTACTTTACATCCTCATCTCCTCTGTGCTATAAAAGAAACTGGCATCCAAACCCCGATAAGATGGTTATTTTGAGACTTTAGTCTGCTATATTCTCGGTCTGCCAGCTTTCTGAATAAAGTCATATTCCTTGCCTCAGCACCTCCTCTCTGATTTATTGGCCTGTCGTGCAGCAAGCAGAGAGAGCTAGGACTCGGTAACACCCTCTCCTTCTTTTCCTTCATCATCTGATTTTTGTCAATATTTTTTAGCATTTCTTTTGAACCATTATATGTACTTATACTTTGATTACTTGTTAATTTGTTTTAAATGATATCTTTGGCTCTCGTTTTTACAGATGAGACCACCTCTGAATTTATTCTATTCCCTAACAACTTTCTCCCTTTCTCTCCCATTTTTTATTGTATAATTTTTACATGGTCAAGAATAAGCTTCCCTGACATAAGGTGTATCATTTTAATATGCAAATTTAAGAAGGAACAATCTCTTGAATTTTACCTTTGAATGTTCTTCTTTTACATTGTCTTGGTTTTCTCCCTTCTTACAGCTAAAGGTATATTGATTTTTTTTTCATCCATTCTCCATATTTATCACTGTTTTCTCTAGTCCTTTTTAGTTATTCCTTTGTGGCCATTTCATTTTAGTCTTTGTTTTTATTTCTACCTTGTGTACCTTATGTTTTTCTGAAATGCCTATGTTCCCTGTGCTCCTTCCAAATTTTACTTTTTTTTCCTTTTATAGTTTCCTGAGTTTTTTTAATTGAAGTATAGTTGATTTACAACGTTGTGTTAATTTTCCTGAGTTTTTCTAGTTCAAGGCTTTTTTTTTTTTGAATTGAGGTATGGTTGATGTACAATTTTTTAAAATTGAGGTATTCTAGGTCAAGTTTTATCTCCTCCTGAAGTTTGCTATCTCTTCCTTGATTTCTTACATCTGTGCTTTGTGATTTTTCCTTTATAGAAGCAATTACCTCATTAGGTTATTTTAATTCTTAGCAAATAAGCCAGAAAGAGAAAACCAAATATCATATATTAATGCATATTTGGAATCTAGAAAAATGGTACAGATGAACCTATTTGCAGGGCAGGAATAGAGACGTAGATGTAGAGAACGGACATGTGGATGCGACACGGGGTAAGGGGAGGGTGGGACGAACTGGGAGATTAGGTTTGACATAAATGCACTACCATGTGTAAAACAGATAGCTAGTGGGAACCTACTGTATATCTATCACAGGGAGCTCAGCTCAGCGCTCTGTGACAGGAGTGGGGGTCCAGGGGGGAGGGGAGAGATGTATCCATATAGCTGATTCGCTTCATTGTACAGCAGAAACCAACACAACATTGTAAAGCAATTATACTCTGATAAAAAAATAAAATAAAATAAAATTTGCTCAGGATTTCCATCCATTTCACTGTAACTTTTTTTCTGGTAGCAATTATATCTGTTGGTAGGTTTTACTGCTCTTTTCCACCATTTTTTTCTTATGGTATCTTTGTATCAATATTGTGTCAGCTTCTTTATGATCACTCACCTTTGAGTGAGAAGTATTTGGGGGAAGCTCTTTGCAGGAGATTCCTTTGGGCTAGGGCAGCAAGTAACCTGCAAGGCTTCAGAATTCAAAGGCTCTCTGCTATCAGCTGCCTCAGAGACAGTCTTCTGCAAATATGGCTCATTTGGTGATTCTTTGAATGGTCCGTCCCCACTGCTTCTCTGATGCAAGCCAGACCAAGGAGGTCACCTGTCACCAGCCCTGCTCATCTCAGTTTCCATACTTGTATTGTAAGGAAGAGACAGTTTTGCACCTTGGGAGAATCTGTCACTTTCGGGAAGAGTATTTTATGACACTTTCATAGATACGATACCACTGAACCCTCTTGCAACTCTCTATACTTCTTGTCTTCACTTTCTACCCTATTTTAGCTGTTTGGGGGCATCTTTTAGCATATTTTGAAGGCCTGTAGATTTTATTTGTCTCCTAGTATAGCTGAAACTGAATTTGTGGGGTTTTATTTTCTTTATTGCTTCTGTATGTTTTCCAGGAGAAGAGAAGAGATACTGATTTGCATAAGTTTGTTTATATCAGACGTTCTGAAGAATGACTTTCTCTTTTTAGAAATGGAAGTGTAGTTGATTACAATGTTGTGTTAGTATCAGGTGTACAGCAAAGTGATTCAATTATATATATACTTTTCAGACTTTTTTCCATTATAGGTTTTTATAAGATATTAAATGTAGTTCCCTGTTTTATACAATAGGTCCTTGTTGTTTATCTATTTCATATATAGTAGTGTGTAAGGAATGACCTTCTTAAAATAAAAACCAGATCCTATCTTCCCAGCTTAATATTTTTTGGTGGCTTTGCATTTCACATAGAATAAAATCCAAATTCCTTTGTACTAGTAAGTCTTGTTTGTGGTCTAGTCTCTGTTCAGCTTTCCAACCTCACCTTAAATCTCTCTCCTACACACCATGTTCCATCCACATTGATTTTCTTGGACTCCTTAGAACATGCCAGGTTCTTGCTCACTAAGGGTCTCTGTCCACTAAACACTCCCTTTGCCCTGCCCCCTATGGCTTCAGCATTTGTTACTTTATCAGCTCCTTCTCATTTTATAGGTCTGAGTATAAATAACACATTTTCAGAGGTACCTTCCCTGGCCATTCTATTCCAGCCCCTTGCTTGTGAAGGGTAGCAAAACATGCCACCCCAAAATAAGCCACTTTGCTATATTGATTATTTTGAGCTTTAGACTCTTGAAAAATAGCACATGAAGGGAGAGGCTTTCTCTGAACTCCCCTTATTTGTCAAAAGACAGATTCTCCAAAAGGAACTCACCTGTCTTAAACTGCCTACCTGGGGATGGGAGGTTTCATCAACCAGGGAAGATCGAGACTCTTACCAGGTCAGGGGAGACTAGAGGTGGACTCCACACATACAGACTTTGTCACAATCATACCTCCCATCTATTCTGCTAAAGCCCCCTTCACCTTTCCTGACAACCATTTACTCTCCCCTAACAGGCCCACATCCCTCCTTCCCTCTCCCTACTAAGATGCTATTTAATCCTGAATTCTAAGTCACCTTGGAGAGTTACTCAGTTTTCCTGGGTATCTCTCGTGTATACAAAAGGTATACATGATAATAAACTTTCGTTTGTTTTTATTTTCTTAATCTGTCTTTTACTACAGGGGTCTCAGCTAAGAACTCAGAAGGTAGGGGGAAATTTATTTTTCCTTCCCTATACTTGCTCCTTTCATAGTATGTCATATATTTTATAATTATTTGTCTCTTTCCCTTTGATGAAATAAAATTCATATTTTATGGCAAGACAATAAAAATTTTAAATATAAAATGTTTCTCTGCTTGTTTGGGCCTCCTCCCTCCCCTTTAGTGTATATTACGCATCTGCATTAACTGGACCTCCTTAGGAGATACCTTCTTTATCTTTGTACGCGCAGATCTGGATTATGTAAACTGTCAGTTCATCATTTGATGTCTAACCCTTTGTCTCAAGAACGTATATAACTGTGCTTCAGCTTTCTGAAAGGCTGTCTCCCAGGTTATCATCCTCAGGTTGACTCGAATAAAATTTTCTATTTCTTTCTTAGATTGACTATTGATTAATTTTTATCGACACCTTCTTCCCTTCTCTCTCTCCTTCCTTTCTTCCTTCCTTCCCTCTTTCTTTTCCTTATTTCTTCCTCCTTCCCTTCCTTTCTCCTTCTCTCCCTTACTATAAGATTTAGGAGTAAAGGAACCGTGATAATCTTGTTCTTTATCTTCAACACAGTGCCTGTCATTAACATGTGCTCAATAAGCGTTTGTTAAGAGAATAAATACATTAGTCAGTGAAGATTGTTTTCACACATGAGTGTCATATTTGAATAGGGAAATCAATAGGGTCTGTTGTTTGCACTGGAGAATAAATAGGTTGGATGGAGGTCTGGAGACTGTTTCTTGGAAGGTTTGGTTATAGGAACAAGGGATATTTCATTTTGGAAAAGAGAAACGTTTGGAGATGGAAATTAATAGCCTTCAAATATAAGCAGTTTAATCTTGTAGAAAAGTGTTTTTCATCCTACGACTCACTTGAGGAGCTTGTTAAAAACATGGAACCCCAGGCTCTTCCCTGATCTTTGATACGTTGGGTACAGAGTAGGACTAGAGAATCTGTTTTTTCTGTTGTTTGTTTTGGTTTGTTTTTTAACAAGCACCTCAGGAAGTTCTTTATATCAGAAAATGTTGGGAAATGCTATTTTATATGAGGCAGTGTTGTTACAGTGGTGAAAACTAGGATTTATGGGCTGAAGTTACAGAAAGGCAGACTTTGACTCAACATAAGGAAATTGTTTTAAGCCAGAAGTGTGGCAAAGAGGATGAGGCTGCCTCTCTGGATGGATCTGGCAGAGGTCGTCAACCCTCCAGGGGCTCATCTTGCAGTGGAAATTGCAGGGGGTGAATGAGATACATGCTGAAGTAGCTAAAGTCTAGGGTTCAAGGAGATGCAAAGTGTTTTAAATACTTGGGGCTAGCAGTTATTCTAAGAGTGAGGAAAGGCAGGAAACAACAATAATGACAAACAAAAAACAAAACCACACACACAAAACCCTGGGAGATTTCTGAGAGGGAAAAAGGAAGCAAGACAGCAGATATAATTAAACCCTCAAAGGTCTTGAAGACCAAAGGAAACCTGACATTTTTAATATATTTAGAGCCACAGGACAAACAACAAGAATGATGACGTGAACTGAGTCTCAGTTATTAAGTAGATTATCTTCAATTGCAAGGGCCTCAGCAATTACCACGCAGAATCATCGCGCTTTTGCTAATAACATATTATGAGGAAATGGACGGTGGAGCAGTGGGTTCTGGGCTGTGGGAAGATGAACTGGCTAGAAACTGTTTATCTGTGGTCAGTAATTCCCAGTTAGCACTGGAGTGGGAGGAAGGTCACTGACTTCCGGGTGGTGACAAGTCAGAAGTCGCCTGGTTTGTTTCTGGGTGGCAGTGGAGGCTGCTATAGAAACAGAGACTGGTTCTAGAAACTCTCTCTCAACGGGCCTGATGGGGGCTCAGAAAGGCAGAGGTGAACATCATCACTGGTTTTTTTGAGTTGATGTGGGGTGGCTCCCCTTGGAGTAGAGCACGTTTGGCTCTGCTAACAGAATGGTTTCTCCAGCTCCAGGTGAAACCTGCCCCCCTCTCCCATCCAGGGGAATGGACAGCTCTGAACACTCACCACTGGTCTGAATGTCCAAAATAAAGGCAGGGGTTTTTTTTGACAGATACCCTCTAATGTGGAACTTGCCCCTTTGGTTATCCATAGAGGCTTTTCTAGCTTAAGAGCAAACACAAGGAGGGACTTCCCTGGTGGTGCAGTGGTTAAGACTCCACACTCCCAATGCAGGGGGCCTGGGTTCAATCCCTGGTCAGGGAACTAGATCCCACATGCATGCCACAACTAAGAGTTCGCATGCCTCAATTAAGCAGCTTATGAGCCTCAACTAAGGAGCCCGCATGCTGCAACTAAGGAGCCCACGTGCCTCAGCTAAGGAGCTGGTGAGCCACAACTAAGGAGCCCGCCTGCCACAACTAAGACCCGGCGCAACCAAATAAATAAATACATAAATAAATATTTTTTTAAAAAAGAAGTTATTAAAAGAAAAGAGCAAACACAAGGAGAAAAAGGAAGTAAAGCTAAGCCAGCCTGGACATTGAGAAAGCCATGTGGATCAGCCTGTGGCGTCAGACCTCAGAGCAACAGAATCCTGTCCCATTTTCCTCTACGTTAGCGCTTCCAATCCTGGCAGCCCGTTGGACCCATCTGGAAGAAGTGATGCTTTGGAGTTGGTATATACTAGCTCATGAAAACCAATTCAGAAAATTTCAGAAATTTTGTGAACCACTGGTTGACTAGACCCATTATTAAAAATTAATTATATGAAAATATAATTAGCTATCATTTCAATGATATTGAAAACAAAGCCCATCACTCCCTAATTATTTTACTCTTCTCTGTGCTCTTGAGGTTGTTTACATCTATTGTATGTGTAGGGCGGAAGCCCTACATGATGGTATGCAACCACTCATCTCTTCCCAAACCCTGTGCTCAGTAATGTCTCACTGTAAGCTTAAAAGTGACCATCATGGGAGTATTTGCACCATGAAAACTGGTAAGTACTTTAATCCGGGCTTGATCTATTGTCTTGTTGACTGTCTAAGACTTAACGAAACGATAGGAAAAAATGTCAATAATTCAGATTAAACTTAAAAGTATGTCCTGTTTATAACTGTTACATTGCGAATAACACAAAAAGTTGAGGAAATATTCCTCCAGCCTTCAACATTATTATCTGTTTAAATAAAGAAGTTACTCATGTTATGGACAATTGAGGAAAATCTGACCTACTTTTACATGTTTCACTTTCATTTTCCTCATTAACATAAATGAGAATATCAATCAACATTCATGTCTGAATACGCTCATGTGTCAGTTACAACTGTACGGTAACTATGAATAAGAGTTCAGTAAAAATAAATGGAAGCATTTTGTGAGAATCAATTGGTTAAATGGAATTTACCATAAAGAGCATTATGTTTTATTTTGTTTTATTTATTTTTTTTTTGCGGTACGCGGGCCTCTCACTGTCGTGGCCTCTCCCGTTGCGGAGCGCAGGCTCCGGACGCGCAGGCCCAGCGGCCGGGGCTCACGGGCCCAGCCGCTCCGCGGCATGTGGGATCTTCCCGGACCGGGGCACGAACCCGTGTCCCCTGCATCGGCAGGCGGATTCTCAACCACTGCGCCACCAGGGAAGCCCATGTTTTATTTTTATATGTAAATTATGTGCTTCACATCTTTTATGTCACTAAAATTTATAATAAGCTTATGTAGTTATAGGTATACTGATTTTTTTCTTTTGGAGAGCTGGTTGTTAAACACCACCACTACACCACTTCTGCCTGGGAGCTTTAAAAATCACTAATACCTGGAAAGGTGTCATCAGCAAGATGGTGGAGTAGGAGATACCAGCCTTCAGTCCCCCCATATAAAACAACAGTTAGACAGCCATCCATGAACAAAAATAGCGCTGGGAGGGCTCAAGTCCAATTAAGAAACTGCAGCAACACAATGGAACATCAAGAACATCAACAACAACAGCAAATGAAGAATAACTGCACAGAAAGGATTGCTGGGGAGATCTGCATAGCGGAGATGTCTGGAGATGGCTGAGAACAAAGAAGAAGCACGGTGACTATCAGTGATACCCGCTGATACGGCGTTTCCTAGTGGCCTGCCCTGTGATGGACCTTCACATCCTTTGCCTCTGAAGACCTCAACAGCCTCTGCAATGGCCACAGACTCCCTGAAGCTTTCACAGCAGAGGAAGGACCCCACAGTGTGTGTTGGCACCGACCCCAGCAGCCTGCTCCACAGAGGACTCCCTGCTAGGTAACCTCCACCTTACTAGGTAACCAACAGTCATCGCAGCCATGGACACCCCTGGAGAGGGAGATGCTACTGTGCTCTTGTCCCAAGAAGGAGCCGCTGTTGTGCCATCCTGGGATCAGGGCTGACACACCCCATCCCCCGCCTCCATACATGCCTTGGACCCAAGAGCTATGGTTGCTGTGTGTATACCTGTGCCTCAGTGACCAGAGCCACTGTCACTGTGGACTAACCTGTGCCCTGGCCTAGTTCTGCACCCTAGCTCTGTGGCCCCTTGTGAGCACTGTGGAAATTAGAGGCACAGCTGCAACACGTGTATCTTCACTGTGGACCATGGAGCCACAGTCACTCTACTCACACACATGCTCTGGATTCTGGCTCCACAGCCACTCTGTGAGTACCTGTGCCGAGGACACTAGGCCACCACCTCAACGGGCACATCTATGTCCTGGACCCCAGAGCCATCTGTAAATATAGCACATATAGTATCTATAGTATATATAGCATATATAGTATCTATGGTATATATAGCATATATAGTATCTATGGTATATATAGCATATATAGTATCTATGGTATATATAGCATATATAGTATCTATGGTATATATAGCATATATAGTACCTGTGCTCAGAACACTGGCTCGGCAGCTGCTCTGTGAGTGCCCACGCCAAGGGCACTGGCGTCACCTACAGCGGGACCCGGACCAGCTATAACTCTGCACATTCTGTGCTCCAGACACTGGTTCCATGGCTGCCCCATGGGTGCATGTATAGCAGCACTGGTGCCACCACCACTGAGAGTACATCCAAAAACCAGACCTGGTACCAAGAGGGATTCCCTTGGCCATAACTTCCCCTGTGGGAGAAAAAGATATCAGGAAAAGCCCAGAACCTTTGCCATAAAAGACCCCAACAGCCCTCTCTGCTGCTGTGGTCACTTACCACAATGGCTGCTGAGGACCCCTGTAATCTTTGCAAATGCTGACCTCAGGTGATGGACAAGCACAGAGACCATACCGCTGTGTCCTCCATGAAGCAGGAGCTGCCACACCCCACCCAGCCAATGCCCTTGCACACACTCATAGGTGAACTCTTTCCCCACTGAAACCAGTCCATAGAATCTGGTAGAGGTGAGTGCTACATCAGATGTATACATTAAAACAAGGCTGGGCTTCCCTGGTGGCACAGTGGTTGAGAATCTGCCTGCTGATGCAGGGGACACAGGTTCGTGCCCCGGTCCGGGAAGATCCCACATGCCGCGGAGCGGCTGGGCCTGTGAGCCATGGCCACTGAGCCTGTGCTCCACAACGGGAGAGGCCACAACAGTGAGAGGCCCGTGTACCACACACAAAAAAAAGAAAACAAAAAAAAACAAACAAGGCTACAAGAAATATGAAAAGTCAAGGTAATATGACACCACCAAAGGTACACAATAATTTTCCACTAAATGACTCCAAAGAAATGAAGATTTACAAATTGCTGGACAAATAATTCAAAATAATTGTTTTAAGGAAGCTCAGTGAACTACAAGAAAACACAGACAACTCAATGAAATCATGAAAACAATATATGAACAAAAGAAGTTCAACAAAGAGATAGAAATCACAAAAAAAGAACCAAACAGAAATTCTGGAGCTGAAGGATACAGTGAATGAAATAAAAGTGTGATAGAGAGCATCAGTAGCAGATTTGATCAAGCAGAAGAAAAAATCTGCAAAGTAATGGTAGGTCATTTGAAATTACCCAGTTAGAGGAACAAAACGAATGAAAAAGAGTGAAGAAAGCCCATGGAATTTGGGGGTACCAGTAAAGGAAACAACCAACAAAATGAAAAGGCAACTTATAGAATGGGAGAAAATATTTGCAAACCATATAACTGATAAGGAATTAATATCCCAAATATATAAGTAACTCATACAATTCAATAGCAAAAAACCCTAAATAACTTGATTAAAAAATGGGCAAAAGACCTGAACAGACATTTTTCCAAAGAAGATATACAAACAGTCATCAGGTATATGAAAAGATGCTTAATATCACTAATTACCAGGGAAATGCAAATCAAAACCACAATGAAATATCACCTCACACTTGTTATAATGGCTATTATCAAAAAGTCAAAAGGTAACAAGTGTTAGGATGTGGAGAAAAGGGAAACTTTATTCACTGCTGGTGGAAATGTAAACTGGTATAGCAACTATGGAAAATAGCATGGAGGTTCCTCAAAAAAATTAAAAATAGAACTACTGGATGATCCAGCAATCCCACTTCTGGGTATATATCCAAAGGAAATGAAATCACTGTCTTGAAGAGATATCTGTACTCTCATGTTTGCTGAAGTATTCCTTATAGCAGCCAAGATGTAGAAACAAACTAAGTATTCTTTGACAGATGAATGGATGAAGAAAATGTGAAAAAAAAATGTAATGGAATATTATTCAGCCCTGAAAAAGAAGGAAATCCTGCCATGTGGGACGTGGATGAACCTGGAGGGCATTATGCTAAGTGAAAGAAGCCAGACACAGAAAAACAAGTACTGCATAATCTCACTTATATGTTAAATCTAAAAAGGAAGTCAAATTTATAGTAACAAAAAATAGAATGGTGTTACGAGGGACTGGGGGATAGGGAAAAAGGGGAGATGTCTGTCAAAGGGCACAAACTTTCAGTTATAATGTAAATAAGTTCTGGGACATGGACCTAGAGATTATCATACTAAGTGAAGTAACCCAGACAGAGAAAGACAAATATCATATGATACCGCTTACATGTGAAATCTACAAGGAAAAAAAAAAAAGACTGAAATGAGCTTATTTCCAAAACAGAAAGAGACTCACAGACACAGAAAACAAACTTATGGTTACCAAAGGGGAAAGGTGGGGTGAGGGAGAAATAAATTAGGAGGCTGCAATTAACATATACACACTACTACTATGTATATAATAACAACAAGGACCTACAGTACAGCACAGGGAACTATAATCAATATTATGTAATAACCTATAAGGGAAAAGAATCTGCAAAAGAATATGTGTGTGTGTATAACTGAATCACTATGTTGTACACCTGAAACTTACACAATATTGTAAATCAACTATACTCTCACAGCAGTGAGAGGCCTGCGTACCGCCAAAAAAAAAAAAAAAGATAAATAAGTTCTGGATACCCAATGTACAGCATAGTGGCTACAGATAATAATAATGTATTATATACTCAATTTCAACTGTTCTCACTGGAAGGAAGAAAAAGGTAACTTTGTGAGGTGATAGATATGTAATTTAGTTTTTGTGGCAATCATGTCACAATGTATATATATCAAAACATCACACTGTATACATTAAATATACAAAATTTTTCATTGGTCAGTCATATCTCACTGAAGCTGGAAAAAAATCACTAATACTTGAATCCCATCCCCACAGTTTCTGATGTAACAGTGTCTGGTATAAAAATTACATCAGCCTCAGGTGATTTTAATGTGCAGTAGCTGACAGCAACTGCTCCAGAGATTTGCAAAACTGAATTCCAGAAAGTCTAGGTTGGGTCACTTGACCACGACTGGCTTCATAGGAGACGTGGCTCTCTTTCCCAGGCTCAGATGACTACATGGAGACTTTACCTTCTGAGATGCAACCAGCCCATCTTCAAGCAATGACATGCAAGCTCTCTGTCCTCAAAAAGATTCCAGGTAAGGCAGGAAGGGAAGCTTGGTATACATGAAATGCAATGAAAAACACAGGGCTTACAACATTAAGATCCAGATTATGGGAAGAGGAAGAAAGTGTGAGGATACGTTTGTCACAGGCAACTAGTCATGTGCATGTTGACAACAGCACACCATACAAGGTCTTACAGAAGGGTAGGACTAGCCTAGGGCCAAACTTAAAGAGGTTGTACTTCTGACAGTTATTAAAACATGTAAACTACACACACACACACACACACACACACACACACACACACACACACACCACAAATGAGTGCCAGAGGCAGAAATATAGATTATTTAGAGAGATTGTCTGCCTAAATCAGTAGTTTACTCTTTCTCATAGTCTCTTATTTTACCCCCTTTGGTTTTAAGTTCTTCTTTTACACTCTATTTTTTCCCTAACAGTTCCTTTCTTTGATTTTATATGACATCCTACTCATTACCACAGAAAAGAATCAGAGTAACTGCTATGTTCTTCCCAAGTCTCCTCAGGGCCAGCAGAATGTCAACAGGCTTGCCAATTATTTTAGGTTGAGGTTCTCAGCAAGACAGGAAACCAGAGCTAGAAGTTTCAGGGAAATAAAAGTCAAAAAGTGTGGTTAAAGGGCCAGCATATGCCAACATCTTCTAATCAAACTCAGATGAAATCCAAAGAGCTCTGCAGATTGAGTGAAGCCTATGGGGATAGGTGAGAGGGGTGGCAAAAATAGTCCTGTTCTCTTGACTCACAAATCTCAGCTGCCCTGACACCCCTCACAAGGTACTGCAGAGAGACTAGCGGACAATGCAGAGCAGCCTGGATTATTTTACAATAATCCTCCATCTTCTATAATTGAGTTAGACTGACTTCAGTTCTATATACACTTGAGACATTTTTAAGAGTTGAGGATTAGAACAGGAAATTGGAAAGAGCTAAAACTAGCCACTTGCAACAGAAGCTGCTACTTATTCCCCAATATATTAATTCTCTCTTCCTTTTTAACACACACACCATTTCTTATGTAAGCAAATGGTCACCTAAAATAAAACCCCATTTGTAGTTTGTTGAGGCCTTATGGAAAAGTTCTGATGAGTAAGATATAAGAGGGAAGGTCACATGAGATTCTAGGAAGTATCCTTAAAGAGAGGGGATGCCCTCTTGTCTCTTCCTCCTTCATGTTGGCTGGAATGTAGACATGAGAACTGGAATGTTGGCAACCACCTTGGACCGTTGAGGATGGTGAAGAGCAAGGTGGAAGGGGCCAGAGTTCTAGCTCCTGGTAAGATGGAGTAGACACTGTACCTTGTCTCTCCCACTGAATGCAGTTATAAAACCTGGACAGAATCCTTGGAACTGATATTTGAGAACTCTAAAAAGTAAATTATAGCAGGAAGATGGGAAGAAGACCAGAATTCGAAGAATCACCAAATCAGTGATGAATCCCACCCCCTCCCCAACTTTTTTCCTCTGTTTTCCCCCAGCCTGGACTCAAGGCAGCCTGAAACCAGGAAGTAAGCACCAAGGCAGGAGAAGTCCTCTAGTTCTGGCTTGAAAAGTGGGAAAGGAGATTCCTAACAAGTTGGGAAATCCTCCACTTCTCTTTGTTTTCTCCATTCTCTTACACCCTAGCCCCGACAATCCTGTGATGGTGGTGGCAACAGCAATGACAGTGGCAGTAGTGGGACCCACAGGTGCCTAAAACTGAGGGATGGGAACTTTTCTCTCTGATCAGAGGTGCTGTGGTCCCAAAAGGGTAAGATAAACCTCTATTTTGGTTTGTCTCTCTGTCTTTCTACCATTTGGCCTCTGTTATAGGTGCAGGAAATATATACAACAGGGCTCAATTAAGAAGTCCCAGTTTTCTGGCCAAAGGACCATAAAGGGGAGCCCCAGAGAGTCAGAAAGTAGCAGAAATATCACATAGAGGGGGTTCTTGGGAAAAAAAAAAACCCCATAAATCTACTGGGTTCTCCTGGAAATTGCGCATACATGGGTCCAAGAGAATACTACAAACTTGAAAATGAAGTACTGGGTAGGCTACCACCTAAGTCCCAGACTGGCCACTAGGTGGCACACACGACAGACAGATATGAATAGCACAGGAAATGCTTTGAAAACATAATTGACACTGGAATTACATTCTATGGAAGACTGGTCAGAACTTGCTGCCTGAACCCAAACAGGTCTATATACTGGCAAAACAAAAATGTCAACGTTCTCTACAAGATTTAAACAAGACTTGGAGTCTCGTGACAGAATATCCAAAATGTCCAGGATATAATCCAAAATAATTTGGCATATTAACAACCAGACAGATCTCAATTTGTATAGAAAAAGACAATCAACAGACACCAACTGTCAAAATGACACAGATGTGGAGATTATCTGACAAGGACTTTAAAGTAGCTATTACACATTGCTTCAAGAAGTAAGAGTGTGTAAAGCAACTATATTCCAATTAAAATTAATTTAATAAATAAAGTGGTTAAAAAAAAGAAGTAAGGGTGAATACTCTCTTAAAGAATGGAAAGATAGAAAGTTTCCATCAAAAATCCCAGAAGATATAAGGAAAAAACAAATGGAAATTTTAGAACTAAAAAATACAAAATGTGAAATAAGAATTCCATTGGATGGATTCAATAGCAGAACGGTGATGACAAAGGTAAAAGTCAGTGAACTTGCAGACAGACCAATAGAAATTATCCAACATAAACCAGAGAGAGAAAAAGATTTGGGGGGGGGGGAAATTAACAGAGCATCAGAGGCCTAGGGGACAATACCAAAAGTCTAACATTTGTGGCATCAGAGTCCTGGAACATGCAGAGAAAGCATGTGGTACAGAAAAAAATAAGTGAAGAAATAGTGGCTGAAAACTTCCCAAATTTCTCAGAAGACATAAACCTACAGATTCAAGAAGCTCAGTGAATCTCAAAAAAATATACCAAAGAAATCTATGTCCAAATGGGTCATAATTAAACTGCTGAAAACTGAAGATAAGGGAAAAAGATCTTAAAAGCAGTCTGAGAAAAATAACACATACTTTTAGTGGGAAACAAGTGACTATGGATCTTTCAACAGAAATCACGGGCACCAGTAAGAAATTAAACAGCATTTTCAAAGTGCTGAAAGAAAATAAATGTCAATCCAGAACTGCATTCCTGGGATAAACCAAACTTGTTTATGAGGTAGTCTCAATTTTATGCTTTGCTGGATTTGGTTTGCTAATATTTTGATTTTTTTCCATCTTTGTTCATGAGAAAGACTGGTTTGTAATTTTCTTGTATTTTTCATGTTGGGTTTTGGTTTCAAGATTCTTCCTTTTTCTATACCTTGTAATGGCTTGCATAACATTGTTATTTTATTTGTATTTAAATTTATTTAGTAGAACTAGCTAGGAAGCCATCTGGGACTCAAATTTTCTTTGTAGGATTTAAAAAACTGATTAATTTTTTAAATGGTGATTTTCTATTTCTTCTTGATTCAATTTTGGTAAGTCATATTTTTCTAAATATTTACTCATCAAATTTCCAAATGTATTGGCACAAAGTTGTTTGTAATATCCTCATTATCTTTTTAATTTTTTATTTTATGTTTTTATTTTTGGCTGCACTGGGTCTTCGTTGCTGTGCATGGGCTTTCTCTAGTTGTGGCGAGCGGGGGCTACTCTTCACTGCAGTGCACAGGCTTCTCATTGCGGTGGCTTCTCTTGTTGCAGAACATGGGCTCTAGGCACGTGGGCTCAGTAGTTCCGGCACGCGGGCCCTAGAGCGTGTGGGCTTCAGTAGTTGTGGTGCACAGGCTCAGTAGTTGCGGTGTGCGGGCTCTAGAGCACAGGGCTTAGTTGCTCCGCAGCATGTGGGATCTTCCCAGATCAGGGATCAAACCTGTGTCCCCCACATTGGCAGGTGGATTCTTAACCACTGCACCACCAGGGAAGTCCCTCATTATCTTTTAAATGACTGCCTCATCAGGAGTATGTCTCCCTTTTTATTCCTAATATTGTTTATTTTGCCTTTTCTTAGGAATCTTTCAAGAGATTCTTTTTCAATTTTATAAGTCTTCAAGAAATCAGCTTCTGGTTTGGATCCTATCTGCTATTCCATCAATTTCTGTTTTTATTTTTATTTTCTTCCTTCCACTGCCTTTGAGATGTTAACCTTTTTCTAAATCTTTATCTCATTTTCTAACTATAGCTCAATAATTTCCAACTTCTAATCTTTTCATATGTATAAGCATGTAAAGCATATCCCTGTAAGTTCTGTTTTGCCTTATACCTCAAGTTTTCACATATAGTGTTATTTTTATGATTTTTCAACTTTAAATAGTTCTAATTTCTTTTATGATGAGAAACAGTATAGCATTTTGATTATGTGTGGAATTTAGGGCTTTACTGATTGAACCAGCACTGCCAGCTGTGTGAGCTTGGGTAAATCACTTACTCACTCCTTGGGGGTATTGATTCCTTTGTCTGTAGAAATGAGAGAAAATAATAATAATGTCTACCTCAGGTGGATTTTTGTGCAGATTAAATAGAACCTGGCAAACAGTTGGAGCAACATATATGCAAGCTGCTATTTGTTAGCTGTTACTTCTTCTTTGACTCATTTGTTATCATTCCTTAATTTCCAAACTTTTTTTCTAGTTATCCATCATAATTTATTTGTAGTTTTATTGCATTGTGATTACACAGAGAACATTTTCTGTATGATTTCAACTGTATGACCCAGTAAAGGGTCAGTGCTGGAAAAGTGTGTGCTTGAAAATAAAATGTATTCTGCAGTGTTGAGTGCAATGTTATACTTTATTATTTTATCAGTCAGTATCCTCTCAGGGAAATGGAAACCATGCTAGGTATTTCAAACAGAGAAAATTTAATACAGGAAATTGGTTACAAATTTCTTAGAAGGGCTAGAAGAGCAAAACAAAGGGAGCTTAGTAAATGCACAAAGCAATTAGCAACCTCCTCCCCCAAGGATAAAAAGTTAGAATGACTTTATCCAGAGCCCAGAATCATTGCACATCTGAGGGTGCTCAAGCACCTACTGCTGTTACTAGAACCATCGCTGCTAATTTGTGCAAACAAAGCATGGTGAGGGATGATGTAGGAGCCCAGCAACCAGAAGTCACATGGATTGCTGCTGCTGTTGCTGGAGGTGCCATCAGAAACAGAAAAAAAAAAAAAAGAAAAAAAGAAAAAAGGCTTCTCTTTTCCTTCTGCCTTATAACCTCTGACAAGTGCCTCTCATTGGAAGCGTATAAATTGAAGCCAACTGACACAGGAGTATGGAAAATGTACTTTGTAGGGTTCAAGACTGTTTTGAGACAAAGCAGTGCTCAGAGTGCCTGGAATGAGGCAAGAACAGAAGCTAAACAGCTGACCAACTAAAAAGTGTTGTTCAAATCTTCTGTATCTTTAGTTTATCAGTTATTGACATAGTGTATTTGTATATTTCTCCTTACAGTTCTGTCAATTTTTTCCTTAATTATTTTGAGGCTGTATTATTGGATTCATACAAATTTAATATTTTTAGAGCTTCCTGATAAATTGAATCTTTTAAAAAATTAGGGGCTTCCCTGGTGGCGCAGTGGTTGAGAATCCGCCTGCCAATGCAGGGGACACGGGTTCGTGCCCCGGTCTGGGAAGATCCCACATGCCGCGGAGCGGCT
>NC_041224.1:152332218-152351339 GCF_002837175.3 Physeter macrocephalus
GAGCCATGGCCGCTGAGCCTGCGCGTCCGGAGCCTGTGCTCCGCAATGGGGGAGGCCACAGCAGAGGGAGGCCCGCGTACCGCAAAAAAAAAAAAAAAAAAAAAATTATGAAGTGACCCTCTTTATCTCTAGTAAGCATGTGTGTCTTAAAGTCCATTGATGTGATATTATTATAGTTTGTCTTAAGTTGGGTTCCTAAGAGCAGAGCAGAGACAGGGATTCTGATGCAAACTTTACCATTTTACCCATTTGTCACTGTACAGTTCAATGGCATTAACATCCATATCGTGTGTAACCACCATTGCTACAGATTTTTTTTGTAGATGCCCTCTGTAAGACTGAGGAACTTTCCATTTTTCCGGGTTTGCTGAGAGTTTTTATCATAAATGTGTTGAATTTTGTCAAATGTTATTTTTTCTGCATCTGTGAGATAATTGTGTTTTTCTTTTATTCTATTAATTTAATAAACCATACTGATTTGTTTTAGAATGTTCCATCAAACTATTTTGGTTAAAACCCACTTGTTCATGGAAGATTACCATTTTATTATATTGATATTCATGAGTTGTATTGCTCTGTAATTTCTCTTTCTTTTAATATCTTTGTCAGTTTTGCTATAGCTATGTTGTTCTCATAAAACAATTTGGGAAACATTTATTCTATTATTTGAGAGATTTTGTAATTAAAAACCTTTCCATAAAGAAAATGTTAGGCTTAGATGGATTTACTGATGAACTGTATCAAACATTTAAGGAAAAAATAATTCTGATCTTACAAAGAACCAACTTCTGACTTTAAAATTTTTCATTGCTGTTTTTCTATTTTCCATTTTTAAATTACTGCTCTTTATCATTTCCCTCCTGTTACTTGTTTTGGGTTTAGTTTGCTGTTCTTCATTTAGCTCTTAATCTTAGATCATTATATTAAACGTTTCTTTTCTTTTAAAAATCTACATTTATAATTATACATTTTTCTCTAAGCAGTGCTTTAGCTGCATCTTACAAATTTTGTTATATTTTCAGTACTATTCAACTCAAAATATTTTCTTGTTTCTTTTAAGATTTCTTCTTTGACTCATGGGTCATTAAGAAGTATGTTGTATAATTTTTTAAATTGTGGAGCTTTTTATAATACCTTATTGATTTCTAATTGAACTCCACTGTGTTCAGAACACATACTCTGTATGATTACAATATTTTGAATATTTTTGATTATTTCATGGCCCAGGACGTGGTCGATTTTGGAGGATGTTCCATGTGCACTTCAGAGCATGTTCTGCCATTTTTGGTCATTGTGTTCTATAAATGGTAATTAGGTTGCATTGGTTGGTAATGTTCATATTTTCTGTATTCTTACTGATTTTTAAAAATTTACTTGGCCTATCTGTCATTGAAAGAGAAGTGCTAACACTTCCAACTATGATTGCAAATTTGTCTATTTCTCCTTTTAGTTTTGTCAAATTTGCATCCTGCATTTTGAAACTCTATTATGAGGTACATAATAATTTAGGATTATTATGTCTTCCTGGTGAACTAATCCTTTTATCTTTACAAAATGTCCCTGGTCATAGTCCTTGTGATTTTTCTCCCCTTCACTTGGTGCCAAGGTTCAAGACACTTGATTTTCCTTATGGTCTCCTGATTGGGGCAGGATGGCTCAATCTTATACTAATAATGTAGTTATTTGGGGTTCTAGCTCTAAAAATGGTAGGTGTCACTTTTTTTTTGAGATGAAGAAAGCTAAAAGAGGAATAGCATCCAGGGGGAGGGGGGATGAACCAGAACTCAGATGTATACATGTTATGCTGGAGATTCCCAAGAGCTGTGCAAATACAAGTGGAGACAATTTTTTGAACATTTTCTATATGACAAGCACAATCCCAATTACTTTATATGTACTAACAGATTTAATATTTGTAGCAGCCCTATGAGGAGGATAACATTGTTATTCTCTTTTATAGATGGGAAACTGAGGCTCAGAGAAGTTAAATTACTTGCAGAGCTAACAGAGGAGAGAGGCAGAACATGAACCCAGGCAGTGATGCTTAGGAGCCCACCTCTGAACCACTATGTCCACATGTGATGTAGTGATCTCAAGTCAATTGTTACATTCTGAACTGGATATGCAAATCTGATCATGACATTTGACAGCTCAAATCTTTTCAATGGCTTGTCATGGTTCTTAGGTTAAAGACCAAAATTCTTTACCTGTTCCTGTAAGATTTAGATCCTGCTTATCGCCTGAGCCTCATTTTGAGTTACTTTGCCCCTCGGTCCACCTCATTCATACTGCTCATCTCTAAGATTTTCAAATATAATATGGTTTCTCCTTCTCTAAGAACATGACACATACTCACCCTAGGTCTGAAACACTCTTCCTCTCTATTTTTACCTCATCATGTTTTAAATCTCGAACATTTCCTCCTCCAGGAAGTCTTCTCTGATACTCCTTGGTGAGATTCTCCTGCCTTACATGCTCACAGTATTCTCTAACACTCATCATGCTTGGAACTAGAAATTATCATGCTTGTTGGCGATATGTCTTTTCTTATGGACTTTCAATTCAGTAAGGCCAGGAATGGTGACTGTCTTATTCACAGTTGGGTCCTTATTGCTCCACAACCGGCTTGACACATAACAGTCCTGCAGTAAATGTTTAACTATTTCAGTCCCAGAAGGAAAACTGGCGTCTTAGAGACGTAGTTCTCTCTCTAGGCACATGGTCTCTGAGAATTTGGAATATCTATGAACACTTCAGACACTGTATAGGGCTCACATCTAAGATTTAATTCGCTATCTGAAAATTAGGTTAGCATTCTCCTGAGAACAAGCCTCAGGAGATGAGATTTCTGGAATTTTTGCTTTATGAAGTTAGGAAAGCATTTCTTGTGGTGTTTTGACCTCACAGATTCCAGTAACATCTGGAACCTAAAATGCAAAGTCATGTATATTTATGAGAAAAAAAATGTGGCCAAAGCTATGAAATAATCCTTTTGGCAGATTCTAAATAAATTTGTTTTAACCAATGAGAAGAGGACATAGGGAATATTATTTATACAGAGATTGCTTTAAAGTATGAAACGGATGCCAGCAAATCCTCTGTACCCCAAAGTATTTGCCTCAAATTTCACTTGTAACATTTTGGATAAAAGCAATTGCCTCTTTTGAAATGCAAATATCATCAGGGGATGAAGGAGGCAGAGCTAAGGAGACAGCATGATGAGCTGCTGCTAATGTTCCTTTGTTCCATTTTCTTTTCACAATTTTGTGTGACTTAGTAAAGCATCTCCTTCCCAAACTGACAGATAAGTTGAGAATAGGCTACATGAGAAGGAAAAGAAAAAAAGACAAGAGGGAAGAGTTACTCCCAGATGGATCCTTCTTGGGAATGGGATGGAGGATCCCGAGTACCAGACAAGCAGGAAATGCCACTGAATGCCAGGGAAGGAGAAAGAGAGCCCTGTGTAGGCAGGAAGGAAAGCTTCATAGAAGTTGCGTCTTGTTCACAATGTTTCCCGGGACGAGTTTATCTACTTCATTCAGCTTTGTTTAATGAGCTGCACATACCTCTATCCTACTCTATTAATTTGAAATAAAAGATTTTTTTTTTAAAAGACAGCTTTGCTGAAGTATAATTGGTATATGATAAACTGCACATATGCACCTTAAATTTTATTAAAATTAAATTCGATATATGAATACACCTGTGAAATTATCACCACAGTCAAGATAATGAACATAACTCCCCCCCCAAAACTTTCTGCTTGCCTCTTTGTAAATCCTTCCTCTTGCCCCTTCCCATCCTTTCCTTCTAGGCAACTATTGATTGGCTTTCTTTTTTGGGGGGAGGTGTTTATCTTTTAAAAAAAATTTTTATTGACGTATAGTTGATTTACAATGTTGTGTTAGCTGATTTGCTTTCTATCACTCTACATTAGTTTGCATTTTCTTGAATTTTTCTATACAGAGAATTATACTGTATGTATTCCTTTCATTTGGCATAATTATTTTGAGTTTCATCCATGTTGCATGTATTAATAGTTCATTACTTTTTTATTTCATTGTATGGATATGCCACATTTTGTTTATTCATTGATCTGTTGATGTATATTTGGATTGTTTCCCATTTTTGGCTATTACAAATAAAGCTGCTATGAACATTCATGGATAATTCTGTATAAGTCTCTGTGTGGACATATGATTTTAGTTCTTTTGGGTTAAGTATCAAGGGCTAGAACGACTGAGTCATACTGTAGGAGTATTTTAACTTTTTAAGAAACTGCCAAACAGTTTTCCAAAGTGATTGTATCATTTTACATTCCCACCAGCAGTATATGAGAATTCCAGTTTCTCTGCATCCTTGCCAACATTTGGTACGGTCATAACTGTTTAATTTCAGCCGTTCTAATCATGTGTAGTAGGGTTTCCTTGAGGTTTTAATTTGTATTTGCCTAATGACTGATGATGTTGAACGTCTTTTCATGTGCTTATTTGCCATCTGTATATCTTCTTTGGTGATGTGTCTATTCAAATCCTTTTCCCATAAAAAAATTGGGTTGTTTTCTTATTTTTGAGTTTTGAGAGTTCTTTATATATCCTGGATATATAAGGCTTTTATCAACTATACGCTTTACAGATATTTTTTTCTCAGTCTTTCAGTAGTCTTTTTGTTCTCTTAACAATGTCTTCCAAAGAAAAGAAGTTTTTAACTTAGATAAAGTACAATTTACCAATTTTGGTTTTTATGGACCGTATGCTTTTGGTATCCTGCCCATGAAAGCTTTGTCTAAATCAAAGTCACAAAGATTTTCTCCTATGTTTTCTTCTAGAAATTTTTACAGTTTTGGTTTTTGTATTTGGGTCTGTAATCCATTTTGAGTTAATTTTTGTAGATGGTGGAGGATTGGACAGGAGTTCTATATTTTGGTTTATGGATATCCAATTGTTCCAGTATCATTTGTGGAAAAGACTATCCATTCTCCACTGAATTGTCTTTGCAACTTTTTCAAAACACAATTTTCCATATATGTGTGGGCCTATTTCTGAACTCTATTCTCTGCCTTTCATTTATTTTTCTAATGTTTATACTAATAGCTTATTGTCTTGATTATTGTAGCTTTATAATAAGTCTTGAAATCAGGTAGTATTAGCCTTCCAAACTTGTCGTTTTCAAAGTTATTTTTGGCTAGTCTAGGACATTTGCCTTACCCTATCAAGTTTAAAATCAGCTTGTGAATTTCAACAACAAAAAAACCCTGCTGGGATTTGAATAGGAATTGCGTTGAATCTAAAGAACAATTTGGGGAGGACTGAAATCTTAACAACTTTTAGTCTTTCAACCCATGAACAAGGCATATATCTCTATTCATTTGACTTAAAGTTTCCACAGCTAATTTTATAGATTTTAATGTATATGTTTTTTAACATCTTTCAGATTTACTCCTAGGTATTTCATGTTTGATACTATTATAAATAATTTTTTAAAATTCTAATTTTTGAATGTTCATTGCTAGTAAATAGAAATATTACTGATTTCTAATGTGGATCTTATATACTACAACCTTGCTAAATTCATTTATTAATTCTAGTAGCTTTTAAAAATAGATTTCAACAGATTTTCTAAACAATTGTACCCAATGTTGTCTATAAAGACAATTTTACTTCTCTCTTTCCAATCTGGATGACTTTTATTTCCTATTCCTCCCTTGTTGTACTGACTAGAACCCCCAGTACAATGTTGAATAGACTGGGTGAGAGCAGACATCTTTGTTTGTTCTAGATCTTAGGGGAAAGACATTCAGTCTTTCACCATTAAGTATGATGTTAACATTAAGTTTTTCTTGATTACTAGTATCTGGCTGAGAAAGTTCCCTTCTATTTCCAGTTTGCTGAGGGTTTTTTTAAAAAATAGAAATGAATGTTGGACTTTGTCAATGCTTTCTCTGCATCTATTAAAATGACCATATGTTTTTTCTTTAACAACTTTTTAAAAAGTTTAATAGGCTGAATTACATCAATTAATTTTCCAATGTTAAGCTAGTCTTACATACATGGAATGAATTCTATTTGGTCATGCTGTATTGCACTTTTTATATACTGTTGGATTCAGTTTGATAAAATTTTGTTTAGAATGTTTGCATGTATGTTCATGAGAGATTTTGATCTGTAGATTTTTTTTTTTTGGTTGTATGTGAGCCTCTCACTGACTGTTGTGGCCTCTCCCGTTGCGGAGCACAGTCTCCAGAGGCGCAGGCTTAGCGGCCACGGCTCACGGGCCCAGCCGCTCCGCGGCATGTGGGATCTTCCCGAACCGGGGCACAAACCCGTGTCCCCTGCATCGGCAGGCGGATTTGCAACCACTGCGCCACCAGGGAAGCCCTGATCTGTAGATTTTTTTAAAAATGGTAATCTCTCTGGGTTTTGGTATCAGGGTAATGCTGACCTTGTAGAATGAGTTGGGATGTATTCCTTCCTCTTCACTTTTATGGAAGAGTTTGTGTAGTATTGATATTACTTCTTCATTAAATATCAAATAGAACTTCCTTAAATATTCCTTAAATATTCAGTAGAACTTAAATATTCGGTGAAGCCATCTGAGCCTGGAGTTTTCTTTTTGGGAAGGTATTTAACTACAAAGTCAAGTTTTTCTTTTCTTTTCTTTTCTTTTTTTAATAGGTATAGAGCTATTCAGTTTGTCTATTTCTTTTTGAGTGGGTTTGGTGTTGGTCCATTTTATCTAAATTATGAAGTTTATTATCATAGAGTTGTGAATTGTATTTCCTTACTATTTGTTTACTATCTGTAGAATGTATAGTGAAATAGCCATTCTCATTCTTGATATTGGTAATTTGTGTTTTCTTTTCCTGATCAGTCTGGCTAGGGGTTTATCAGTTTTATTGATCATATCATAGGATTAGCTTTTAGCTTTACAGATTTTCTCTATTGTGCTTCTATTACCTATTTCACTGATTTTTATTTCAATCTTTATTGTTTCATTTCTTCTATTTTTTATTTCCTAGTTTAAACTGAAAACAGGCCACTGGTAAGATACCTTTATTCTTTTCTACTTTAGGCATTTAAAGCTATAAATTTCCCCCTAAGTAATGCTTTTGTAGCATTCCCCAAATTTGGATATGCTGTACTTTCATTTTTGTTCAGTTCAAAATACTTTCTAACTTCCCTTTTGATTTATTCTCTGACTCATGGATTATTTAGAAGTATTCATGTTATTTAATGTTCAAATAATTGGAGATTTTTCAGAGATATTGGTAATTTAATTTTACTGGGGTCAGAGAGCACTCTTTATATGACTTGAATCCTTTTAAATTTACTGAGACGTATCTTATGGCCCAGAATTTGGTCTAGTGTGGTAAATTTTCCTCGTGCACTTGAAAAGGGTGTGAATCCTGCTGTTGTTGGGTGGAGTGTCAATCAGGTCAAATTGGTTGACTATGTTGTTCAAGTCTTCTATTTTTACTGTTGTTCAAGTCTTTTCTATTTTTACTGATTTTTATCTCTATTTGTTCTACTAGGTATTGAGAAAGGGGCTTTAAGATCTCTGACTATAGTTACGGATTTGTCTATTTCTCCTTGAAGTTCTACTAATTTGATGCATAAACCCTTATTATGGTTATGCCCTATTGATGAATTGATCTCTTCATCATTATGAAATGACCTTCTTTACCACTGGTAATATGCTTTTCTCTGAATGTTACTGATATTAATCTAGTCACTTCAGCTTTCTTTTGATTAGTACAATACGATATACATTTTCAATCGTTTTACTTTTAACTTATTTATGTCTTTATAGTGAATAAATGTTTTTTATAGGGAGCATATAGTTGCATCTTACTTTTCCCAATCAATCTGACAATTTCTACCTTTTGACTTTAATTATCAGTTTATTGGATACTTTAGGCTTCCTCACAGCTCATTTTTAAAATTCATTTTTCTCTATTTCATTTGGTAGGTTCTACTGTTGTGTTTAAGTTCACTAATCTTTTCTTCTGAAATGTCTAATATGCCATTAATTCTAACCAGTTTTTTTTCACCTTAGACATTATAGGTTTTTTTGTATAAAAGTTTAATTTGGGTCATTTTATTTCTTCCATGTGTCTACCTAACTCTTTGAACATATGGGATGTTTTAATATCCTTATTTTTTGAAAATTGAAATCTCTCTGGGTTTTGGTATCAGAGTAATGCTGACCTTGTAGAATGAGTTGGGATTAAGAATAGGACTAATTTTTTTACATTAAAGTTTCTTCAATGATTATAATCAATACAACTTGAGTTTCTTTAATGTGTACTCGTTTTTTAAATAAGTTTCAAAAAGTCTTAACAAATATATCAATTAATATACAAATTATGAAAAATAAAATAAAATTAAAAATATACAAATTAGGGTCACAAGCAAAGGCTTTTTCCCCCCTAGTTCTCACCACTGCTTCCAGGCTGGCTCAGCTTTCCTGGCAGGCTATTATCCATCTTGTACATGTTCTTCTCCCCCCACCCTCCATTCTCTGTGATTCTCTCTCTTTCTCTCTCATTCTTTCTGTCTCTCTTTCGATTTCTCTTTCTTACTACTTTGGGACACAAGACATGTACACTCTATTCCTAGAATTATTACTATGCCCATGAAACACTGGCTAAGTGACTTCAACCCACTGACTTTAAACATAAATGTTAAATTAGTTGCCACGTCTCTATATGATGGAAATCCTCGTGCTAGGTAATACAGCTGTAGATAAAATCTGTTAAGCTTGAGAACCTTTATCTGTTTAATCCTTCCCTGTAGGCTGTCTCTCATTAAATGCCTGCAGGGGCTTAGGGCTAGGGAATGTGCTATACAGGGGGAGGTTTGGGGGTGGGTTGGGGGGAGGAAAGAGCTACCAAGGAAAAGGAGCCCCCAGGTAGTTTTTGATCTTACAGTGCTAGTCTCTTAAATGCAGATTTTGCTTTGGGCTCTTAGAAGAGTTGCTAGGGCCCATTATAATTGGATAGTATTTATTACAAAGAAGGCACTTTTATGTGTTTGTGTATATATTCAACTGACCTAGTATATTTGGATGTAAACACTAAGAATGTTTTGAATTTTTAGCCAGTCCCTTTGGTAGCCACTTTTACAGAGACAATGACCCAGGCTGCCCCAAATGGGCCCAGGATAAATAGCTTTGCCTGGCTTTCCATAGCCACCTTTTTCAATCATTTCTTTAAAGTGTAGTAGTCAGATTACATGAGTTTGTTAGTACTTTAAACCTGGCAGGACAGGGACCTCTAACCCTCTGTTTCTTCATCTGAAATGTGAGAACACTCTACCCCCTACATAGGGTTATTGAGGAAATTAATCAAGATGGTGCACGTAAAGCATTTAGTACAGTTCCTGGCATGTGGTAAGCTCTCAATTACTGTCAGCTACTATCGTTATTCATCATCTAATAACTACTTGTTGAGTACCCACTATATACAAAGCCCTGGACTAGGTTCTGTGATGTTCTAGTGAAAAAGTCATCATCCCTGCACTGCAGTGTAGAGCAAGGTCAGCAAAGTTTTTCCATGAAGGGCCAGAAGGTAAATATTTTAGGCTTTATGGGACATACTGCCTCTCTCACAACTACTCAATTTTGTGTTATAGCTTAAAAGCAGCCACATATGAGACATAGATGAAAGGATATGGCTGTGTTCCTACAGCTCCAGTAGTTTGCCAACCCCTGGTCTAGAGGGAAGACAGATATTCAAAGGGGCCATTACGATACAGTGTGATAAGTGATCTGATAGAGTAAGTGGGGAATAATCTAGTCCCTCGCTACTCCAAGTATGGTCCTCAGACCAGCAGCATTGATATAACCAAGGAGCTTGTTAGCAATGCAGAATCTCACACCCCCGCCCCAGAACTGTTAAATCAGAGTCTGCATTTAATAGGAGAAGCTCTGGTAGGGGGCCACTTCACAGAAGGAAAAACATCTGATCTGAAAGCTGGACAAGTAGGAGATTTCCAGGTGGTGTGTGGGGGCTGGGGACATCTTTCAGGCAGAAAGCACAGTAAGTGCAAAGGCCCGGAGGTGAGGGAGAGGTGTTTGAGGAACCAAAGAAGTTGAAGACCTTGTCAGCGTTGTTCAGATGTTAACACTACTCTAGGTTAGAAGAGATTTAAGCAACATAACAGTCAAAAGCAGTGACTCGATTCTGTTTAGATCCTGTTTTAAAGAAACCAACTCTTAAAAGAGATTTTTGAGACAATTAGAAAATTTGAACATAGAGTGGGTGTTAATACCACTGGTTGTGAAAATGGTTTTGTGCTTATATAAGAAAATGCCTACTTATTAGAGATACACATGGAAAGATTTAGGGGCAAAATGACCTGACCATGGGAACTGGCTTGAAAAAATATTCACCAAAAAAGCAGACAGATAAAAAGGAATAGATGAAGCAAGTGGCACAGAAAGTGAATAATGGTTGAATCAGGGGATGAGCACATGGGTTCATTACATTATTCTCTCCTCTTTTGTGTACTTTTGACAACTTTCATAATAAAAAGTTTAAAAAGAATTTAGGACTTCATCAAATCTCTTATCTTTGCTTTTATGTGCAGTTCATGATTAAACCATCCCAAGAGCTATGCACAAAGCAATACCTTCCCTTCTTTGAAGACAATTCAGAGGCCCTTGACAGAAGGTCACTTTGAGCCCTGGTGGAGCTACATGCATTTTCTTTTATTGGAAAGAACAGAAAAACAATAGCTTTATGGAGGTTTTGACTCCATTTCTTTAAGCAGATGCACCTGAGCCTAGGCACAGGGGCCTCGGCCCAGAGGTAGCACAGACCCTCACCCAGAGGCCCCTGTGGTGCAGGCACAGCCAGGCCTGCAGCCTGGTGGGCAGTATTCTGCAATGGACACATGAAGAATGTGCACTCCCGTGATCCTGGGTTTGGAATCATACGTATACAACAGTGGCTTTCGATGGTGAAGATTACAGATTTTTCAGTGAGTGACACTTACTGTAACTCTGAGAAGATCAGTAATAAGGAAATGAGAACAGCAAAAGGAGATGGCTTTGGAGCCACCATTTGTCAGCTCTGTAGCCTTGAGAAAGCTATTAAGTTTCTCAAGGTCTCATTTCATCATCTGTAAAATTATTTCACCTACTCAATTGGATTGCTGTGAAGATTTCATGAGATAATTTGTATAAAGGCTTGGTCTCATTTAGAGCTGTAAGAAGTAATCAATAAATGCATTTTTTCTGAGTTGGACTTCTTTGTATTCTCCCTTATTTCTTATGTGGTTTGTAAAGCTTATTTTTGGACCTCAAATTTTACTGTTCCCCTGGTACCCTGTCTTCATCTCTAATGCAAAAAGTGGCCCCGTAGCATGTATCTCTTAACCTGGATCTTCTTCCTGCCTGGAATGTTGACACGATTCCTAGAGGTGGAGCAGCCATCTTGCCATCCTGAGGATTAGCCTACAACCTAAGGGTGTCAGGCCAGAAGGATAGAAACCTTAGTCCTCAGTGGCAATGTGGGACTGTACCAAGGCTGGACTACCCACAGAATTTCACCTTTAAAGAACATACATCCGGGCTTCCCTGGTGGCACAGTGGTTAAGAATCCGCCTGCCAATTCAGGGGACACAGGTTCCAGCCCTGGTCCGGGAAGATCCCACATGAGGCGGAGCAACTAAGCCCATGCGCCACAACTACAGAAGCCTGTGCGCCTAGAGCCCGTGCTCCGCAACAGGAGCCACAGCAGTGAGAAGCCCGCGCACCGCAACTAGAGAAAGCCTGTGCACAGCAACGAAGACACAGTGCAGCCAAAAATAAATTTATTTAAAAAAATAAAGAACATACATCCTAGAATTTTAAACTCCAACTGTCTCTAACATAAGAAAGAAAGAAAACAGGTATAAGTAAGGAAGTGT
Organism: Physeter macrocephalus; assembly: GCF_002837175.3. Classification (NCBI taxonomy): domain Eukaryota; kingdom Metazoa; phylum Chordata; class Mammalia; order Artiodactyla; family Physeteridae; genus Physeter; species Physeter macrocephalus. The sequence continues at coordinate 152,344,131 of NC_041224.1, forward strand.
GGCAGAATACTGATAAATGATGAATCTGGAGAATGGATACACGGATTCACTATATTTTTCTCTCTACTTCTCTGTGTGTGTGTATATGTGTGCACATGTGTGTGAAAATTTTCATAATAAAAAGCTTTTTAAAATTTTAACTTCAAGAAATTTCCCATCTTGATTATTTTGTGAAGGTCCAGCTCATAATTAAGCTCTTCCAAGAGCAGAGCGCAATGGTTTTCTGTTAGCAGTTTTCACTGGCCTCATCCATATACTCCAGACCTGCCTCCATATTCCTGCCATGCTGCTGCCCTCTGCTGGCCCCTGCCATGGTGTGTGCCTGAGGTTAAGCGTTCCACCATGTCAAAGGGTCCTGGTTGTAAGCTCTCTCTGCTGAACGTTTTCAGGGAGAGATCTGTCTCTTGATTTCAGATGATGTTTGATAAGTGAGTGTCCCTTCTATTCTAAAATTCTTAATGCCTGCTTTTTGCAAGGCACCATGAATGCTCAAAAATGGCATATGGGGAGATACAAGAGACATAAAACCCTGCCTTTGAGGTTCATGTTATGGGGACGAGGATTCATAAGCTTCCCCCTGGAGCTGATGCCCTCCATTTCATTCTCACTTCTGATTTCTTCAGTTTTCTACTCATGGAGATGTTCTGGGATATATTTCTGAAATCCCATCCTTTCTGCTTTTATTTAATCTTAGGCTTCATGGATGTGATAGTGGTGAAATATTTGAGAACAGAATGACTATTTAAGATGGGCCAGGAAGAGATAAAGGGCTGGGTGCAGGTTGCTTTACAAGGAGGCTGTTGAATCATTTCTGTGATCCCAGAACAGAATAGATCCCAGAATAGAATAGAAATTGTACCACTAGGTTGACTGGCAAGAGACTGAGGAACTTTCACTATCTTTTCAAGTTGAGGAAAAACTGACAGGTTCATACGCCCTCCTTAATATAATTAAGGCTGTGGAAATTGCCTTTTAGGACAGAGTTTTTTTTGTATGCACTTCCTCAAATTCCCCATGGCTTCTGGGTAACTAAAGACAGGGCTTTACAAGCAGGTTGTATTTTCTATGTCCATTCATTCAGGAGCAGATAAAATAAAATTGTTTTGTTACTCGTGGCAAATGGAAGTTGTCTAGTTCCTGTTTACTCATGGACATGAGGGGTACATATTAAAGACAGAGGGGAACTTTTAGGGATTATCTAATTTACTCTTCTCATTTTACAGACATGAAAACAGAGGGCCTTGTGAGATGGGGCAATTTGCCAGATGTCCCATTGCTAGCTCAGTGGTAGGCAGGCACTGGAGCTTAGATATCTTTTTAAGTGCACTTGGAACATTTACCAGGATAGATCATGTCCTGGATCATAAAAGAAACCCTAACCAAAATAATTCAAGTCATACAATTATGTACTCTAATCATAATGGAATTAAAACAGAAATCAATAACAAGAACAGTAAAATTCCCAAACGTTTGAAAAAAAATCAAACACACTGCTAAATAATACATGTGTCAAAAAATAAGTCTCAAAGAAAAGTAGAAAATATTTTGAACTGTATGAAAATGAAAATAGAACATATTAAGATTTGTGGAATGCCACTAAGGCAGTGCTTAGAGGGAAATTTATGGCATTAAATGCTTATATTAGAAAATAAGTGTTTCAGATTAATAATCTCAACTCCCATCTTAAGGAACTAGAAAAAGAAGAGCAAAATAAACCCCAAGCAAGCATAAAGAAAGATAAAAGTAGAAGTTAACTGAACTGAAAACAGGAAAAAAAAATCAATAAACAGCTGGTTTTGATAAATATTGATAAACTTGTGGACAAAGACTGTCACCTGCCATATCAGTAAACAAAGGATGTTGAGGCCATCAAGCCATCAGCCACTGCAGCCACCCCCAGTGGTGCACCCTGAGGGGACTCAGGATGGAAGAAAACAGGATACTGGCCCTAGACAGTTAAGGTGCATATCAAAGGAATAATTACAATAAATCCAGACTCTTGCATCTTCCCATACATAGAAAGGTATTAAGTTCATTAACTTGAGATGTCTGGTTTTCTTTAATTAGCAGTAATCTTTTGATGTTCTGACTACCTGGTTTTTTTTTTTTGCAAAAACTTCTATATACCTGGCTCCTCCCTTACCTCTTTGGAATAGTCCCTCAGAGCTATCTGAGAGGCTGTCTCTCTGGTTTAAGTCCTCAGTAAGTCCATTGTATAAGACATAATTTTCAACTTTTAGGTTGTACATTTTTTTCAGTTGACAAACTTGTAGAAGACTGCCAAAGACGATGGAGAAGAAAGAGGAGAGTAACCACTCTCTTTTAGTTTTAGCACTGAAAGTCCTCCATCCCAGGAAATCCCCCATTCCTGAGCAATCTGGGATGGTTGGTCACCCTACAACAAATTACCCAGGGATGGAAAAGATTTCACTACAGACCTGCAGAGGATAAAAAGGAAATACTAAAAACAACTCTACATACAGAAAGTCAACCAATCCTGATGAAATGGACTGGTTCTTTGAAAACCACAAATTATAAAAACTCACCCAAGATGAAATAGACAACCTGAATAACTTGATAAGTACTAAAGAAACTGAATTTATAGTTAACAACCTCCTGTAAAAGAACTCTCCAGGCCCAAATGGTTTCACTGGCAAATTCTACTAATCATTTAAAGAAGAAATAGCACAAATTCCTTATAATCTCTTCCAAAAAAATAGAATAGGAAGGAATATTTCCCATCTTGTTATTTGATTACTTAATTACTCTGATACCAGAACCAGAAAAGAGATTAGAAGAAAACCACAGCCCAATATCTCTCATGAACATAGGTGCAAAAATTTTCAATGAGGTATTACCAAATTAAATCCTTCCTTCCTTCCTTTCTACTTTCCTTCCTTTCTACTTTCCTTCCTGTCTACTTTCCTTCCTGTCTACCTACCTACCTGTCTATCCATCCATCCACTCACCCATCCATCCATCTACCTACCTATCTGTCTCACCATGACCAAGTGCATCTTATCCTGGTAATGCAAGAAGACTGGCTCAATTTTCAAATAACAATCAATGTTATCCACTATATTAACAATCTAAAGAAGAAAAGCCACATGATCTTACCAAGTGGTACAGAAAAAGCTTTTCACAATTCAGCATTTAATCATGATACAAATTTTTGGTGAACTAGAAATAGAAGGTAACATTCTCAACCCAATAAAAAGCATCTACAAAAAATGTACAGCTAACATAATACTTAATGATGAAAAAATGAATGTTTTTCTTCTAAGATCAGAAACAAGACTGGTATGTCTACTCTCCTCACTCCTAGTCAACATGGTATTGAAGTCTACCTAGTGCAATAAGGCAAGAAAAAAAGGCATACATATTAGAAAGAAAGAAATAATCATATTACCTGTGAATAGGGATGATTTTAAGAAAATCACAAAGAATCTACAAAAAACAAAAACAAAACCCTCCTAGAACAATAAATGAGTTCACTGACAGAGCCGAATTCAAGGTCAATTCACAGTATCAGCTGTATTTGTTATATACTAGCAATGAACAATTAGAACCCCAAATTTAATACAAATACAATAGACCTCCCAAAAACAGAGAGGAAGAAATACTGACATATAAATCTAACAAAACATGTATAGGTTCTATATGCTAAAAACTACAAAACTCATGAAAGAAAGCAAAGAATACCTTGAAAAATGCAGATGTAAACCTTGTGAGTTGGAAGTCTCAAAACAGTAAACATGTTAGTTCACCACAAATTAACCTACAAATTTAATACAATTCCAATACAAATTCCAGAAGAACTTTTTGTTGATGTGGACAGCTTATTCTAAAACTCATATGGAATGGCAAAGAAACTAGAATAGCCAAAAAAATTTTGCAAAAAAATAAAGTTTTACCCTAAAGACTCCACACAAAAACTACTAGAATTGATAAACAAATTCAGTAAGATAGCAGGATACAAGATTAACATAAAGAAATCTACTGCATTTATTTACACTAAGAATGAAATTCAGAGAGGGAAAGTTAATTTAAAAATCCCTTTTAAAAATTGCATCAAAAAAATAAAATACTTAGGAATAAGCCTGACCAAGTGGTTAAAGACTTATATGATGAGAACTATAAAACATTGATAAAGGAAACTGAAGATGATTCAAAGAAATGGAAAGATATCCCATGCTCTTGGACTGGAAGAATTAATATTTTTAAAATGGCCACACTACCCAAAGCAACCTACAGATTTAACTCGATCCCTATCAAATCATCCATGGCATTTTTCACAGAACTAAAACAAATAATCCTAAAATTTATATGGAACCATAGAAGACCCAGAAGTGCCAAAGAAATCCTGAGGAAAAAGAATAAAGCTAGAGGCATACCCTCCCAGACTTCAGATAATACTACAAAGCTACAGTAATCAAAACAGTGTGGTATTAGCCCCAAACTATCACATGGATCAATGAAACAGAACAGAGAGCTCAGAAATAAATCTACACACATATGGTCAATTAATCTTCGACAAAGGAGTCAAGAATATGCAATGGAAAAATGACAGTCTCTTCAGCAAGTGGTGTTGGGAAAGCTGAACAGCTGCATGTAAATCAATGAAGTTAGAACACTCCCTCACACCATATACAAAAATAAACTCAAAAAGGCTTAAAGACGTAAGTTTAAAACATGACACCATAAAACTCCTAGAAGAGAACGTAAGCAAAACATTCTCTCACATAAATGATAGCAATGTTTTCTTAGGTCAGTCTCCCAAGGAAATAGAAATAAAAGCAAAAATAAACAAATGGGACCTAATCGAACTTATAAGCTTTTGCACAGCAAAGGAAACCATAAACAAAACAAAAAGACAGCCTACAGACCGGGAGAAAATATTTGCAAATGATTTGACCAACAGGGCTTAATATCCAAAATATACAAACAGCTCATACAACTCAATAACAAAAACAACAACAAAACAACCCAATCAACAAATGGACAGAAGATCTAAATAGCCATTTCTCCAAAGAAGACATCCAGATGTCCAACAGGCACATGAACAGATGCTCAACATTGCTAAATATAGCTATGCAAATCAAAACTACAATGAGGTATCACCTCACACTGGTCAGAATGGCCATCATCAAAAAGTCTACAAATAATAAATGCCGGAGAAGGTGTGGAGAAAAGGGAACTCTCCTACACTGTTGGTGGGAATGTAGATTGGTACAGCCACTATGGAAAACAGTATGGAGGTTCCTTAAAAAACTAAAAATAGAACTACCATACGACCCAACAATCCTACTCCTGGGAATATCGTCAGAAAAAACTCTAATTGGAAAAGATACATGCACCCCAATATGCATAGCAGCACTATTTACAATAGCCAAGACATGGAACCAACCTAAATGTCCATCAACAGGTGAATGAATACAGAATACGTGGTGTGTATATACACAATGGAATATAACTCAGCCATAAAAAAAGAATGAAATGACCATTTGCAACAACATGGATGGACCTAGAGATTATCATACTAGGTGAAGTAAGTCAGACAAAGATAAATATCATATGATATCACTTATATGTGGAATCTAAAAAATGATACAAATGAACTTATTTACAAAAGAGAAACAGACTCACAGACATAGAAAACAAACTTATGGTCACAAAAGGGAAAGGGAGATGGGAGGGATAGATTAGGAGTATGGGATTAACATATACACACTGCTACATATAAAATAGATAAACAACAAGGTCCTACTGTATAGCACAAGGAACTATATTTAATATCTTGTAATAAACTATGTTTAATATCTTGTAATAAATGACAAAACAATCTGAAAAAGAATATGTATATGTAAAACTGAATCACTTTGCTGTACACTTGAAACTAATACAACAGTGCAAATTAACTATACTTCAATAAAAAAATAACTGATATTAAAAAAAAAAGACTTCCTCTCTTCACCTACATCAGAGGGAAGGCAGCTCTTGAGAAATGAGGTCTCATGGAAGATATATATCACTTTGTTGTACACCAGAAACTAACACAACATTGTAAATCAAATATACTTCAATAAAAATAAATAAAATTGTATAGCTGGATTACTCAAACTTTAAGACTTACTATACAGCTACAGAAATCAAGACAGGAGGACCTTCAAGATGGAGAAGGAGTAAGACGTGGAGATCACCTTCCTTTCCACAAATACATCACAAATACATCTACATGTGGAAGAACTCCTACAGAACACCTACTGAACACTGGCAGAAGACTTTAGACTTCCCCAAAAGCAAGAAACTCCCCATGTACCTGGCCATGTGGCGGACAGGGTCTTGGTGCTCTGGCCAGGTGTCAGGCCTGAGCCTCTGACATAGGAGAGCTGAGTTCAGGACATTGGACCACCAGAGACCTCCCAGCCCCATGTAATATCAATCGGCAAGAGCTCTCCCAGAGATCTCTGTCTCAACGCTAAGACCCAGCTCCACTCAATGACAGCAAGCTACAGTGCTGGACACCCTATGCCAAACAACTAGCAAGACAGGAACACAACCTCACCCATTAGCAGAGAGGCTGCCTAAAATCATAATAAGGCCACAGACACCACGAAACATACCACCGGACGCGGTCCTGCCTAACAGAAAGACAAGATCCAGCCTCATCCACCAGAACACAGGCACCAGTCCCCTCCACCATGAAGCCTACACAACCCACTGAACCAACCTTACCCACTGGGGGCAGACATCAAAAACAATGGGAGGGATGAACCTGCAGCCTGCAAAAAGGACACCCCAAACACAGTAAGTTAAGCAAAATGAGAAGACAGAGAAACACACAGCAGAAGAAGGAGCAAGACAAAAACCCACCAGACCAAACAAATGAAGAGAAAATAGGCACTATACCTGAAAAGGAATTCAGAATAATGATAGTAAAGATGATTGAAAATGTGGGAAACAGAATGGAGAAAATACAAGAAATGCTTAACAAGAACCTAGAAGAATTAGAGCAAACAAACAATAATGAACAGCACAATAAATGAAATTAAAAATTCTCTAGAAGGAATCAGTAGCAGAATACCTGAGGCAGAAGAATGGATAAGTGACCTGGAAGATAAAATAGTGGAAATAACTACTGCAGAGCAGAATAAAGAAAAAAGAATGAAAAGAATTGAGGACAGTCCCAGAGACCTCTGGGACAACATT
>NC_041224.1:152357852-152360114 GCF_002837175.3 Physeter macrocephalus
GAAGTAAGTCAGACAAAGATAAATATCATATGATATCACTTATATGTGGAATCTAAAAAATGATACAAATGAACTTATTTACAAAAGAGAAACAGACTCACAGACATAGAAAACAAACTTATGGTCACAAAAGGGAAAGGGAGATGGGAGGGATAGATTAGGAGTATGGGATTAACATATACACACTGCTACATATAAAATAGATAAACAACAAGGTCCTACTGTATAGCACAAGGAACTATATTTAATATCTTGTAATAAACTATGTTTAATATCTTGTAATAAATGACAAAACAATCTGAAAAAGAATATGTATATGTAAAACTGAATCACTTTGCTGTACACTTGAAACTAATACAACAGTGCAAATTAACTATACTTCAATAAAAAAATAACTGATATTAAAAAAAAAAGACTTCCTCTCTTCACCTACATCAGAGGGAAGGCAGCTCTTGAGAAATGAGGTCTCATGGAAGATATATATCACTTTGTTGTACACCAGAAACTAACACAACATTGTAAATCAAATATACTTCAATAAAAATAAATAAAATTGTATAGCTGGATTACTCAAACTTTAAGACTTACTATACAGCTACAGAAATCAAGACAGGAGGACCTTCAAGATGGAGAAGGAGTAAGACGTGGAGATCACCTTCCTTTCCACAAATACATCACAAATACATCTACATGTGGAAGAACTCCTACAGAACACCTACTGAACACTGGCAGAAGACTTTAGACTTCCCCAAAAGCAAGAAACTCCCCATGTACCTGGCCATGTGGCGGACAGGGTCTTGGTGCTCTGGCCAGGTGTCAGGCCTGAGCCTCTGACATAGGAGAGCTGAGTTCAGGACATTGGACCACCAGAGACCTCCCAGCCCCATGTAATATCAATCGGCAAGAGCTCTCCCAGAGATCTCTGTCTCAACGCTAAGACCCAGCTCCACTCAATGACAGCAAGCTACAGTGCTGGACACCCTATGCCAAACAACTAGCAAGACAGGAACACAACCTCACCCATTAGCAGAGAGGCTGCCTAAAATCATAATAAGGCCACAGACACCACGAAACATACCACCGGACGCGGTCCTGCCTAACAGAAAGACAAGATCCAGCCTCATCCACCAGAACACAGGCACCAGTCCCCTCCACCATGAAGCCTACACAACCCACTGAACCAACCTTACCCACTGGGGGCAGACATCAAAAACAATGGGAGGGGCTTCCCTGGTGGCGCAGTGGTTGCGCATCCGCCTGCCGGTGCAGGGGGACCGGGTTCGCGCCCCGGTCTGGGAGGATCCCACATGCCGCGGAGCGGCTGGGCCCCTGAGCCACGGCCGCTGAGCCTGCGCGTCCGGAGCCTGTGCTCCGCAACGGGAGAGGCCACAACAGTGAGGGGCCCGCATACCACGAAAAAAAAAAAAAAAAAAACAATGGGAACTACGACCATGCAGCCTGCAAGAAAACTTCCCTAATATGGGAAAGGAAATAGTCAATCAAGTACAGGAAGTCCCATACAGGGACTCTTGTCCTTGGATAAATCCAAGGAGAAACATGCCAAGACACATATTAATCAACATTAAAAATTCTCTAGAAGGAATCAATAGCAGAATAACTGAGGCAGAAGACCGCATAAGTGACCTGGAAGATAAAATCGTGGAAATAGCTACCACAGAGCAGAATAAAGAAAAAAAGAATGAAAAGAATTGAGGACAGTCTCAGAGATCTCTGGGACAACATTAAACACACCAACATTCGAATTACAGGGGTCCCAGAAGAAGAAGAGAAAAAGAAAGGGACTGAGAAAATATTTGAAGAGATTATAGTTGAAAACTTCCCTAATATGGGAAAGGAAATAGTCAATCAAGTACAGGAAGTCCCATACAGGGACTCTTGTCCTTGGATAAATCCAAGGAGAAACATGCCAAGACACATATTAATCAACATATCAAAAATTAAATACAAAGAAAATATATTAAAAGCAGCAAGGGAAAAGCAACAAATAACATACAAGGGAATCCCCATAAAATTAACAGCTGATCTTTCAGCAGAAACTCTGCAAGCCAGAAGGGAGTTGCAGGACGTATTTAAAGTGATGAAAGGGTAAAACCTACAACCAAGATTACTCTACCCAGCAAATATCTCATTCAGATTCGATGGAGAAATTAAAAGCTTTACAGACAAGCAAAAGTTAAGAGAACTCAGCACCACCAAACCAGCTTTACAACAAATGCTAAAGGAACTTCTCTAGGCAGGAAA
>NC_041224.1:152360568-152363225 GCF_002837175.3 Physeter macrocephalus
TCTCATTCAGATTTGATGGAGAAATTAAAACCTTTACAGACAAGCAAAAGCTAAGAGAATTCAGCACTACCAAACCAGCTTTACAACAAATGCTAAAGGAACTTCTCTAGGCAGGAAACACAAGAGAAGGAAAAGACCTACAATAACAAACCCCAAACAATTAAGAAAATGGTAACAGGAACATACATATCGATAATTACCTTAAATGTAAATGGATTAAATGCCGCAACCAAAAGACATAGACTGGCTGAATGGATACAAAAATGAGACCCATATATATGCTGCCTACAAGAGACCCACTTCAGACCTAGCGACACACATAGACTGAAAGTGAGGGGATGGAAAAAGGTATTCCATGCAAATGGAAATCAAAAGAAAGCTGGAGCAGCAATTCCCATATCAGACAAAACAGACTTTAAAATAAGGACTATTACAAGAGACAAAGAAGAACACTACATAATGATCAAGGGATCAATCAAAGAAGAAGATATAACAAGTGTAAATATTTATGCACCCAACATAGGAGTACCTCAATACATGAGTCAAATGCTAACAGCCATAAAAGGGGAAATCGACAGTAACACAATAACACTAGGGGACTTTAACACCCTACTTTCACGAATGGACAGATCAACCAAAATGAAAATAAATAAGGAAACACGAGCTTTAAATGATACATTAAACAAGATGGACTTAATTGATATTTATAGGACATTCCATCCAAAAACAACAGAATACACATTCTTCTCAAGTGCTCATGAAACATTCTCCAGGATAGACCATATCTTGGGTCACAAATCAAGTCTTGGTAAATTTATGAAAGTTGAAATCATATCGAGCATCTTTTCTGACCACAATGCTATGAGACTAGATATCAATTAAAGGGAAAAAAAGTGTAAAAAATACAAACACATGGAGGCTAAACAATATGCTACTAAATAACCAACAGATCACTGAAGAAATCAAAGAGAAAATAAAAAAATACCTAGAAACTAATGACAATGAAAACACGACGGCCCAAAACCTATGGGATGCAGCCAAAGCAGTTCTAAGAGGGAAATTTACAGCAATACAATCATACCTCAGGAAACAAGAAAAATCTCAAACAACCTAATCTTACATGTAAAGCAATTAGAGAAAGAAGAACAATAAAACCCAAAATTTAGAAGGAAAGAAATCATAAAGATCAGAAATAAATGAAAAAGAAATGATGGAAACAATAGCAAAGATCAATAAAACTAAAAGCTGGTTCTTTGAGAAAATAAACAAAATTGATAAACCATTAGCCAGACTCATCAAGAAAAAAAGGGAGAAGACTCAAATCAACAGAATTTGAAATGAAAAAGGAGAAGTAACAACTGACACTGCAGAAATACAAAGGATCATGAGAGACTACTACAAGCAATGATATGTCAATAAAATGGACAACCTGGAAAAAATGGACAAATTCGTAGAAAAGCACAACCTGCCAAGACTGAACCAGGAAGAAATAGAAAATATAAACAGACCAATTACAAGCACTGAAATTGAAACTGTGGTTAAAAATCTTCCAACAAACAAAAGCCCAGGACCAGATGGATTCACAGGCAAATTCTATCAAACATTTAGAGAAGAGCTAACACCTATCCTTCTCACACTCTTCCAAAATATAGCAGAGGGAGAAACACTCCCAAACTCATTCTACGTGGCCACCATCACCCTGATACCAAAACCAGAAAAAGACGTCACAAAGAAATAAAACTACAGGCTAATATCACTGATGAACATAGATGCAAAAATCCTCAACAAAATACTAGCAAACAGAATCCAACAGCACAATAAAAGGATCATATATCATGATCAAGTGGGTTTAACCCAGGAATGAAAGGATTCTTCAATATATGCAAATCAATCAATGTGATACACCATATTAACAAACTGAAGGATAAACACCATATGATCATCTCAATAGACGCAGAAAAAGCTTTCAGCAAAATAAATAAAAGGAATCCAAATCAGAAAAGAAGAAGTAAAACTGTCACTGTTTGCAATGACATGATACTATACAAAGAGAATCCTAAACATGCTACCAGAAAACTACTAGAGCTAATCAATGAATTTGGTAAAGTAGCAGGATACAAAATTAATGCACTGAAATCTCTTGCATGACTATACACTAATGATGAAAAATCTGGGAGAGAAATTAAGGAAACACTTCCATATACCATTGCAACAAAAAGAATAAAATACCTAGGAATAAACCTACCTAGGGAGACAAAAGACCTGTATGCAGAAAACTATAAGACACTGATGAAAGAAATTAAAGATTATACAAACAGAAGGAGAGATATGCCATGTTCTTGGATTGGAAGAATCAACACTGTGAAAACGACTATACTCTCCAAAGCAATCTACAGATTCAATGCAATCCTTATCAAACTACCAATGGCATTTTTCACATAACTAGAACAAAATATTTCACAATTTGTACGGAAACGAAAATGACCCCGAATAGACAAAGCAATCTCGAGAAAGAAAAACGGAGCTGGAGGAATCAGGCTCCCTGACTTCAGACTATACTACAAAGCTACAGTAATCAAGACAGTATGGTACTGGCACAAAAGCAGAAATATAGATCAATGGAACAGGATAGAAAGCCCAGAGATAAACCCACGCAC
>NC_041224.1:152363325-152370245 GCF_002837175.3 Physeter macrocephalus
TAGAACACTCCCTAACATCATACACAAAAATAAACTCAAAATGGATTAAAGACCTAAATGTAAGGCCAGACACTATAAAACTCTTAGAGGAAAACATAATCAGAACACTCTATGACATAAATCACAGCAAGATTATTTTGGACCCACCTCCTAGAGAAATGGAAATAAAAACAAAAATAAACAAATGGGACCTAATGAAACTTAAAACTTTTGCACAGCAAAGGAAACCATAAACAAGATGAAGAAGCAACCCTCAGAATGGGAGAAAATATTTGCAAATGAAGCAACTGACAAAGGATTAATCTCCAAAATATACAAGCAGCTCATGCAGCTCAATATCAAAAAAACAAACAACCCAATCCAAAAATGGGCAGAAGACCTAAATAGACATTTCTCCAAAGAAGATATACAGATTGCCAACAAACACATGAAAGGATGCTCAACATCACTAATCATTAGAGAAATGCAAATCAAAACTACAATGAGGTATCACCTCACACCGGTCAGAATGGCCATCATCAAAAAATCTAGAAACAATAAATGCTGGAGAGGGTGTGGAGCAAAGGGAACCCTCTTGCACTGCTGGTGGGAATGTAAATTGATACAGCCACTATGGAGAACAGTATGGAGGTTCCTTAAGAAACTAAAAATGGAACTACCATATGACCCAGCAATCCCACTACCATATGACCCAGCAATCCCAAAAGTTAAAAACTTTTGCTCTGATAAAGATATACCCTGAGAAAACCATAATTCAAAAAGACAAATGTAGCACAATGTTTATTGCAGCACCGTTTACAATAGCCAGGACATGGGAGCAACCTAAGTGTCCTTCGACAGATGAATGGATAAAGAAGATATGGAACATATATATAATGGAATATTACTCAGCCATAAAAAGAAATGAAATTGAGTTATTTGTACTGAGGTGGATGGACCTAGAGTCTGTCATACAGAGTGAAGTAAGTCAGAAAGAAGAGAAAAACAAATACCATATGCTAACACATATATATGGAATCTAAAAAAGAAAAAAAATTTGTTCTGAAGAATCTACGGGTAGGACGGGAATAAAGACGCAGATGTAGAGAATGGACTTGAGGACATGGGGAAGGGGAAGGGTAAGCTGGGAAGAAGTTAGAGAATGGCATGGACATATATACACTACCAAATGTAAAATAGATAGCTAGTGGGAAGCAGCCGCATAGCACAGGGAGATCAGCTTGGTGCTGTGTGACCACCTAGAAGGCTGGGATAGGGAGGGTGGGAGGGTGACGCAAGAGGGAGGGGATATGGGGATATATGTATACGTATAGCTGATTCACTTTGTTATACAGCAGCAACTAACACAACAATGAAAAGCAATTATACTCCAATAAAGATTTTAAAAAAATTAAAAAAATAAGAAATCAAGACTGTGGTATTGGTGAAGGAACAAACCATAGACCAATGAGACAGCATAGAGAGACCAGAAATAGACCTACACAAATATGACCAATTGATGTTCAACAGAGGTTCAAAGGCAATTCAATGGAGAAAGGATTATCTTTTCAACAAATAGTGTTGGAACAACTGTATATCCATATGTAAAAAAAAAACCCAAACAACCTAATCTTCACACCTACACAAAATTTAATTCAAATAGATCATAGATCTAATTGTAAAAGATAAAACTATAGAACTTTTACAGAAAAACATAGGAGAATGTCTTCATGATCTTGATTAGGCAAAGAATTCTTAGATAAGACACTAAAAGTATGATCCACAATAGAAAATATTGGTAAATTAGACTTCAACAAAGTTAAAAACTTTTGCCCTGATAAAGATATTGTTAACAGAATGAAAATACATACTATACTCTTGGATAAAATATTTATAAATCACATATCAAAGGTCTTGTATGCACACTATATAAAAAGCTCTGAATATTTAATGGGAGGAGAAGGATTGATCCAGCAATCACACTGTTAGGTATTTTCCCTAGAGAAATAAAAACTTGTTCATGCAGCTCTATTGAAAATCAACCAAAACTGGAAATAACCCAAAGGTCCATCAAAAGATGAATAAATACAAACTGTGGTATGGCCATACAATGGAATTTTACTCAGCAATAGAAAGGACTGAACTATTGATACATGTAGCAACCTGGATATTCTTCAAGGCATTACGCTAAATGATAAAAAAGCCATTCTCAAAAGGTTATACACTGTATTATTCCATTATACGACATTTTTGAAAGGACTAAAGCATAGTGCCAGAGAACAGATTAGGGGTGGTGTGAAGATGAGATTACAAAGATAACAGGAGACACTTTTTTGGGGTGACAGAACTATTCTGCATTCAGACTGTGGTGGTAGTTACAGAAATCAATACATGTGTTAAAATCCATAGAACTGTATGTACATTATATGTTAACTTAAAAAATAACATTTGAATCTTTAATAATAATAGACATTTACTTTTCTGAAATAATTTCTGAAAACCCTAAGAATTAGATATTGGACTAAATGACCTCTCAAGATTCTTATAGCTCTTATTCTTATTGAGCAGTTCCTTTGGAAAACACTAAAGACAGATTCATCTATACTTAATTTAATTGCTTCCAATACTACAAATTTGGGTAAAACAATCTCAAATACTTTAAAGATAATAGGATAATAGAGGGGAAAGAATAGGTGTTTAATTTATCATTGAAACAGTCATTTTCTTTAACATGTGAAACAAGAAACAGGTGGAAAAAGAGTAAGTTGTTATTCTAACCTTATTAGAACTCATTTGCATTTCAATCAGTAGCTGTTTTGACCACAGCAATTTAAACACAATAGGGACCCAACCTTCCATTTTTCTGCTCCTCCATCCTTAGCATATAGCCTACATCCTCAGGGTCACCTCATGGGCCATAGCTGATGGATCTCCAACCGTTCTGTTTACCTTCCAGGGGAACAAGAAAGATGAAGGGGAGGATATGCAAAAAACTTCCAACTGAGTCAAGTCCCTTTGAGGAGTTTTATTTGGCAGTGCGTGTATGCTTCCTCTCATTGGCCAGACCTTAGTTACATGGCTATCCCTATCTGCAAGGGAGGTTGGGAAATGTAGTTTTTTAGCTGGGCCCAATGCAGCCCAGGATAAGATCAGAATTCTGTTACTAATGAAGGAGGGGAAATGGATGTTGGGTATTCAGCTAGTAGTTTCTGCAATAGATTCTCCCATGGGAGAGAGGGTTAATTTGATTTCATGAGGAAATCAAATTTCCTTCCCTTCATGAGGAAGGGTGGGCAGAAAGGCAGTTTGCAATAGCCCAGAGAATCATTTGTCTTTCAGGGGGATTATCTGGTTGAATAAGATGTGGAGAGCAACTCAGGCTCAGTAAGAATCCCTTTACCAGGAGGACTGTCAGTCTGACCAAGAGAAGATCCTCTCCAATCTGTCAGGATTTGAGAATAAAAAGTGTCTTCCATTCTTGGAAGCTTCTAGGAACAATTACAACTTGTAGCTCCATGTTAACTAGGTCTTGATTGAGTTGAGGACCCATATGGTAGCCTCCAGGCTCGCAGATGACGTAGGACTGCCCAGCAGCTGGGGCTAAAGGCTGGGTCATCACTGAGGATTTGCACACACTGGGGGGAGCAAAGGCTTCCGGTAGCTCTTTCACCAACCCACTTCTGTGGCACTTGGAATGTCTCCACCATTTCCTCTCCACTGTAGAGACGCCCCAGCCTTTGGGAGGGACACAGGCGTTTTCAGCACTGTCCTTTGTTGCTATCTTCCAGAACTCCCTGCTCAGGGGTCTGTTAATGCTGTAACCTGGAAAAACTGTGTCTCACGGTTTTGCTCTCTTCTCCTCCCCAACTAGGCCTCTCCTTTTCAGCTGTGCTTTTAGCTTTAATCTTTTCTCTCCCACTGTATTGCTGTGATGGCCCATATGTGGTGATAAGTAAAATATGGAAATATATATGTGTATTAGGGTTCTCCAGAGAAACAAAACCAATTGGATATTTGTAAATAAATAAATACAATAAATCAATGTAAACAAATAAATTTACATATATATAAAATAGAAATTGACTCACGTGATTACGGAGATGAAGAAGTCCCATGATTTGCCATCTGGAAGCTGGGGAACAAGGGAAGCCGGTGGTGTAGGCCAGTCCGAGTCTGAAGGCCTGAGAACCAGGAGCACTGAGGTCCGAAAGCGGGAGGAAGTAAAAGTCCCAGCTCAGGCAGAGAGCAAACTCACTCCTCCTCTACCTTTTGGTCCTTTCCATGCCCTCAGGGGAGTTGATGATGCCCAGCTGTGCTGATGAGGATACCAATCCGCCACTTCAAATGCTAATCTCTTTCAGAAACAACCTCACGATGCACCCAGAAATAATGATTTCCCAGCGATCTGGGCATCTCTTAGACCAGTCAAGGTGACCTATAAAATTAACCGTCATGACCTGCATTTATTTAGCTTTTGAGCACAGCAATGGGAGGTGCTGAAAAGCCAGAGAGCTCTGAGAGCATTTGGGGGTCTCTAAAGTGATAACATACAGTGGCAATAATAATAATAACAACAACAACACAAATAAGAATAAAGAAACATACAGACTTTCAGCCCTCTGTAAACGTAACGACCTAAATCCCTCTGTAGTCACTGGATTTCTGGCCCATGCCCCTCGCTCTTACCACTTGAGCATGTACCCAACAGGTTTCTCATTGTCAGCACCTGCGTTTCTTTGTGTGCGGACCTTCTCTTGCTGCTGGAGCCCACTTAGCTGCTCACACCGCGAGGCAGGAGTGCCAGGGAATTAATGTTCCCTAGGAGCAGCCCTCAACCAACGACTTATGCGAACTGGTGTATAAATGGCTCCTTGCGTGGAGTAAATCCGAGGCATACACTGTATGCTGGCTGCCAGAGTCTCCCCTGGGGGATAAGCTCCAGGCATCCACAATGGCGGCTGCCTTAAGAACATATGCTTGCCAACCCCACTGGTGTTCCCTTCACCTCCCCAAAAGACTAGTTATCCTAGAGTCCTTGTCTTAGGATCTGCTTCTGAGGGAACCCAAACTAAGACAGGTCCCAACTGACAGTACTATGAGGAACAGCACATATAAGCAGACAAAGAAGACATCACTATTTCATGCTTTTTTTTTTTTTTTTGAGGCGCTACTGAGTCTCACACTAATGGCTAAGCTATTATTGTTTCGCGTCAATTCTAACAAACTTAGATATCTGTTTTCTAAATCCAGAACAGATTAGAAGTAAAAAATTAGAAGGGAGTAGTTTTATGCTACAGGAAGGCAGAGAAGGAACTAAAACATGAATGCAAGGGAAGGGCAAAAACATGATTGAAAAAATAAGCAGTCATAGATACAGAGAACAAACAGGTGGCTGCCAGATGGAAGGGGGCTGGGGGGATGAGAGAAATAGGTGAGGGAGATTGAGGTACAAACTTCCAGTTATAAAATAAATGAGTCATGGCAATGAAATGTACAGTGTGGGGAATATAGTCCATAATTATGTCGTATCTTTCTACGGTGGCAGATGGTAACTAGGTTTACGGTGGTGACCATTTTATAATGTATAGAAATATCGAATCACTATGTTGTGTAGCAGAAACTAACATAGTGGTGTAGGTCAATTATACTTCAAAAACAAACAAACTCACAGAAAAAGAGATCAAACTTGTGGTAACCAGAGACGGGGTGGCATGGGGGAGGGGGAATTGGATGAAGGTGGTCAATAGGTATAAACCCCCAGTTATAAGTACTAGGGATGTAATGGACAACATGATAAATATAATGAACACTGATGAACATTATCTGTGAAATTTGTTAAGAGTAAATCCTAAGAGCTCTCATCACAAGGAAAAAATTTTCTTTTTAAGAAATGTTATATCTATACGAGATGATGGTTGCTTGCTAAACTTATTGTGATAACCATTTCATGAGGTATGTTAAGTCAGACCATTCTGCTGTACACCTTAAACTTATGCAGTGCTGTGTGTCAATTATATCTCAATAAAAGTGGAAGAAAAAAAATAAGCAGACATGGTTATTGGTGTCCACAGCAGATGGGGACCATTTAGTTTAGGACAAATAGCACCACACACTTCAGATGGTCCCAATGGGTCAGTGTTTATAGAACTGTAGATGAACTGTTCTAACTTCTAGATCCCTGCTCTTGACCTGATGTGGTAATCCACTGCCTACCTTTGTTGCCCAGGTGTAGACTCTTCCTACTTCTTGCTTGGATTATTAGCAGCCACTTATCAGGCCTCTTTAGCATCATGCTCACCTCTCCTTAATTCGTCTCCATTGCTGTTGCCAGAGAGATCATTTTAACATGCAAACCAAATTATGCTTAAAATCCTTCAGTAGCAGTATTTCTCAGCCAGGGAATGTCCCAGATGTCCTAGGCGGGTGTATACCCTTAAAAATATATATTTTTTTGATTTCCTGTTTCAGATTCTATTTTTCTGAACTTGAAATACGAATGTTAGAATTACTTAATTATTCCCACCTGTGAAAGCCGAAGCGTTTGCTCCCCTCTTGAGTGGGCCTGCAGGGTGGTTAATGAGGTGGGAGAAAGGAAAACTCTCTTGAAGCAAAATTACTCAGCTGGGTTATCAGGGGACCACTGATAACCACAGTGGGGTTTTAGCCGGTACACTATTTTAAGTTGTTTGCATTTTTGGTTATGTATTTTAAAATTTATACCCGTAACGAATTAATGGCTAAAGATGGGACACATTTAGGTACTCACATCAAAATGCAACAAAAGAATGAAAAAGCATAAGAGGGGCTTCCCTGGTGGCGCAGTGGTTGCGCGTCCGCCTGCCGACGCAGGGGAACCGGGTTCGCGCCCCGGTCTGGGAGGGTCCCACATGCCGCGGAGCGGCTGGGCCCGTGAGCCATGGCCGCTGGGCCTGCGCGTCCGG
>NC_041224.1:152370255-152389626 GCF_002837175.3 Physeter macrocephalus
TAGGGCTTCCCTGGTGGCGCAGTGGTTGAGAGTCCGCCTGCCGATGCAGGGGACACGGGTTCGTGCCCTGGTCCGGGAAGATCCCACGTGCCGCAGAGCGGCTGGGCCCGTGAGCCATGGCCGCTGAGCGTGCGTGTCCGGAGCCTGTGCTCCGCGGCGGGAGAGGCCACAACGGTGAGAGGCCCGCGTACCACACACACACACACAAAACCCCATAAAAATAACATTCTCTAAAACTCTTCAAGATGATTTCATCAGATCTAGAAATTGCACGTATATAACAACACTTGTTATATAGTATATCAAGGGATCTCTGATACTTGTGACTGTTACATGTAATCTGGTGTCCGGTTTATTGGGTATAAAGACCGTTAATACCTACAAAGTGTTCTGGGCTAGAAGAGCTGGGAAAGAGCAGTCTGAAGCCCTTTCCTAACTTCATCATTTAGAAACAAACACTAATGTTTCAAAAATAAACCAGTTGGTATTTTTTTTCATAGCAAAGGCAAGCATTCCAACATTAGGTCATAAAAGCAGTTTTAATCTACTTTTGCTACTGTAAAGTGTAGTCAACATCATTCTATATTAGGTGTGCTCAATCTCAAAATACACCCACAATACAAGATGTTAATGGTAAATGTACTGGACAAGAAACAATGCTTTTCCTTATGTAATTAACAAGATAAATTAAGGAGCATGTGTTGCCTATTCATGGAACAAAGAAGAAATTTGCCTGTTTAAATAAATACTATTAAACAGTGATTAAAAACTGAATCTTGTAATATAATCTGTAATCTACTAACCTAAAAATATTTAACTCAAAAATATTTCTTTATCTTATACCACATATAAATGACATGAGATTTTTAAAATCCTCCAAGAGTATCACAAGCTTATCTGTTTTATGAGAGACATTCAAGGGTCATAACTGGATCTTTTAGCATGATACATTAGCCTCTCTAAGACTTGGTCCACATTCCTACCATTCACCAATGCACACTACCTCCTGGCTATCCCAAACCACTGGAAATTCCCCCCAAAACACGTCCTCAAACCCTGGGTTTTTGCATGTGTTCCTTTCTGCCTGGAATGTTCTTCCATCATTGTCACCATTTTTGAACCAAATGAAGCATTTCTTACTTAATCCTTGACATCAACTTATCTCTAAACATTTCCCTTTCTGAAAGTCAGTAAGAATTAGATGTTACTTTCCGGGTTTCCAAACTATCCTTTTCACAATCCATTTAATTATCAGGAAGTTTTGTAAGCAGTTGTGTAGTTCTCTGTCGCTCCCACTAGACTGTGAGTTCTTGGCAGTGGGGTTTTTGTCTTATTTATGTTTGTATCCCCTGGGCACAGTGCCTGGAACAAAAATTGGCTCTCAATAAATGTTTAAAATGATGTCCCATAAGGTGACCCCCATCAAGAAAGGGCTTAATTATATTTTTAAAATTCTGTTTAGAAAGCTGGAAAGTGTAAACTGTATTTTGAAAAAGATTACCATCTCAAATGACTAAAAGAGAAACAAAAATGTTGATATTTACAAAGGTGCCCTCTCAGATCTTCAGGGCACTGAGCTTTCCACAGAACCCAGTCCCCAGGGGATCCTGGGTACACAGCCTGTGCTCAGCTCAGAATCACCCATTTTTTTCACGTGAACTCCCTGTGTCTACCTGATGGATATGACCCAGGTTGGTCCTTTTATCACTTATACTGGCTTCTGATTCCTTTTGGAGAGGGCCCTATCGCTGGAGTGAACGAGGTAAAGGCAGAAAAGGACAAAGGAACCAGGCTATATTGCCATAAGACATTATTTTAGCGCCTTGCAAGGAAAGAGGCCCCTGGGGGAGTGAATCCACGCAGGTAAGCACGAGCAGTTACGTTTAATTTTGTTTCAGAGAAATCCTGAGGAAAACTGCAGGGAAGCAGTGGTATGTTCTCTTGCTGGCCCAGGCATCAAAAGGATGCATGTGAAAGCCTCCTCATTTCTCATAAATCAGGGCCAAATGGGTCTGCTGGGCGTCCTCTTTATATCTGAAGAATGTCAGGAAATCTCTAATTAAATATTCTGGAGGTGCTCTAATTTTGGGGGAGTCTTGTCTGAGTAAAACCCAAGGGATGAGCTCATGCAGCTCAATATTAAAGAAACAAACAACCCAATCCAAAAATGGGCAGAAGACCTAAATAGACATTTCTCCAAAGAAGACATACAGATGGCCAAGAAGCACATGAAAAGCTGCTCAACATCACTAATTATTAGAGAAATACAAATCAAAACTACAATGAGGTATCACCTCACACCAGATAGAATGGGCATCATCAGAAAATCTACAAACAACAATGACCCAGCAATCCCACTACTGGGCATATACCCAGAGAAAACCATAATTCAAAAAGACACACGCACCCCAAACTTCATTGCAGCACTATTTACAATAGCCAGGTCATGGAAGCAACCTAAATGCCCATTGACAGTTGAATGGATAAAGAAGATGTGGTACATATATACAATGGAGTATTACTCAGCAATAAAAAGGATCGAAATTGGGTCATTTATAGAGACGTGGGTGGATCTAGAGACTGTCATACAGAGTGAAGTTAAGTCAGAAAGAGAAAAACAAATATCGTATATTAACGCAAATATGTGGAGTCTAGAAAAATGGTACAGATGAACCGGTTTGCAGGGCAGAAATAGAGACACAGATGTAGAGAACAAATGTATGGACACCAAGGGGGGAAGCAGCAAGGGGGGGTGGGGGTGGGGGTGTGATGAATTGGGAAATTGGGATTGACATATATACACTAATATGTATAAAATGGATAACTAATAAGAACCTCCTGTATAAAAAAATAAATAAATAAAATAAAATAAAAAATCCAAGGGATGAGGATATAAAAAGAAAAGTCTTAAAAGTCTACCTTCTCTTTTCTGTTTGAAAGGGCACTAGTGCATTCTGCCAGCTTCACTCCAACACTTCCCTAAAGAAAAGAGTGCAGGTTAAGTGGGGCGCCTTTGTGCCTTCCAAGAGAGTTCATTTATTTAACTCAGGTGCAGGTGATTTGGTTGAAAGCAGTTTGAGCAAAAGCAATTCGGTCGAATATAATTTGGACAATAAGATAATTTGGGTCAAAAATGAATGCTTCTTCAGCCGCATGGCACAGGGAGATCAGTTAGGTGCTTTGTGACCACCTAGAGGGGTGGGATAGGGAGGGTGGGAGGGAGGGAGACCCAAGAGGGAAGAGATATGGGAACATATGTATATGTATAACTGATTCACTTTGTTGTAAAGCAGAAACTAACACACCATTGTAAAGCAATTATACTCCAATAAAGATGTTAAAAAAATGAATGCTTCTTGATCATTGATTTTTCATGTATTAATCATTTTGGCAGACTAGGAGGGAGGTTTTGCAACCCTTAATGTATTGTTTGGGCATTTTTTTGTCTCCTCTCCCTGCCTTTTTTAAGTGCAGTGAGTTTTTTTCCTTATTCTTTGGATATTTTACCTTTGGAATTAATTTTCAAAAATGTATTCCAGCTCTGCACTGTATATGATAATGAAAAGTTAGAAAGATTTTAAATGCTGAGCGAAAGAAAACTAGTTGAAATAAACTCCATGTCCAACAATAAGTGGATTGCTTAAACATGTTATAGCATGTCTCAAAGAAGTATGAAAATCCCCAGCTATCCCCCAAATTAGCTATTTATCAAGACTCAGACCCAAGGGATATAAATGTGTAACCCATTCTTGTAGAAAAGACATATGGACACGCACAGAAAAATATCTGGAAGATGTACTCTTTGGTGATTTTTTTCTAATAGGTGGATTGATATGGGAATTCTTTATAGTGGCCTATGTTCTATTTTTTTCCTTTTAATGAACATCCATTGTCTTTTTAGTAAGAAAAATAATTTGAGAAACTCTCTTAATAAAATAAACTATAAGAGAATGATCTGGAAGTTTCATGCTTTGGGGATGTGATGGAGACTTGCAGCTGCCTGCACCGTCATCATGTTACTTGAGGCAGC
The DNA here is from genome assembly GCF_002837175.3 of Physeter macrocephalus. Classification (NCBI taxonomy): domain Eukaryota; kingdom Metazoa; phylum Chordata; class Mammalia; order Artiodactyla; family Physeteridae; genus Physeter; species Physeter macrocephalus. Next base: position 152,374,286 of record NC_041224.1, read on the forward strand.
AGTGCACTCAGCCAGAGGGCTGCCTCTCCCAGCCTCCCCTGTAGCTGCATGGGCCTTGGGACTGGGATCTGACCTTAGCAGAGGGGCTATGTGATCCTTCCAGAACATTTCCTTAAAAGGGATGGATTGGGCCCTTGCCCTTCTCATCCTCTGTCCTCTGCCTGAACTTGGATATGATGGCCGACACTCCAAGTGTTAAGGCCAGGGATAACTGACTGAAAATGAACTAAACAATTAAGCAAAAAAACAGCAAACCTCCCTCACCCAAACATGAAAATATTTAGAGAAACAGACAAAGATTCATAGAGGCTGCAAAATCACCCCCAAAGCACTAGAATTGTTAATACTTTAAAAAGTCAGCAACTGGAGATATTTATGTAACAGGATGAAGCTAGGTGCCAAGTGGGAGTGTTTTCTCGTCTTGGTTGGAACTGATAACTAACTTAACCGCTGAAAACAAAACCTCAAGTTTCCCCACATTGTAAGCCCAGAGAATGGCCAGCCATAGGGATGGCAGCTTTCCAAAATGACTCGCTGAGAGGCAATACTTTCAGCAGGTCCCATACCACCACAAACTCCAACCTCCCAGTATCCCTTTGACCCCAACCTAAACGCCCACACCATCTCCCAGTATAGGACTTTGGGGGAGGAAAATGGTTTTTTAAGCAGGAAAATATTATGGAGAACAGCGATGTCTCCTTTTTCTTGGGCCCCTCATGGGGATAGGCAATAAGCTCCAGGACAAGTGAAAGGGGCAGGACCTGGGAAGAGTCACATTTGTACAACTTGGGAGTGTCTTCAAGAAAGGCAGGCTGACCATCTCATCTTCTGGTTAGGACTAAAGAAAGAGCCCTGGGAAAGATAAGAGATGTCCAGATCAGATGGGAACAAGGACCATTCCTCTAAATGTTTCACTTCTAGAATTACAGAAAGTAGATTCCTCTTGTGTCGGCCGATTCCACGATTATGAGCCTCCTTGAGCTGATGAGGTTGGGATAGGGCTAACTGGGGAACGTCAGAGCAAATAGCAAAGAGCCTAGACCTCTCACGAATATAGCTTAGACTGCCTGTGGGGGTCATCCTGAGGATGAGATAACTTGTCTTTAGGGATCCTAGACACCTTGGGAAACTGTCTCACATCACTGAAGCCTGTTGAGACCAGCACCTAATCACCCATCCATATCCAGACCATAGAAAACTAGCCTGGGCTTGGTGCGAGGCGGGGAGGATGAGGAGCTTTGAATTGAATTTGAAATGGAAAGTTTCAAATGAACAAGACTGAACTTCAAGGACTAAAATGAGATGACTTTAAAAAAAAATTAATTTATTAATTTTTGGCCGCGTAGGGTCTTCGTTGCTGTGTGCGGGCTTTCTCTAGTTGCAGCAAGCGGGGGAGACTCTTCATTGCGGTGCGCGGGCTTCTCATTGCGGTGGCTTCTCTTGTTGTGGAGCACGGGCTCTAGGTGCGCGGGCTTCAGTAGTTGTGGCACACAGGCTCAGTAATTGTGGCTTGCAGGCTCTAGAGCACAGGCTCAGCCGTTGTGGTGCACGGGCTTAATTGCTCCATGGCATGTGGGATCTTCCCGGATCAGGGTTCGAACCGATGTCCCCTGCATTGGCAGGCAGATTCTTAACCACTGCCACCAGGGAAGCCCCTAAAATGAGATGACTTTGATAACTGTAAGTAATCGAGGAGCTATAGGCTTAAACAGAAATGTCATTAAGGAAGCTCACTCCTCCAGTGGGAAAGGGTGTTCCACAGATCCCAGTAGAGAGCAGGCACTGGAAAACTAGGCCCATTTTGTGTTTCCACTCCAGTGTGGGATTCCCCCTTTTTAAACCAATTATATATATTCCTTTTCAAAAAAATTGTCCAAGCGACTATACTGTTTCAAGCCAAATGGTATGCCATCCCAAAGGCTGGACAGGATCTTGCAACGAGGTGGTCACATAGCACAGGTATGGAAGAAAGTTCTAGAAAGCCAATGTGTGGTACACTTCAGGAACCATTTCTGATCCTTTTGATCTCACCCGTCCCGGGTACCCTTGACCATTTGACTGCTCTAGGAAACATTTTCTCAAGGACCCCAGTCACATTTAGGAGGGCCCAATTCCATAGCCTCTTGGCCTTTTGCTCTACTAGACTCCTAACTCCTGCCCTGGGGCATCCCTGTTGGTGGAGAGCCACGACTCTGCCCTGAGGTCTGCTGGGGTCCCAAGGAATGATCCAAGAGTGGTCAGCCAATGAGAAATGGATACATCCTCCTTCCCTCCAGGGACAGGCTGCCTTGAGCTGCAGTTTACAGCACCCCTTGGAAAGGGAAGCCTTTGTGACTGAGCAGCCAGTCGCAGCTGACACCAACATCGCCTCCTTCCCTGCCTCAGCTCTCTCCCCCCTCACACCCACTTCCCTGGGATCGTACTCTTTAATAAGGAGTAGTATATGAGCCTTTGCCTCAGGCTCTGCTTCTGGGGAACTCAGACAGGGACAGGTGTGCAAACCTGCCTTGATTTTCAAAATATTCCTTCTCTGGTTTCTGTGCCAGATTTGCCTTGAGAATCGGCTCGAATAGTGTGAGTGTCAGCGCTGAAGATGCCGCCAGCTAGAGGCATGCAATATACCAAGTGCCCACTGTCTGCCAGGAGAAAGCAGAATCAGACAGGCTCTCAGACTCCAACCCCACCGTGCCTACCAGGACTGGACTGCGATTCCAGGGGAACTTTCCCAAGCGAAGGAAGGGAGACTGTCCTTCACTTTGCAAATGGAGTTAGGGGGAAATGACAGACATTGGGGAAACAAAAGTGCTCTCCAGACATTGTTGCTATGGTCCCTGCTGAGACTAAAACTGAAACTGACAAGCTTTCCCAACAAAGGAAAAAGACTTATCTTCCAGTATGCTAAATTAAAAGTAAAATATCCATTTTGAAAGAAAGCACAGTGTTCCAGCTATAGAACGCCTCCTAAGGAAATGAGACAAACCTTTGGCTAAAAACCCCCAAACCACTGGATCAGCATATCAAAACTTGACACAGTGTGGTTTACCAAAAGAATGAGCTGCTAAACTCCAGGCCAAGGTCTTCGGAGCATCACCCAGTCAATTCCTTTTGGAAGCACACTGTGACCGATCCTGTATGACAAAAGGTAACACCATCCCTACTGATTTTTAGCTTTTATTTGTTTTTTCCTCATTCAACTATTTGTCCCTTTACAACTAAGCTAAAGAAAGTTGAGTAGAGCCAGGATAACAATGACACCAGTCTGATTCACCTCCAGTGCGGGAAGAAAATAGAATGGAGAGTCTTCAGTGTTAGTAAAAGGCAAATTCACATTCTCCCTAGGAGATGCTCGAGGCTGTTCAGGAGCAGGGGTAGGGGGTGAAGTTTGCAGATGACCCCTGAACACTATCAGGGTAACCGAAGAAGTAGTTTAAGGGATTGATGCTAAAGACATCTGGGGCATCTGAGAATTCACCCAGAGTGCGAGTAGTTTTGGGGGGTTCGTGCCTTCCTCACTGAGTCAGGCACCTCTGTGTGTGATACCGGCTTGGTGTCCAGGAAGGACACCAAGGCTGCTGAGAGTCCCCCAAAGAATTCCAAGACTAGGGGTCCTGGCTGCTGTCACTGCCCAGTTCCTGTAGCCCCTCCAGAACATCTGGAGGGAGGCCACATGCGGGCAGCAATGCCGACCCGCCGCCCAGGGGAGCAGCAGCCATGGTCCTGTCCCCTCCGGTGTGTTCCCAGGGTGCCAGGACTGTCCACAGAGATTGCCCAGCTAAGGGCTGCACTAAGGGAGAAGTCAGCCTTATTAAGTGGCCTCGGGCCTCCCACCTGGGTCACTGTGTAAGGTGGACATAGTTTGATGCTTGTACCTCTGTGAGGTGGTACAGGCTGTATACAAGTCCTCCTCGGAAGAGGGACACTGACAGTCTTGAGGTGGGGGCAGGGAAGAAGTCAAACAGCTGCCCCACCAATCCTGCTGAGGCTTTCCCAGCCGCCAGGGTGCCTGCTGACCTCTGGATCAGAATGGAACAGCGTAGAGAAAGCTTCCTGCGCTGAGACCCTGTTCCTGAGGAATGTGCGTCCTCAGGGGTGAGGAGCTCGTTGGTGAGTGAGTACAGGGTAACTTCAATGGTGACGTCAGGGAAAAGGGAATGGAGGGAAAATCCCAGACCAGAGCATTTCCCCCAGAACCTTCCACTCCTAAAAATGGAGACCAACGCAGGCTATAGAAGTGGTTGATAGAAGCCAGACTGCCTGCCTAAGACTCCCATATCCTTTTCTCGCTAATCTCTGAATAACTTCTGTGTTCTTTCCTCCTGTCTGCACTCGGTGACTCTTCACCCTCCTTCACACCGTATGCTGTGTGTTCCCAAGGTTTGGTCTTTAGCTTTTTGCTCTCATTTTTTTCCCTCTGAGAGCTAATTCCCAAGAAGCCCACTCCTTAGATATCACCTCTGTGGACTCCTCTAAACCCGTCTCTGCTCCTGACCACCTAGAGATGGTCTCGTGTGTATGCTCCTGAGACCCGGGTGTCACCAGCAAGCTCAAAACCTGGATGTGCTGCTCTCTGAACACCATCTCCTTCACCTACCACATTCGCATGGCCATCGAGGTCAGGTGATTTCCTTCTTCCCCTTCCTGTTTGCTGTTCCTATCGCCCGACCCAGGTCTCCATCACCTCACACCTGAGTTACTGTCAGGGGACTTAGCCAACAGCATTCTTTCCTCTCCAGCTCATTTCCTCACCTTGCTGTTGGGCGAATCTCCCTGGAGTATCTTTCACTGTGTCCTATCACCCACTTACATCCAGACCTCCAACAACGATTTCCTGGGGCAGAAGATTTGAGCTTGACCTGCTCGGGGGCCGACGGGGTGGGCAGATGAGCCGGGAGGGGAGGGAACAGGGAGGCAGGCATCCCTCCTTGAGAGCTTTGCCGGGAAGCAGCCCGTGGGCAGCCGCCCAGCAGGGCTCTGGCTCCGTCTTTGACTGAGGTTTATTCGGTTCTAATTACAAGTGAACACAATACCACCCCCACTCCTTAAAAAACGAGCAGTTTGCCACACTTCCGCCCACAGGATCGGATAAAAGAAGAATCCATTCGGTGACTCAGGGCTTCCTTCTCCCACTGACAGCCCCGCCCTCTCGCCCGTGGTGTGCACAATTTCCCAGGATTAGGTTTCCATGATCCGAGTGGCACGGCTGGATTCTCTGATCGGACGGAGAGGGGAATGATTTCTTTTCTCTCCAGCTCACTAAAATGCTTTCTTTTCTGCTCCTGGACCCTAATCTGGCTTAAGGGGTGCTCACGGGCTGCCGTGGACCCTGGGGTCTCTAATCATTCCTTTCGTGTGAAAGCCCCAGGGCTTTCGTGGTCTTAAAGGGAGTTGAATCTCATGCTATAATTGGGTAGAACCTAGCAAAACCTGAAGAGATAGTATGTGTAAATGTAGAAAATATACTCCAAAACCTAATAGAAAGGAGTTTTTTGTTTGTTTGTTTTTGTTTTTAATTCAGTTTGTTTTATCCTAGCCACAGCTCCCTTCGTTGAGGGATGCTGATTTAGAGTTCTATTTCTTTATTCTTTTTTTTTTTGTGGTACGCGGGCCTCTCACTGTTGCGGCCTCTCCCGTTGCGGAGCACCGGCTCCGGACGCGCAGGCTCAGCGGCCATGGCTCACGGGCCCAGCCGCTCCGCGGCATGCGGGATCCTCCCGGACCGGGGCGCGAACCCGTGTCCCCTGCATCGGCAGGCGGATTCTCAACCACTGTGCCACCAGGGAAGCCCATAGAATTCTATTTCTTAGAGTCCCACCAAACCTTTGCTTCTGTGTCTGGTTTTGTGACATTTAATCAGACATTTTGGGCATAGTTTTTCTGGATGTCGTCCACTTCACAGTTTATTCGCTTTCTGCCCTACACACACACCCGTTGTCTGGGTTCCTAATTCTGAGCCCGAGGCTTATGAAAAGGGAGAAAAAAACTGGACTTCAAAGCTGTAGGAGCTCACAGGTCAAAAACTCACTGTGGATTTATGGGAGAAAGATATTTTCATTCCCCCTCTTCGAAAGCAAAAGATGAAAGAGCTTGGAGATGTAACAGGTAATTCTAAAATTTGCTTTATTCACAAGTGAAAGATTTGCCGAAAGAAGAGGCAGTAGAGAGGAGTGGTTAAGAGCACAGGCTTTGAATGGAGACAGAACTGGCTCTGCTGTGTGACTTAAGGGAACTGAATTACCCTCTCTGAATCTCTGTAGCTCATCTATCAGATAAGCGGATAACTCCTCACAGTGCTGTGAAGATTAAATGAGTTGCTTAGCACAGAGCCTGACACACAGTAGCAGACAAAATCACAAACCCCCAAAACTAAAGGTGAGTCCAACAACTGGACAGCACTTTTTTCTTTCCTTCCTCCCTTCTTCCCTTCTTCCCTCCCCCCTCCCTTCTTTCCTTCTTGTCTTCCTTCCTTTTTATTGTGGTAAAATAATGCACACAATAAAATTTACCATTTAACCATTTTAAAGTTTACAATTCAGTGGCATTAAGTACCTTCACATTGTTGTGCAACCATCACCACTAGCGATCTCCAGAACTCTTCATCATCTCAAACTCTGTACCTATTATACTAACTCCCCATTCCCTCCTCCCTGCTAGCCTCTGCTAACCACTATTCCACTTTCTGTCTCTATGAATTTGACTATTCTAAGTACCTCATATAAGTGGAATCATACAGTATTTGTACTTTTGTGTCTGGCTTATTTCAGTTAGCATAACATCCTCAAGTTTCATCATGTTGTAGCATGTATCAAAATTTCATTCCTTTTAATGGCTGAGTAATATTCCATTGTATGGATATACCACTTCTTGTTTATTCATTCATCTATCAATGGACATTTGGGTCCACCTTTTGGCTATTGTGAGTAATGTCGCTATGAACATCGATGTGCAGATATCCGAGTCCCTGTTTTCTGGACAGCACATTAAAAAGGTGTGGTTTGCTATGAAAAATTATTCCAAACTTGGAAACAGGCAAAAAGGAGTACTGGATGTCCTTTCAGTGCAGTGCTGGGTGCTGTTTAACAGTCTGCCCCGCGTGGGGATGATCTTCTAGGGATGTTTACCTGTGTTTGATTTCCTATTTATGATTGATTCAGTTATTTTGCAACTCTATATATTTTAGTATACTGAAAATCATCAGAATTACAAATGATTGTTGTTCAATTGCAATGCAAATGATTTCTGCCCAGGAGGAAAGAAAGTGAATGCCAAGATTACAGTTCATGCCTTGTGGCATATTTTAGCAGGTTTAACAGAGGTTGTGAAAGAACTAGAAAATCTGTATAATTTTAATAAGGATGGTTTTGGCTTCTTGGTCTATCTTGCTCTGCTTCCCAAAGAGTCTCCAACAGTGTTTGTTTTCTGGACTTGCTCAACCCTTCAGATGTCTCCCTGGAAGAGGATATTTGGAAGTTGGTTTTTTTTTCCGACTCTCACACCACTTCTTTGGTCAAGAAACCTTATCCTTGATTAGAGTCTTCATTTCTTATGGAGAATCCTGCTCTCTCTTTGAACAGTTGGGATGTATATTTCCCTACTCTAGTTCATTTCATGACTTGTGCTTGTTTATTATTTTAGTTCAGTGATAGGCAGGGTGTGGAAATGAAAGAAGAACATGAAGGGGCAGGAGGGGGTCAAAGTGACAGGTTGGATAATTGTAACCAGCACCTCTTCTTACCTTGGGAAAGTGACTCTCTCTTCTAAGCCAAGACACACTTTTGTTCTTCTCAGACAGAGAATGAGGTCTCTATTTTCTAGTAGTTAAATCTGTCAACTTTTCACCAATCCCGTTTTCCCCCTTTGCATTCCCATTTGTCACTACCAGGAGAATTTATGTCTGGATCCCCTCACTTTCTTGTAGCCCCACAGAGCTCAATTCCCCAGGGCCAGAACTAGGAACCAGATGCAGTGAGTGGGTGCCTGGGCACAAAATGTAAGGAGGCCTCTGGGACTTCCCGGGCCGTCCAGTGGTTAAGAATTCGCCTTCCAATGCAGGGGGTGAAGGTTCAATCCCTGGTCCGGGAGCTAAGATCCCATATGCCTCGCAGCCAAAAAACCAAAACATAAAACAGAAGCAATATTGTAACAAATTCAATAAAGCCTTTAAAAAAAGTAAGGAGGCCTCCCTCTCAGTGTTGTCCGAGTTCAGGGTCAGCACCCAAGATGCCTCACTTGCCTCACCCTATCTATTCCCATCCTATGGAAGCGACAGCACTGCTAATCTAGAAACTTCCTCTCCAGTACAATCTCCCTCCCTCAATATGACCTTCAGCTGGGTGCAGATAGCTTTCTCCCCCCCTAGCCATTCTTCTAACTTGCCTTTTGAAAGAGACAATTGTATTTAAATTGTAAACAAATCGTTTAACCAGCACTAAAACAAACAAACAATTCTAACTAACATAACCACGTTAATTTTTTTTCCTTCATAAAGTTGCCAAACTAACTCAGTAATAAAGACATGTGACATTAATTCCTAGGATACCTGAGCTAGGTGATATTATAGCCATCTCTGGATTTTAGACATTAAAATTATTCTTCACTCCAGTTCTTACAAGAGCAAGTTCTTAAAGAGGCAGCTCGCTCTGTTTTTGGAGCTCACATGGTGGAAGGAGGGCAGAGCACATGGGGAAAGTCTTAGTGGTCTTCCTAGGATTTCAAGAGCGTTCGCTTGAGGAGTCAGTAATCATATCAGAGAACCAGAAGGGATTTGAGGGGTAACAATGACTGAGGCTGTCAGAGGGTTTGAAACACAAACAAGAGCTGCAAAATTAATAACACAGTACATTCTTTTGTGCATAGGAGAGTTCAAAGGCTGTTCTTGTGGGATACTGGCAATTCTTTCCAGTGCTGTCTACTTTCAGAGATGACCTTCCCCTTTGGCCTTGTTTCTCTCCCATGTAGTCTTTGGCCAGAGAAGAGGAAGGCTGTTTAATAGGGGGATAAAATTCCTGCTTCCCTTTCTCTCTCCCTCCCTCCCTCCTCCCCCACCCTTTCCCTTTCCTCCATCTCCCTCCCTCTCTCTCCTCCCTCCCTTCCTTTCTCTGTCTTTATTTTCTTCAGAAATGCATGTGATCCTAAATTCAAAGAAGGAAATTGACCATCTCATCCCTTGCTAGTCATTAGAAAACAATTAGTGCTCAGGACTTGGACTGTTTAATGATTTTCTTTCCTTTTTTTTTAAAAAAAATAAATTTATTTATTTATCGGAGGCGTTGTTGGGTTTTCCTTGCGGTGCACAGGCTTCTCATTGCAGTGGCTTCTCTTGTTGCGGAGCGCGGGCTCTAGGTGCACGGGCTTCAGTAGTTGTGGCACACGGGCTCAGTAGTTGTGGCTCCCGGGCTGTCAGTAGTTGTGGCTTAGTTGCTCTGCGGTATGTGGGATCTTCCCAGACCAGAGCTTGAACCCGTGTCCCCTGCATTGGCAGGCGGATTCTTAACCTCTGTGCCACTAGGGAAGTCCCAGGGCTTGGGCTGTTTAGACTGATGTGATTAAAGTTTAAGCCATGCTGATATACTGACAATAAATTATGCTTACGTATGGTCTTCCAGGAATAAGCCGGGTAAAGTAGCTTTTTTGCCTACCATACTTATCACTATCTGAGTCTCTTATTTTTCTGTTTAAGAGTTGATTGTCCCTCCCACTAGAAGTTAAGCTCATTGAGGGCAGTGACTTTGCCTTATGCGTGGCATAAAGATCCTCAGTTAAAATCACTGTGCACAAGAGGGAGGGGATATGGGGATACATGTATACGTATAGCTGATTCACTTTGTTATAAAGCAGAAACTAACACACCACTGTAAAGCAATTATACTCCAATAAAGTATCTTAAAAAAAAATCACTGTGCCTATCTTGGAGTGGGTGATTAATATTGGTTAAATGAATGAATGAATAAATGTATGAATGAGTTGCATTCCAATAATGAGTCATCTAAGTAAGTAGATAATAATGTGTTTGCATTCTCTCATTTAGTAATCATTCTATCCAGGATCTATTTGGAGACATATGCCAGGCAGTGTGCTGGGCACTGAGGCTAAGGCAATGAACAAGAACTCCCTGGCTCCTGCCCTCATGGAGCTTAAGAGTCTAGCAGAAAATACAAGAAATAAACAAGTAATTTCAGTGCATTGCACTTGTTGTAAGGTAGAACTTTAATTTTGTTTGTTTGTTTGTTTTGGAGGAAAACAATTGAGGGATAACTTGAAGGCTGCTGGGTACAGTTTGACAAATGCTTGGAAGAAACCCAGGGCTTTCTGGTGGGGCATATCCGTTAGAGATTGCTTTTGCCTGCATATGATAGAGTCCTGACTGCGGGACCTTAACCAAATTGGGGTTTATTTTTCCTCATATAGCAAACAGGTGGCTCCATGATGTGGTCAGTGTTTTCAAGATCTTTCTATCCCCCTGCTCTGCCATCCCAAGCATCAGACTCTGCTCCGCAAGGCTGCAAAACGGCTGTTCCACCTTGGGTCTGATACTCGCTCTCCATTCACTAAGAAGAAAAGGAAGGGACAAGGTGCAACAGGAAATTTAAATCTTCCTTGAAGTCACTTCTTCCAAAACTGTGTCATGTGGGCAGCCTCAGACACAAGGAGTTGGGGAACTATAGCCTTTCATTACCTTGAGCAAAAGCTGTATTGGGGTGGAAGGATGGCAAATGCTACTCCATTACAAAAGCAGGTTTCCATAGTAAGGAAAAGGGGAAGAATAAATATTAGGAAACAAACAGCAATGAACAGTCTTCCACAGACGACTTATTTCCTCCTGAACTTGTTCAGATAGACTGAGCTGGCCTGACTGTGGGTTAGTGAATGGAAACAAGAACTCTGTGAGTCACACAGGAGAATACATCTTCAGAATGCTGGGGTTTCAGCAGGCGGTGACAACAGATTCCAGCACCAGCAGCAAAAGCAGTGACATGGTCCATCAGAGACTTCTCTCAGTGTGATGACAGCAGGGTTCCAGAGCAATCAGAGAAAACAGGGAACAGGTTCGGCTGCTATAATAAAAGAGACCTCAAACACAGTGGCTTGAGCAAGATGGAAAAATTTCCCCTCATATGTAGCATTCCAGTGATAAGCTGTCCAGGGCTATTTGAACTACTCTGTCATTCCCAACTTGTGGTTTCCATCTCAAGAAAAGGAAGCTACCCCAATTGTCTTCAGCTCTTAGCCAGAATGAAGGAGAAAAGGGCCAGAGATGCATGTACTAGTTCTTTTAAAAGCAAGACCTGGAAGTCTTCCAGCCTCGAAGGGCTATTCTGATTCCATTAGTGATTCAAGAATATGCAGGTCTGGCTTTCTGTAAATTAGTAAGCTTTGGAGTCTATAAGAGGAGGAAGATTCCAGAAAGAATGGCAGACTTTCTATAAAGTGGGGAGATGGGAGCTCAAGTCTTGAACTTAGAGATACTCCTGGAAAGCTGTTATTTGTACTCCATTCTGTGAAGTGGAACTCCAGGTCACAATAATAAAATGGGATGATTATAAAGGGAACTGTCTTAGCCTGGGTACTGCAGAGACTGAGGCAAGGATTAAGGTGCTAACCCTTTTTTAGGGAGGTACAAGCCCAAAGCAGGGAGAGTAAAGTTAAAAGAGAAGTGGCCACGGATGACGGGAAGCGATGCGATGCATTACGTTACACGCTAGTCACCACTTCACAAGGAGCCACAAAGAGACAAGGGACATAACAGGCTGCTCAGCAGGTGTGTTCACTCAGCATACGCAGCACTTTGCCCAGACAGGTTGCAAGGAAGGAACCCCACCTGAAGTAGCTAACAGGTGATAAAGATGAGGAAGAATTTATCGGCCTTGGTCCTCCCATTTCCTATCTCATTGATCAAGCTTCACCCCACAGAAAGCAAACTCTCCCTCCCTTCCAGCATCACCAGCTGGTCCCTCAACAGCGGCTCAGACTGGCCAGATCCCATGCTCTGCAATTGGATGTTTAAGTCCCCACGTGGAGGGGTGACTTGGCACAGGGAGGACACCCATCAGGACAGAAAAGGAAGGAGGTAGGAAAGGGAATTTGAGAGAGTGCGCGGGTGTCTGAGCTAATTACCAGGACACGCAGGCTGGGATGGGACGGTAAATGTGCAGGAAGACCTACTTTGGTCTAAAGGGTCAGCTGAACTGCCTCAATATATCTTCTCCATTTGGCTCCTAAGGAGCTAAAAATATATATCTTTACATTTATTCCTGAGAGTTACTGCATTGTTGAAAGCAATGACAACAATACTGAGCTATATTACCTCCCTCGGAAGAGCACCAAGTCAGGAGTTTGTGATGTAGATTTTCTTCTGACAGCAGCGTGCGTGTCATCTAACATAAGTTGAGTGTGGAGCACGGTGCATCAGAGGGACCAGAGAGACACGATACTGTCACTGCTCCACATTGAGAAAGAGAAACATAAACAAATGAATAGCATTGCGACACCACCCATGCTAAGGGCGACGTGAGTGATAAAGAAATCAGAGGAGGACATTATCACCAGGGCTTGGGTAGAGGAGAAGGCTTCATGAAGATGGTCAGATTTGAGCTGGGTCTTAAAAGAAAGGGGGACTTCGGTATGTTTAGAGTGGGAGGAGGGCATTCCGGGTTGGAGGCAAGGAGCAAAGGTATGGTCTTTGTGGGAAAGTACATGGTGAACAGCAACCAGAAGAAGAAGAAGAAGCAATGAATAACTGCCTTTGTCTGGAGAAGGGAAGGGTGAGAAACATAGCTGTCAAGAGTGGTTGGATCGTAAATTGTGGGTATTCTTAAATACTAAGATAGGGAGTTTGATGTTTTTCCCCAAAGGCCTTGGAGATGCCACAGAGGGATGTTAGCATTCCGAGAATGGGAAACTGGAGGGGCAAATTTTGGTAGGCGGGGGAAGGGGAGTTGGAAAAGGCCCATTGTGGACTTTTTCAAGGACCCTCAACCAAAGAGGCCACACCTACTTGGTCAGAGAGGGGATAGTGAAGCGGGGTAGGTCTACGGGGCAGTGCACTTAGGGGGTGTAAAGTACAGAAAGGAAAAGCAAGAGGGCAATGAACATAATTTTTCTGTGTTGTAGTTTTGCCAAGTTTTGGCTGTGAGCTGACCAAGAGATCTGGTCAGCGTGCTTCATGTTGGGTCCTTTCAATGCTGTGTGAGAGGCAAAATCAGCGCAGGAGGGTCTGCCATGAAGAACTACAGTAAGTAGCGGTCTGATTTGTATGGCTGTAAGATAATTTTCCAGGGTGTGTGTGTGTGTGTGTGCGTGTGCGTGTGAATGAGAAAGAGATCTTGTTTAGAGGCTGAACTAGTCTCTGACTGCATTTCATGTTTCCTTCCAACGCCTCATAATTCTGGGGCATCCGTCTTCCTGTTAAGCCAATTGTCAGATGTTATTTTGGTGAGCATAGACCTTTATTCTAACCCATTCTTTTTTTTTTCTTTTTTGCGGTACGCGGGCCTCTCACTGCTGTGGCCTCTCCCGTTGCGGAGCGCAGGCTCCGGACGCGCATGCTCAGCGGCCATGGCTCACGGGCCCAGCCGCTCCGCGGCACGTGGGATCCTCCGGACCGGGGCACGAACCCGTGTCCCCTGCATCGGCAGGCGGACTCTCAACCACTGCGCCACCAGGGAAGCCCTAACCCATTCTTTAAAAGGTTATTTTCCAGATTATTCCATTTCTAACCATGCACCTGCTGCTAATCCTCCATGTAGTTAATTCTAGGGCTGCCTGCAGATCCTGCCATGGATGTTTTATAACTGTTACAACGTATTTTTAAAATTCACTCGGGATGTTTTCCCTGGAGTAACTTACCCTTCCAGAAAGTCTTTAGCTGCTACCCACACACCACATGAGTCACAACAGATCTTGATTCAGAGCTAGTGAAACCTTTAAGAGTAAAGCTGTTATTAGTGAAAAAGGCTGAGTTAAGGAGCACCTAAGAAGGATTTGATTCAGTTTGGGCTTAAAAACAACAAGACGCTTTAAAAAAAAAAGAATTTTGTCTTTATATCTCAAATCTATATGTTTTGAGAAAATATTTTAGTACTCAGTGGGATTTCTGGTAAAATAAAATATGAGAAAATGGATTCTGGAGTGAAAGGTAATTTGTTTGAGTTTTATATAGTGTCTGTAGACAAGGGACACTTTTCTTGATCTGGAAAGAAAAGAAGGTGCCACCGTTATTAGTTTGCCAGAATCAGCCAACACATTGACTTTTTTTTTTTTTAAGTTTTCCTAATGCAGTCCCAGAATATTCTGTAAAATTCGCACACAGATCTCCTGTAGGTCAGCAAATCAGTCCTCGTTTTGGTTACCATTGCTGTAAGTCCAATTGTCCCAGAGCCAGAAATTCTGAAGGACTCAGCTGGGAAGTTCTCACTTAGTTCGTAGCATGTAATTGCAGTCCGATGTGTCCTGGGGCTGCACCATCCAAAGGTTTGACTGGGCTGGACGTGCAAGATGGTTCATCACATGGCTGGCAGCTGATGCTCCCTTTTGGCTGACAAGAGTGTCCACACATGGCCTCTTCAGCAGGGCAGTCTGTGAGTAGTCAGCAGCTGGCTTCCAACATGGAGCAAACATTCCAACAAAACCAGGTGGAAGCTATATGGCCATTTCCAACCCAGCCTCAAAAGTCACATGGTGACTGTACTGGGTGATACAGTCATAGGTCCACCCACACTCAAGGGAGAAGGCAGAGACCCACTCTTGATGGGAGGAATACCAGATAATTTGCCACCATTAAAAAGAAAAAACCAAACCGTTATAATCCTTTACAGCCAGCCTTAAGATGTCTCTGAGGACATTTCTAGAGATTCTTATCAAGTTCATGTCAAATTCTGTTAGCATCAGGATATCCACTTAGTAGACTGTCTTCTCCTGCTTTTCCCCAGGACCTCCTTGTCACACTTTGCTTCCTTTTCTTTCTCTCTACTTGGACAAATCACCTTAGGTATCTCATCTTCAATTTTAAGGACTTTCTAACTGAATTGGTTCTAATCGGTTGATGGATTCCTAACTTGTGCGTAGAATGCCTGTCATAAAATGTATTTTTATATTAGTAACAAAGCGGAGATTTTAATATAATAGCTCATTTTTTGAACTATCTTTCACATGACTACATTGCACATGAATCTTATTACAATACACATCATTTCGGTGAAGAGTCTGTGCTTTTCATCTTAACAGCATCTAATTGGCCTTCTATCTCAACACAATGAAATTCCTTCATGATAAAATACTATGGACAGGGCTTCCCTGGTGGCGCAGTGGTTGAGAGTCCGCCTGCCGATGCAGGGGACATGGGTTCG